>NC_140078.1:14486124-14530928 GCF_964194135.1 Talpa europaea | reverse complement strand
CAGCCACAGACCCACATGCCTGGTGTGGGCATCAGGCATGGCTCACCCACTTGAGCTTCTTGCCTCAGACCCCCAGTATGCTTGCATGAGCTGGCAGGTGGCTTCTGCCTCAGTTTCTCTGCCAGATTTGTCAGGCTCAGACTTGACTTCCTCTTAGCAGGGGAGATTTTGTTACTGAAACTTCAGTTGCCAGTCTGCGTTCCATGCCCTCACGTGGCTCTCCTTATTCATCAGCTAGATGGGCGCTGTCTGTGCAAACATGTGACCAGCCACAAAGGTGAGTCATCCATGTGTTTTGAAATGTTCTGGTTGTCACTGTCAAAAAAGTAAAGGGAACCAGGTGATATGGCTTTTGCTAATATATTTTGCTTAATCCAGCAGACCTGAAATCTCAGCCTTTCCCACATGCCGTGGATCCAGAAGCACCTATGAGACATGTTGCATTCTTCCCTTCGTGCTCGGAAGTCTTTGACATTCATGTGCATTTTTCACTTGTAGCTCATGTTGCCTGCGTGGGGCCCCCTGCAGGTACCTGCAGCCACCCGTGCTGGGTGGCCCCCTTTGGCCAGCACCTGTTTATGGCTTTGGACATATCTTAAGATAACCCCCATGTCTTCAGGGGTATCCCCAAGCCTGTGTTGATTTGCTCCCACCTCAAGATCTCCTTATCAAAACAATTCCTGAATTTCGTTGTTATTAGTTTAATATTTCACTTCCCCTCTATTTATACACTAAGTGTGATAAGGCAGGGAGCAGCATGCTGGTTTTGTGGACCCCTTGCCCGGCTTGCTGGCATTTGGGAGTGGTTCAACACATGCGTGGTGAAGAATAGTGGCCTCTGTTCTCCAGCCCCCAACCCCACTATACACATTACTTCTCGCCTTCTTGACACCTTACCTGCCTCAGTTTCTTGGATTTCCGCACATCTCCTGGCCTCCTGGCCCCTCTGTCAGGACTGGCTTTTAGCTGGCCTTGTCCCGAGGCACCTGACGGCTGAGATTACTAGCAGGCAGTCCAGGCAGGGGCCTAATGGACTTGGGCAGGGTCATGAGGGAGCCGGCGCGGTGCAGGGGGCAGGCAGAACTGCCTGGAATGAAGGATGGCTCTGCCTACTGGCCCGGGGAGGCACCACGCACATACTTCCCACCGATCGGTGCCAGCAAACGTTCCAGGGACACTGCTAAGTGCCGGCTGTAAATCTCGCTTAAAGGGCCATCAAGAGCAGCTTTTGGCTGCGAGCATCTTTGCCATTATTCTTTACTAGGCCCTTTTAACGTAACTGGGAACAGGGCAATATTTTGTTCATCTGTAGCTATTGGAAAGAAGCTCAGCGGAGTTTAATGGTGCAGATCTGGGCAGCGGGCTTGAATAGGAGGGATCTGGGGCCGGCGGTGGCTGGCTCGGGGCTGTTTGGATGGGGTGAGTTTGGGGTGGCTCCTCTCTGAATCTGAGGGGCTGGGCCCTGTAGCCTGCAAGGATACAGGTGGACTCCCCCTTCTCCTGAGAACTGCTCCACGCTCCTCAGGAAGGGTGAGGAGCTGTGTATTTCCAGAAGCCTCACCTGACCCCTGGGTCTCCATCCATCTAGGCAGCAAGGACAGGAAGCTCAAGGCAAGGGTGCATTTGGGCCAGTCAGCCCTCTGCCCCCAAGTCACATGCCCTTTAAGCCTCAACAGGATAAGCTTTTCCTATTCCCCACAGCTACCAAAGATTCTTGATCTACTCCTTCTAGGCACCCCCAGCCCTGGTCCCCAACATCCTCAAACTATCTATGCAATGTGAAGGCCCCGCCAACAATTTCCAAAGAAGTAGTGGCTCATACTTCCTATCTTGGGAGAGACACCCCTGTCTTTCAAGTATTTGTACTATTGAAATAGCACCCCAGAGTCCATGTGCTCCCCACCCCCACCCCCAGCTGGCAAATCTTCAAAAATGTGGGGTTCCTTGGTCACCCTCAGAAGGTGATATATTATCCAACTCAAGGAGAGCACCATTCATATCGACGTCTATATGGACAGCACTTCCTGGATTTGTGCAGTGCACATCCTGGGTAACCACACACAACAGCCTTGTCCTCAGTCTAGTAGGTCTCCACTTGGGCAGGAGTTGGATGTGGTGGCAGAGCCTGACTATATGGTCAGAAGGCAGGCTGATGGGTTAGGTCCTCTTGATAACCAGAGGTCACTGCTGTCATTGGTGTGGATCTGAGCCTCCTTTCTACTTCGAAATTCTAGACTAGAGGCTGGCAGAGCAAGCAGTTTTATTGGCCTGCAGCCACACCCATCTGCCCAGATATCACCTCGTGACTGCTTTCTAATGGCAGAGTTGAGCTGAAGTCACATAGGTCATAGATTCCTCATGGCCTAAATTATTTACCATTGGTCTTTTAAGAAACAACTTGTCATCCTATTCTACACTCTGGTGCAAAGGTGATGGCTGATAAATACTTACCTTGGTACCTTTGGAGGCCCCAGGGAGCTTTTATTCCTTTATTTATGGTTTTGGAGACGCAAACTCAGACTTAACTACCTTTTTTTGCTGTCACAGACTTGGTGGTATTTGCTATGCCCCAAGGACAGGAAATCCCAAGGACAGCTCAACCCTGGATCTGAGGACCAATATACAAAGCTCATTCTGCGAATGTTTATTTTACCTACCGAATGTGAGGAAACTGATACTGTGATACAGAGAGGAATGATATGCAGGCTGCAGGCCCTGACCTGGAGGAGGTCTATGTCAGAGGAAAATGTGCACACAGGTAAGTGGGATGTGCTATGGACAGTATTGTAGAACTGAGTCTTGTGATAGACTCTTCTATGGATGCTGGTTAAGGAGGAGGGGGACAAATGAGTTGGGTCTTGATGGAGGAATAGAAGTTTTCCAGTCATACGAAGGAGGATGAGAATATTCCAAGCACATGGTCTTAGGTTCTGATGTAGTTTCAGTCTTCTGGAGCTGAGTGTGAGAATGTGGAAACCATTCATAAAAGCTGTCTAATGTCTGAGATTACAGTCTTGCACTTATTTACAAAGACATAGGTCTCCGTTCTGTCTTTATGTAGGCAGGCATGCCTGGACAGGGATGTTCTCGGATATGCTCACATTAGCTTTGTTCACCCCCACACATTACTGACACATCCCTGGATGCTCTGAAGATGGAGTACACCCATGTGTGCACACCTGCACACATACCTGCACAACCTTGGTTTTCTGCCACTGTCGATGTGACCTCTTAAATATCATCTTCCTCCATCAGTGAGGACCTGGCTATGGAGCCCAGGACTCGGCTTTCTCGAATGCTGCAGCTTCTCCCTAGTTTCTGCCTTCTCCATTCCCTGCTCTCAGCCAACCTCCCTTCCTGGTGGGGATGCATGTTTTGTGCTATGATCTGGGCATAAAGAATCAGGGGTTTATTATGGAAAGCTGTGTGGAGATTCCTCAACCTACTAAACATAGAGCTTCCATATGATCCAGCAATTCCACTCCTTGGTATTTACCCAAAGGACACAGAAACATTAATTCCAAAGAGCACCTGCACCCCTATGTTTATAGTAGCACTATTTACAATAGCTAAGCTTTGGAAACAACCCAAATGCCCAAAAATAGATGACTGGATCAAGAAGATGTGGTACATATACACCATGGAATATTACTCAGCATTCAAAAAAGATAAACACATGCAATTTGCAGCAACATGGATGGAGCTGGAAGGGATCATGCTCAGCGAAATAAGCCAGAAAGAAAAAGAAAAATACCGGATGGTCTCACTCATAGCAGGAATCTAGAAAACCTAAATAAGGGACCAGGAAAAAGAATAACTATAAGAAAGAAAAAAATCAAAATCAACAAACAACTATTAACCAGAGACACTCTTTGGTGGGGGGGTGGAGGGATTGGGGTCAAAATTGGGGTTGCAATTGTATGGGGAATATAAAAATAAAAAAAAAATCAGGGGCTTGATCCAGGTTGGATCCAGACATGAACTGTTGGAGAGGTCACTCTCGTCAAAGTGAGAATCCAGAAGGCTTGCATCTCTGAGTCCCGTTCCTGCCGTTGGCTCTCACAGCCACTTCCTGGAAGTCAGACCACCAGGAAACTTGTGATTCACCTAGGGGAGAAGCAAGCGAACATCAGACCAGAGACAGGAAGATGGTGGATTTTAGGCTTATCTCACCCAGAGGTCTGAGATCACCTTTTTCTCCCTCTCAGTGTGTGTGAGCCTTGTAGCTGGTGTCCCACATCGGACAGAATAACCATGTCTACAGAGTCTATTTATCTTGTGTAATTCCTCATTATGGATTCCACTATGGGCACCTATTCTTGATATTTCCACTATCATATCACAAATATTATACAGAGTTGAAATAACAAACTGGGTATGATAAGGAAAACATATGAAAAATTTGTACATGGTAAAGGAATAATATTCCTAACATAAAAAGCTCCTGTAAATGAATTGAAAACAGGGCAAATATAGAAAAATAAGTAAAAGTTCAGGACAGGTGAATCACAAAATATGAACATTTTGAACTTCATAGACATGTTGAACTTCACAATTAATCTAAGAAATGCAAATGAAAATAGATCACTCCCTCCCCAGAAGATCAGCAATGCTTCAGCATGAAAAAGAACTGGTTTCTTCAAGGTTGTAGGGAAGTGAAACGCTCATGCACCATGGGGTGCCAATGTAAATTGGTACATCTTTTCTGGAGGTATAAGGTGAGAAAGTTTATCTAAATTTTAAATATGTGCACCATTTAAGCTTCTATCTCTAGACATTTATTCTAAGGTAGTAACTGAACAATTGCACAAAGGTGGAGAGAGGGTATTCATCATAGCATTTTGGATAAGAAAAAAATAGAAAACAACTTAAATATCTAGCTTTATAGGGCTGCTAAATAACTTCTGATTAAAAAGGATGGTTAACTTCTGGTTAAAAAAGATGAAGGAGATATGTTTGCAGCGGCACAGGAAGATCTCCTTAATACAATAAGTAATAAAAACAAGGCAGGTGGTATGAGAGCATGATCCATATGCAAATAACATATCCTCCTATGGGTGCATGTGCTACTGCAAGGACTGGATGTTGATGGATGGGTGTCCTCTGAGTGCTGAGACACTGAGGGACTTTTGGTTTCTTCTTTGGACTTTTCTGAAGGTGTAAATTTTCCTACAAGCGTGCATTCTTTTCTCAACTTCAAAATAAACCCAGCACTCTATTGTTTGTTGGTGCTGGTTTGCCTATAATGAAATCTATAATAAGGAAGCACATGAGGCAAATCAGTTCTGTGGACATATTTACTCTGTCCCATGTGGGACATTGGCCAGATGCCCCAGGCTCACACATACCAAGTTGGAGAAAGATGATTTTCAGATCCCCGGGTGAAGGTACAGCCTCCAGCCTTTTTGAGATGGGGACGTTCATTCATCTCAAAGAAGACCGTGTCTTTCTTCCTCTTTGCCCATGGCTGAAGTCTTCTCCATTCCTGCCTTTGCTTCCCAACAGGTGTTGAACCTTCTGGGCTCTGCTGTACTGCTCTTTAATCAAACAGCTGCAAGGAGTCTTCTAGCAGGAGTTGAAGAGCTAAAGTAATAGGGGTGTGGCTGGTCAGGTGACCTAGATAGTCCTAGTTGGCATTATGTCAGCCATTACTTTGGACATCATTGCTCAGAATGAGGCCAAAGGGAGGCAGAGTTTTTCCTGCGACACAGCGAAGGGCTGGAATGAAGAACCCGGGGCTAGAGGCTCTGGGATGTGCCTTTTGAAACAACTGATGGGCTGGATTCATTAGCCTTTTGATATCCTGTTTGATCTCTTCTCTACCAAAAGGCAAAGACACCGACTTAAATAACTTCAGATGCAATAACCGTAGATCCCTTCCACTTCTAGAGCTGCCAGACACATGCCTTGATTTTTGGTTGGGGAAATCTGACCCTGCACCTTTAAATGTTCAATCTCCTCCAGCCAGGAGGAGAACAAGAGAGGGAAGGAAGTTGGTATTTAGGTGTGAGTGCTAGTGAGTGGTTGTGTGAAGGGGTGGGAGGGCGGGGTAGATGCTGGGGGACCCCGAGATATTTTCTTTCTTGTCTGTTTTTTCCACCCTATTTCTTTTTCCTCCATGTCAACACCAAACAAGACAGGACTAAAATTAATGGGGAAAGCAGCAATTAGCAAATTAGGTTAGCGGCGTGTTGCCGAGTGGCACGGCTGCCAGGTGCGGGGTCTCTGGCAGGATATTTATTAGGGCCTGTCAGAGAAGTGACACTTTGATAAATGGAGTTGGGTAATCAGCCCGTCTACGACAGCAAGCATTGTGAGGCCTCAGCATGCACAACTACAGAAGCCAACCTTTGTTATGATTTTTAAAATTTTAACGTGCACAGAAGTAACACAACAGCAATATCCGCCTCCACAGAGGGCAGGCTGGAGCCGGTTCCTGGGGCAAAGGGTGGGTCTTGCATGTTCCTGGGAATGGACAAGGACTGGAGGAGCCTCTCTCTGAGTTTTGGAAATGCCCTAGAGTCAGGATGAAAAGATAAGAGTGGGTTTTAAAAAGCAGGCGGGGAACAGTTCTGCCTGTACTGGGGTCACTGCCGAGGAGCTGGAGCTCTGGCCTGGGCAGGGAGTGGGCTGGGGGCCCAGGAGGGTGGCCCTGTGTGGCAGCCGGAGGGCCAGTCTGTCCTGTGCCTCCAGGAACCACTTTCCTAAGATTCCCGCTGTAGAATATCTCCCTTGGCAACAGATGCAACTCATTTCTCCTCTACAATAGCCAGCTTCCTAGAGGGAGGTTTCCCTAACCGGGCAGAAGGCAGCATGGCAGCCAGTGACAGGGTGTGTGAGGGACCAGGCCCCGAGATGGGTCAAGTCATTTTCAGAAACCCTGCGGAGCCCAGCAGTTACCATGTAAATGGGGTGAGCGCGCAGCCCTGCCTCTACTCCCTGGTCTCTGTCCGCAGTGCCTGGTGGACCTCGTGCCCACCAAGTCCTGCCCTTCCCAGCTACTTACTGACGACGCAAGTTCTCTGGCTGGGTCACGTGGCAGCACTGACAGCTTACCCACTGACCGATGACTCTTACTGTACCAGGTGCTGGAGTCCCGCCCTGACCCCATTTGCTTGGCCTGGGCCCTGAGCCCTGGCCACCACTTGATAATTTTCCCAGCCCACTGGGCCCTGTAGCTCTGTCCCCAGCCGCTGTCTGTGTCCTGCTTTGGATCAGAGCATTTGGCTGCTGGTCTAGGCTGAATGGGAGTGAGTTTGTGACACTTCTTTGGACACTAGATACTGGACAAAGGAGTCCAGGGCCACAGCCAGGCAGCTGGTCAGCCTCCAGCTGTTAATGTTGCCCCACTTTAGCCCTGAGTCCTGGGCTTATTTTTGGAACTGGATCCAGAGACTGATATAGAGCCAGTCCCCTTGTCAGTCTGCCCTGGGGCTCACTGCAGCCCCATCCCTGCTAAGGTAAACTGAGGCACAGGTGAAGGGTGAGGGATGAGGGATGACGGGGTTCTCATATGGAGTTCAGTGGTGAGAGAAGTCTGATGCATATATCGCCACTTTGAGGAGTACCAATTTGGGGGCATGGACCCCACAAGCCAGGTCCACACTCCTTCACTGCTGATGTTCTGCCACAGGGCTCCCCTGGGTCTGGGCTGGGCAGCAGGAGCAGGCTGACCCTGACACGGGGATCTGGGCATGCTCTGCACAGCAGGGAGTGTGGAAGAGGGGCCCTTTCTCATGACCTTCCTTACTATTTGACTAAGCGAGCCTGCATTTCCTGGGAGGGTGGGCAGGAATCAGAATTCTTGTTCCCCAAGTTAGAGCAAGGCCTGTGCAATGTTATGTCTGAATTGCAATGCGTGGCACTGGCGTAGTCACCACTGAATCTTTTATTGGCTTCATCCCAAACTTCCAGTTTGTTGAGATCACTTTGATTTTGCTGTACCAGATGTTTCTCAACCTTTGCAAGTGTTCGTCTTTTAAGTCTTCACCCGGGGAATTTATAGTTAGAAGGCAACGTGGCAAGGACTGAGCCTGTGCCCCCTCTAGCGACCTCTCTAGTCCCTGACTCCTGCCCAGTCTCAGTCACTAACTATCATTCTGAAGGACTTCTATGTACGCTTATCATCTGACTCACACTATCTCTGTGATGGACTCAGTAGCTTTTATTTGAGGCCTCCCTTTAGAGACGAGGAAGTTTAGACCATGGGATTTCCCAGTCACTCTGCTGATAAGTATGACACTCCAACCACCCCTACTATTATTATTATTTTTTTATTATTATTTTTAATTATTATTTTTAATAAGTCATGCTAGTTTAATGGATTTGTATCAACAAAACTAAATGAAGATACTTATTTTCATCAGTAGTTCTTTGGACTAGAATATACAAACAGAAAGGTACATGTATCGGACATGGAGAATGTCCAACTTGATCCATTTTCACAGACCCCAGCAGTCTGGTGCCGATCAAGAACTGAGTCGCCACTGTCCTGACTTCTCACGGCATGGACTGGTTTGACCCATTTAAACTTTATATAAATGGAGTCATATAGTGTAAAGCTCTTATTTCTTGCTTCTTTTAGTCCCCTTGTGTTTGTGAGATTCGTGCATATTTGCCTGTGACGTTCATTCTCCTTGGTGGAGGGTGTGCCTCGGTATGAGAGCACATCAGTGTCTATTTCCATTCTTCTGTTGATGGGCATTTCTGGAAATTGTGGATAGTGCTGCTGTGAACATTCTAGAACTTGTCTTTTGGAGAATTGTTGGGTCGTAGGAGTTGTGCATTGGACCCAGTTTTTTGAGTATAAAAACTTGATTTGCCATTTTCTCTGATTCACACATTTACTTTCAATAATGGTTCTAAAAAGCCTTGAAAGGGGACATTCTCTGGCTTGCTTGGCCCTTGGGTGGCTGTGCTGAGACAGTGGATAGTAGCACAGTGGACACAGCTCCGGGCTTTTCACACGCCCAGTTGAAGTCAAATGTTCACAAACCCGTGTCAGTCTCCCCTTCCTTGCCTTCCTCTCCCCTACTTCCCTGTCACCCTCTCGCCTCAGGCCCTTGTTCCTCACACACCCAGCAGGCTGTTTACTCTCATCTGGCCCCAGGTATCTGTGTGGCTCCTCCTCACACTTCCTTCAGTCTCCGGAAAAGTCCCCTCCGCCAGGCCTTCCCCAACCACCGGACCTGATGCTCTGAACTCCCTCCTCACCGGCCTGTCCCTTTAGCTCACTGCCACTGACCAGCCCACGCACGTCCCTGGGTGCTGTCTGTGCCACCCTCACCCACAGCCCTACCAGGACAAGGGTTCTGCCTGTTTTGTTTCTCCAGCCCCCAGTGCAGCCCGGAACCAGACCATGGTAGTCACTCCGTAAACAGCACTTGAATGACCTGTCTACAATACAGACTCTGCATGAGCACCTTATCAAAAAGGAAACGAGAATATTTCACTTGGACAGTTTCTGGGGATGAGCCTTGGATCTCGGTCATTGTCTCATTCTTTGCAAATTAGTTGCCCACTGACCAGTTAATAAGAAGATGTAGATTTTTTCTTGATTGAATCTGACCATTTCCTTTTCTTGGAAAATCAATACATTATTTGTCTCCTGGCCTCTCCGATATTCTCCTTGATTTCTCAAAGATCCTCCATGTGACTCTGAGAGGACGCCCAAAATATTCTGCTCCCCTCCCCCACCCCCAGCAATACTGTTTTGGTGTGGAGTTTTGCATCATTGCCATTTCCTGGGAGGGCCACTGCCCTGGGCCTTGAGGACACCAAGGCACTGAGGACACTTTCTTTGCTTCTGGAACTTCCCGAGGAGTCAGTGAGAGTGACAGGGGCCTGGTGCAGCGCTGTGTGGTGACAGCACGTGGGTGGGCTGGCAGTGAGTGGGGACGCGGCTGAGTCAGCGCAAGCATGGGAAGCTGGTAGATTCTGGGGGGAGTGTCTCTTGCCAGGGATTTGTATTCAACAATACTCAGTTTCTACTATGGGCCGGGCTCTGTGCTGAGCAGCAGGGATATGGTCATGCAGTGGACAGACAGCCCCTGTCCTGATGGAGCTCATAGCTCTGTGGGGGTAATAAACAAGTACATAAGGATGCTGCAAGGGTCTTTTGCTTAGTGATAAACACTAGGGATATATAATCATGGCGGTGAGATTCACGGTGGGTGAGAAGAATCATTTAGATGGGGAGGGCTCAGTGAGGCTGGTCCAAGGAGCTCCTAGCCCTCCCATTGCCCCAAATCATAACAGAAAGAGGGACTGAGGCCCTGAGTTGATTCAGACTTTTACACCATCCTCTCATTATTGTCACCACCACTCCCGCCTCTTCTGTCTCAACCACCACCCTTCTCTCGTGCCAAAGGAAGTTTCCTAATGTTCCATTGCATCAATATCTACCATTGGGAGGTAATGATCATGATCACTGCTAAAAATAGTAGCAGTTAACATTTAAAAATTCTTATGCTCACATCTCATTTAATTTTCACAGCAACTTTAGGGCAAGGGGTTGGAAAACTACCATCCATAGGCTAAATCCTGTTTGTGGCTTATAGTGTAGGCCCACAAGTCAACAGTGCTTTTTCACATTTTTATAGAGTTGTAAACAAGATAAAGCAAAGAAGAATATCAGAGATCCTCTGGCTCTCGGCCTGGAATATTTACTTTCTGGCTCTTTGCTGACCTCTGATACAGAATATTTGTCAGGATGGACTGGGCTATGCTGCTATAACAAATAGCTTCAACCTCACCTAGCAAAGGTTTATCTCTTGTTGAGTCAAAGTCAGCCGTGGGGTCTATGCAGCCCTCCAGGTCATCCATTTTCCATCCCGCTGTTCTGATCCTATATCTCTAGTATCTTGATAAGAGGTCTCCTGTTTGCTATGGCAGGGGAAGAGTGTGGCCGAGAATGTCATAGGTGCTTTCATTGATAATACTTTTGCTACTTGTCCTTACAGGTCATTAAGTAGAATTCATCACGTTGCCCTGCCTAAACATAAGGGACTAAGAACTGCAAAGGAGCATCTGGAGTGAAATGAGAAAACCCAGCTTCAGAGTGATGAATGAAAGGCACATGTCAGGTAAATATGATGTCCCTATTACATTCACTTTCCTTACATGCTCCTCATTGAGGCTGCAAACTCCATTAAACATCTCCCTGCCTTGGAGAGACTCCGAAGGAATGTGCCCATTGCTGTTGGCATATCTCCCAGAGAAGTCATCTTAGCTCTGCCCTCTCTGCCCCTAGCCTCTGTCCTTCTGGCTCTGGCCCCAATGGGAGTAAAAAATGCCACAGCCTGAGTAACTCATGGCTCCATTCGGCTCCCTTCAGTGATGAATGACACCCATCCATCGTGGGAGCTCCTGCTGGCCCAGCTCATCCATCATGGCCCGGTGCTCCCAGGTGATGTATTGGTGCCTGGAGAATGGATTGCTCAATAGCTGGTCTGCTTGGGAAGAAAACCCAGCCAAAGAGTAGATTTAATCTAATTACCTGGTCACCTGGCTGGGTTGAGAGGTGTGTTGGCAGCCCCTCTCTGACGCCTGCAGAAATATGACTTGCAGTTTTGAACCAGCCAGTCATTCCCAACTCATTGCTGATGAACAGGCCATTATTTTTAAGAAAAAAAGATTAGAGAGGAGCTATTGGCAGATATGCTTAATGATAGAAAGTGAGGCAGGTTGGGTGAATCTTCTGGGGACAAATGTAGGGTGAATCAAACCATATTTGGGGTGAGACATAATCAGAGGTAGTGGTCATTGGGTAGGTTGGTGGTCAAAACTATCAGCTCTGTAGCCATGGAGACTTGCATTTGTGTTCCTCTTCTATCACTGTATGACCTTGGGTAAGTCATTTAACCTCTCTGAAAATCAGATTTATTTTCTATACAATGAAAATAATGGTTTTGAGGATTAACTGGGAATCAATATCTGTCTTTCTCTCTCCCCTCCCCCTCTTCCTGTAATTGTCTCTCTCAAATGCCAAGCATAATAAGCTTGGTACACAGTAAGTGATGATGAAGGTGAAAATGATAATTAGAATTTAAAATCTTCAAAACTGTTCTCCATGCCCCCTGTCATTTAGGGGTTACAATATTGCCAGGGAGGCAGTGGTGGATAATGATGGTTGTAAATTAGTTGTTACTCTCCCCCTGGGAGGCGGAATGACTGCTTCAACCAATAGAATGTGGAGAAGTGATATTATGCCAGTGCTGGACCTCACTAGCCTCGAAGGGGTGGCCCTGCCCTGCTAGGCTGGCCACCTGGAGAGGCCCTGTGGGGAGCCGCCACCTCCATGCCAGTCCTCCTGGCTGAGGTGCCAAACATGAGAGTGAAGAATCACCTTGACTTCAGCCCAGTCGAGCTTTCAGATGACTCCAGTGTCTGGAACCACAGCTGCATGAGGGACCCAAGGGACAAGCACCCAGCTGAGCCCAGTCAATACACGAATCTAGAAAGTTATATTTTCACTTTGAGCAGCAAGTTTTGAGGTGGTTTGACCTGCAGCAAAGGTAAATGGGTCAGCATCGTGGGCTTATTCAAACCAGCATTTATTGAATACCTGCTGAATGCCAGAAACTATGCTGGGACCATGAGCTAGTAGCTATTGGTCTTGATGCTTAGCATGTTTTTTTCAGGCTTTAGGATTCCAAGGTAATCCTGCAGGGGATGCCTCTCAAATTGATGTTTGTCCGTATCAGAGAGGGGTACGTGGATGCTTTTGGATTACGGAACTTAAAAAGTTTCCCCTTGTGCTCACTTGCAATCCCTTCCTTACTTTTAAGTAACCCATTCTAAATTTTATTTTATACTCGACATACCACAGAACAAGGATTCTATAGAATAGTGCTGCTCAAAAATAGAGGAGGGCCAGCATTTAAACCATTTTTTTTCTCAACCTGTTGAGACAGATACTTTGTAAAATACACTAAAAATGAATTGCTGGAAAATGAAATAAAACGATGTGCAAAATGCAGGCCTGCCTTTCATTAGATAAATGGAAATACAGTAATTCTGTCAAGTCGATGTTAAGGTTTCTAAACATTTGCTCTCAGTTTCTGCTCTTCCCACTTATAGAATAGCAACCAGATTGTGGGTGCCACTTGGGGTGCTGTTTCTCATGAACACACCTCATGTATTTCACACACCTTGGGAGGGGTTACTGTAGATAAAGGGAAATAAAAGTGTGGGGAAAGGCACACACCCCCCCCCCTTTTTTAGAATGAGAGAGACTTGAGTCTGTGATCCAGTGCTGCGGAGGGACTGAAGATTCTGGGAGACAGGTGGATGGCTGGGCTAGTTCCTTGGAAAAGCCCTGATAGAATTCCAAGGCAGGAAGAAGGTTGGCTTCCAACAGGAGGTAGGAAAGAAGGGACGAGCCAGCCAGGCCTCTCCCAGGTTACCACCATCTCTCTCTCTCTCCCCCTATCATTTGAAGTAACACTTGTTTAAAATATTGTACAGATTTTAGGTTTGCTTATGACCATCCCCTTACTGCCTAGCACAGGGCCAGACACAGTTAGTGTGCAATAAATATCTCTATGGACACCTTTGGCAGCTCTGAGCCCTGGGGACCTCCTCTGTCATTGATGCTAGTTCCCCAAGCTCCAGCAGCAATCCTGTTCATGCAAAGATTTACTATGGGGGAAGAGTGTCTAAGGTAGAGAGTGGGGCCCACTGTCTGACTTTAGGCAGCCCTTTTGCTGGTGAGTAACAGGCCCTGTGGGAGGACAGGCCAGTGGAAATGGGTGGAAATGGGGCATTCAGGGTTAAGGACAAGCCAGCCCTTGGAGTGGGGGCTGGGGGGCGGACATTGAGCACAGCTGCTGGGGTGAAACCAGGGCCACAGAGGCCGAGCCAGGTGACTGATTTCTTGGATGGTTAGAGCTGAGTGCTAATAGCAGCCTTGGAGGCGACAGTGATTGAACTCACTGCCTTGGAGCCCAGGGCCTGGGGCAGGTGGTGGGTAGAGGACCACAGCAAGGTGTATGTGCAGTGGTGCATGTCTGTACACACAGTCTGTTTGTGCATCTTGTGAATATGGGCAGGTACATGCAGATATGCATCATGTGAAATAGCACATACTTAGTGTAGTTGGCGTGCGTTAGAACCAAAGGGAATTGCTGACAGAATGGCCATTTCATAGGGGTCAGCAGAACACGTGCCCACGTGGATGGTGATAAATCAGGTTAAGGGCTTGAGCACACACGATACTGCCTGAGTTCCTGCTGCCTGGGGCTGAGCCTCATTGTGGTGTTTCTGCTGTGCGTGCAAGTGAGCATGTGCAGTCTGGGGGCATCTATGCACACGTGTGTGTGTGTGTGTGTGTGTGTGTGTACAAGTGCATGTGTGTGATGTGAGGAGAGTTGGATTCATACATTAAGACTTGGGTGTTACTCTTAGATAATGAACTTACCTTCCCATCTTCCAATTGGTGAACACAGAGAAAATCGCAGGGCCCCTCTAGGTCTCATTTCTTCCCTCCAACTAGGCCTGACCCTGCTTAGCTTCCACGAGCAGGTGGGTATGACTGTAGAGCAGGCACTGTTTCTGGCCAGATTTGGGCACCACATGCTGCCCCTCTCACAGTGCCCACTTGCCTCCCTTTGCAGGAAACTTCCATCCCTCCTGTAGAAAGGAGCTCAAGCTGTCAACATGATTTGCTTCTGGAGGATGAGGAAGAAAGAGGCTGGCAGAAGGTAAGCAACCCTGGAGTGGGGTAAACAGGCATAGATAATAGTGGATGGGTTTTGATCAGTGGGGCTAGATCCTGGTTCTAGCTCTTAATAGCCATGTGGTTTGGTACAGCCACTTAACTTGATCTCCCATGTAAACTTTACCTGGCACAATGCCTGACACGTCATAGTTTTCTCTGCCACACCATAAACTCTCTCCACAGAGCTGTGTTTGAAATAACGACTTCCCATTATTATAAAACAAAACAAACAAAAAACAAAACAAAACACTTATGAATGCTTACTGTGGGCATTATTTTTGTTATCCACCATTATTTCTGGTTTTCAGCTTCCTAAACACATGGTGGGATTGTATTCCTTATCCATTTGAATTCAATGTGACATGTGACTTGCTTTGATCAATAAGAGCCAAGTGACACTGACCATTGCTTAATACTATCTGACCTGATTCCAATAACAAAGAAGGCCTCAAGGTAGGTGATAATGAAAATAATGCTCTAATAATGGAGATTTCAATTTGTCCATTCCCTACTGGAAAATTCACTTAACTGAATGCAGAACATGAAATAGGTTACTTTCATTCTCTAGAATTATGCAAATTAAAGATGATTATTGTATAAAATCGGAAGAACTCAGAGAAATGAAAGACTAAAAATTCAAAATCAGAATGGCATATAGTTGGAAACACCCAGTAAGTGCCTTTTCAGATTGGTCTCTTTTACTTGGTGATATTTCTTCACATTTCCTCCAAGTCTTCTAATGGCTTAATAGCTCACTTCTTTTTAGTGCTGAATAATATTCCATTGCTTGGATGTACCACAGTTTTTTTTTGTCCATCCACTTACTGAAGGGCATCTTGGTTTCTTTCAAGTTTTAATAATTATGAATAAAGTTGATTTGAATAAAAACATACACAAAACATGCCGGTTTGTCTGGACATAAGCTTACAAATTTTTTGAGTTAATATATCAAGTCCTCAAATAATGTTTCATTCACTTCTACTTGTTTTGTTATAATGTTGATGAGAAAAAGAAATCCAGTGTTGAAGGAAACAATGTTAGTCAATGACCTGCTTTATTAAGCATAATTTTGCTTAGTCATAGTTTCCAAGAACCAATCTAGATGTTAAATAAGGGCTGATGATACCAGGGAGTACACTTGCTGGATTGTGTGGTAGGAGATATTAGAAACCACTAAACAGTCCTCCAAAGTAGCTGCACCATTTTGCATTACTATGAGCCATGAAAGAGAGTTCCTGTTGCTCCATATATTCACCAGCATTTGGTGTTGTCTGTGTTCTTTATTTAGGTCATTCTAACATCGGTGTGCAGTGGCATCTTGTTGTGTGCAATGGCATCTTGTTGCGTTAATTTGTGTTTCCCTGATGACATATGATGTGGAACATCTTTTCATATGTTTATCTTATCATTTGAAAATCTTCTTAGTGAGGTATCGGCTGAGGTCTTTGACCCATTATTGTTTAGGTTTCACAGTTATTTTGTGGATTTTGGATGACTGTTGTTTATCACATAAATATTTTGTAAATGTTTTCTCTTACTCTATAACTTGACTTCCAGTTATTTTGACATTGTCTTTTGTGTAGCAGAAGTTTTTGATTTTTATGATGCCTAGTTTATGAATTATGTCCTTCATGGGCTGTGCTGTTGGTGTTGGACCTAATGAATCTTCACCATACATAATAAGATCATCTAGGTTTTGTCCTATGTTGCCATCTATGAGTTTCATAGTTTTGATCCCAACTATATGACATTCTAGAAAAGGCAAAACTATGGAGACAGTAAAAAGATGACTGATTGGCAGGGATTGGAAGCAGGGAGAGATGAATAGATGGAGCACAGAGATTTTTAAGGTTATAAAAATAATTTTTCTGATACTATTTTGATGGACACACATCATTATTCATTTGTCCAAACACATAGAATGTACAATACTGGGAATGAACTCTAAGGTAAACTATAGACTTTGGGTGATTATGATGTGTCAATATGTGTTCCTGAATAGTAGTGAAGGTACCTCTCTGGTGGGGAATGTTGACAATAGGGGAGGTTACTAAATGTGGGGGTAAGGTGTATATGGGAAATCTCTATACCTTATCTTAATTACACCTTAAATCTAAAACTTCTCTAAAAAAAATCACCTAACATTGTGCCACTTGGAGATAATTTCCACTATAGCCAGCTTTCTAGACCTTTTTCATATATACTTTAAAATGGTGATTATACTATGTACATGTTACTTTATACTCTTTTATCTCAATTAACATATTACGAACATACTTTTGTTTTAAGTAAATATAGGGCCACATGATTTTAAATGACTGCATAGTATTCTAGCATGTGATATTTTTGCTTATTTAGTATTTCTTAATAGTAGCATCAGGTCCAATGCTCCTGGATCCTTAGGCTCCTGCAAGTTCGTGTTATAATAAACAATAATTTGGTGAAACATCTTAGAAGATATATCTCCAAGCACTTGCCTAGTTATTTCCTTAGGAGAAATTCTTCAAAGTAAGATAGATTAGTCAAAAGAAACATACCTTTCAAGGGCTTTTGTTACATATTGCCAAATTGCTTTCCAGACCCACTGTATTTTAATTCACAATCCTAGCAGTGATACATAGAAATACTCTTGATTTCTATGTCAATACTGGTTGTTGTCAATCTCTTAAATCTTAGCTAATTCTAGCAGTGAAAAATTGCCCTTTATTGGTCAATTTATATTTCTTTGATTCCCAGTGAGCCTGAGCATTTTTAAAGGTGCATTGTTAGAATATCTTCTTGACATCTTTGATGGAATCCAGAATGAAGAAGAGAGAATTGGTTCATTCACTCACTAGACGTGTGTCTTTGACCTTGTATGTGCCAGGTGTGATTTTAGGTGCTGAAGTTACATCAGGGAACAAGACACAGTTTCCATTCTGGCGTCCAGAAAGAGGGCAGTATGCGTTTTGTGGAAAGTTGTAGCTGGTGCTGGAGTGATAGGATGACAGAAAACAGTGACTCAATTATCATCAATAATACTAATCCTGTCTTTATCTAAAGTTTGGCATTTTGTTCACCATGGATTTTTGCATCAATCAAGACTTTTAAATACTACATTATCATATTATTTTTAATTATCTTTATTGCTGACTTTCCTTGGCATACCTTCAGCGTTTGTGCCTGCAATGAGTGCCACTTTGATCTGGCTCTAATCCGGGCCTCATGATAAATTCCTAGTTTCTAAGATTTCAATCTATACACATGTAGCTCCTGAAACCTGAACTCAGGGGTCTCCTGAGTTGTGCTGTTCTCACCACACAACTGGAGACATCTTAATAATTATCATTTTGAGGAAATGCCCTGGGCCAGCTCCTATGTTTGGCACTGAGAATACAAAGTCAAAGCACTCATTAACTTTTCCTGAGGTGAGATTAGTAGTCTAGGTAAATAATATGCCCTTTAAATGTCCATCACCCCCTCCTTAGAAACCCATGATGGAACACTAAAGCCATATTTTTCCCATCCTGGCAGCTATCTTGGGTGGATTGATTGCCATTTTCTCAAAGATCTTGAGCAACTAAGTATCAATAACACGAATCTAAGCAAAACTGTAACAAATACCTACTCTTTAAGTGCCTCTTATATGCCAGGCATAACAGTAGGCACTTGGAACAGTTTTGGTCCAGGAAGGAAAATATAAACCACTCTATTTAAAACAGAAGGACTTTCATTAGGGAGTTGATGGTACTGGTGGTGGAAAAGTTGAGAAGCTAAATAAGCTGGAGGCAACCCAGAGTTTATGCAACAGCAGAAAGCTGGTGAGACAAAAGGAGGCAGAGATGGCTATCAGATCCTGGAAGTGGAAGTTGGAACCTTCAGGGGTCTGTTCCACAGGAGCTAAACTGTGGAGAAGAGTCAGCTTTTGCTGGTGATGTTGCCTGAGGAGGAAAGAGGTGATAGAAAAATACCCAGATTTTTCCTTTCTGTTGCCTTCCCAGCTCCCCCTACTGCCATTGGCCCAGCCCTGCTGGAAACCAGCTAGGGGAAGAGGGAGGAACAAATCTCACAGCAAGCATGTCAAAGAACAGCCCCTTATGTACATAAGCCATCTTTAAAAATTCTCATTACCACCTTGAAGTTCAATTCTCTTGGTTCCATCTAAGATATGAGTTACCAGAAACAGGGAGGAGCTAAGAGATTTACTACAAAGCCATACAACAAGTGATCAGTGGAACTGGATTAGAGGATTAGAGGTCACATTGTTTGGAGCCAACATCACACTTCTCCCAAACCAATCTTCCTCTCTGCCCTGAATCCCACCACCATCCACTGGGTGGGCATCTTCAGTGCCTGTGTGGACCACTTGTCCAGTGCACTTGCCTCACATCTCCTTGGAGGCCTCATATCCAATGATCTTCACTTATTCTTTCTGGCTACCAGGGTCATCCTGTTGCTCAACTTTGTTGAATTTTGTGAGTGGTGTTCCTGGAGTTGCTATATGATAAGCTATCCTTTTG
The DNA here is from genome assembly GCF_964194135.1 of Talpa europaea. Classification (NCBI taxonomy): domain Eukaryota; kingdom Metazoa; phylum Chordata; class Mammalia; order Eulipotyphla; family Talpidae; genus Talpa; species Talpa europaea. Next base: position 14,511,710 of record NC_140078.1, on the reverse strand, counting down.
ACAGCTACACAAACCCATGCCAGAGCCTGGCCCTAGGCATACATGTGAACTCTTGGGTTCCGTAATCTTTGGTTCTAAGGGATCTTTCCCTGCTTTCCGTCTGCCTTCCTCTCACTTTTATTGACCTGCCTCTTTGACCTTACGCTGTCAGCCGGTATTTAGATGCATCTGCTTATCAGTCTCCCAGCTTCTCCTGGTCTTCTCTCCCCCATGCCCAATCCTAGAGTCTGTTCCATGGCTTTCACACTAAACTCCCTGACCAGTCCTCCTTGACCCTTAGTGCTCTTCACTGGAGAAAATCACACAACTCTGAAGGTTGGATACTGGTACATTTATGATTTTCATACCTGTTAAATTGCCCAGGAATGTCCCCTCTGCTCAGTTATAGTTGGAGAACTTACCTTTTCCCATAGTAGCTACTCCTAACAATGATTTCCCCTTGAACCCCAAACAGGGAGAAGTCCCAGTGTCTATATTCAGATGACTTCAGTTCTGGACTGATGTCAGTAGATTATACTGGGCCCAGTTGGGAATGTCAGAGTGAGAGGACAGAGGAGAACAAAAAGGTTGTGGTGTCAGCACATGGAGGTGATGGTGGGGCAGGATCTACCAAGGAGAAACACTAGAGAGACAATAGGGAACTGAGACCAAAGGTTGGTAATTTTCTTTTAATGCATGGGAAATGCTCTTCCTTTTTGCAGTTTCCAATTTCCTAAGAATTCTGGGCTCAATGGCTTCACAAGGGTTAATACCTGCTCTCTCCATCCTGTGGGCCTGCCATTAATTATTCCAGTGGCTGCAGACATTACATGCAGCCTGGTCCTTGTTGTTCCAGCTTCAGAGTGGGTTTATTGCCAGCCACATATTATAAAGGACTAATTGTGAGCCCCTTGCACCTGCTGGTTCCCCTTGTGACTGGGACTCAGGGAGGAGGGATGGGTTATTAATGAGCTTGTTGCTCATTATAGTAAAACATTGGGGAAGTTGGCAAAGAAGCTGAAGGTGCAGGTGTGGTGTCAGAGAAGGCTGGTTGGCACTTCTGGAAGCATGACTTAACAGTATTATCACCTGCCTCCTTCCCTAGCTCTTGCAGTGACATCCGGTGATAAAATAGCTGTCATCCTGAGGGACACGCACAGCCCTCGTGAGCTCATGGCCAGGGGAACCACCTGGATAGAGGGATTGCTGAGCCAGCACACATTCAAGGCTGGGATGGTCTGGGACACAGCATGTGCTGAGACCTCAGCTCCAAAGTAGAGGTGACAAACCTAGCTGAACCCCAAGATGCAGCTGAGACATGGAATGGAAGCCAGTGGGAGACCATAGAGATAACCTCCATCACCTTGAAAGACTTTAGGTCTTGCTTCTGGCACAAGTGCAGGGCTGGAGCTAGGGTCAGGCTGCTGAGGTGCCAAGGTGCAGAATTTATGGAAGGTCTCCCCTCCAGCTGTGCAAATGCAGGAGTAACAGTAGGACTGGGTGTCTCCTTATTTTGTCCTGAGTGCCTCGCTGGCCCATCACAGGGAAGGATGGCTCCTCCTTGAGAGCTTCCCCTCAGGGCCTGCGCAGGTGAGGAGACATCTCTTCCTGGTCCTTGGTTCTCCAGGGTCTGACCTGGAGACTCCTCTGAAGGTTCACAGTTCACTTGGGAAAGGACAATGATGCCAGCTGATGACGGTGTCATGGTTAATTTCCCAAACACATGGGGACGGGATAAGGGAAACCCCACAGTGACAGTCACAAATGGAAGCTCTTGGGTTAGAACTTCTGGGTTCAAGATCCAACCTCGCCATTTAACAGCAGAACAACCTTAGGTGAGATGTTTGTTACCTTGGCATCTTGGTGTCCTCCTCTGGAAATGACCTTTCTCGTTCCTCTGGTTCCTTTCTTGTTGCACCTGGAGAGGTCTCTGCCAAGGTCGTTGCACAAATTCCCTCTCCCCATCACTCAGGTCCAAGCCGAATGCCACCCCTTTGCAGAGACCTCAACAAGCAACCCTCCTCCAGGAGCAATTAACATTTCTTTCTTTTTTTTTTTAAAGATGTATTTATTTATTTATACAAGCACTGGGTACAGTCAGAAGCGCAGGAGGGCGAGAGAATTCGCCAGAGCCAGAGCGGGGAGCAGAGCAGGCAGAAGGACCGAAGTACACTGCTGAGGGGAGCAGCGGGTGGCAGGAGAGGTCTGCGCGCCATGTGGGACCCTCCTCCAGTGGCCGGGGAGCAGCCGGGGATCGAACTGGCACTGCAGAGGCCGCGGGCAGCTTCGCAACCCAGCGCTCAACCGCTGCGCCACCGGGGAGACCCAGGAATTGACATTTCTTTGAGAATTCTCTTTTAAGTTCTTTTTTACATCCCCTTTCCTGTTTCTGTCTTAGAATATTTGAGTTTTGCCTGGGGAAGTAGACCAGCTAATGATTTATCTATTTTATTTTGCCTTTCCTTTAAGAACCAAATATCAGCTTAAACATATTCTCCTTATATTTTCTTTCTCCTACTTCATGGCTTTTGACTTTATGTTTATGAATTATGCTTTCCTTTTATTTATTCTAACTCACTAAAATTAATGTTTGGTTTCTCTGTTTTTATTATTTCAGGCTAAATCTCGAAAATAACTAAGATAATCGATTGTCTTTTAGATACAGATTTGGCACATTCCATAAGTTTTTATCCGACCTAAAAAGGGATGTTGAGAAGGACTTTCACTGATACCCTGAAACAGGTGCCGAGCCCCCAAAGCTGCTGGAACTACTGGCCAGGGGCAGGGTGATCAGAGGCACTTTCCAGTTGGCCCTTAGAGGGGAGGTGCATTCGAGGGCTAGTAATGCAGGTGGGCTTGCCAGGTGGCGCCCTCTGACATCCTGGTGCCTGCTGTGCGCTGGAAGCGGGAGGTTGGTGGTGAGGGGTGAGCCTTGGCAAATTTGGAGCTGACATTGAAGGCAACACAGAAGCATTCCCACTTCATCCCATCAGCAGTAAGGAGCCACCTGGGGCTTTAAAAATAGGAGAGCATTTGATCTGCTATTTCTCTAAACGTCACCTGGGGGGGTCTGTGGGCAGGCCAGGGCCCAGCGGGGCAGGAGACCAGCTGGACACAAGGTGCTTGCTGGGGCTCCTTTTTTTCCTTTGCAAGGGGAGGTCTTCCCAGATCAGATGATTCATGAAAGATACTTGCTTTCCCTGTTTTGAGGGGACTTCATTGACCTGAGGAAGGTGTTCTGTGCTTGCTTAGTAAGAGCAAGTGGGTTCTGGGAAGAGAACCCCGGTTTACAGGTCAACAAGGAGGTCTGGGTCGCCATCTCTTGCATGTCTTCCCTCCTGCCAGCATGGCACAGGCCGTTTCACACACAGTGCTCAGCCTCGCTGGTCCGTCCCGTGCAGAAGACAAAGTGCAGAGAAGGGACAACACTTGCTTTCAGCTTATGCATAGCAAGGCCAGACTCGAACTCCCATCGGAGGTGCTCAATCCCTCAGGGTTGTTGAGCACCAGAGTGCCCGCCCCTCGGGCCCTCTCCTGCTCTTTGGGCTGTTGGCAGAGCGGTGTGATGCGGAGGCCGCCAGGCGTGCAGTGTTGGAGGCCCGGCCCTCCCTTCTGCGAGAGCAGACGGGGCGCATCAGCTGTTGTCGGTCTGTCCCCTGTCCTGTCGGCCTGTCTCCGGCACAGATTAATTGCTGCTCTCCCGCAGCGGCGTGATCTTCCACTGTTCCGGCCGCGTGGGAGGGGCGGGGAGCGGGGCAGCCATGCGATCCTGAGCCTGGAGAGGCACAGCTGGCAGCCTGCGCGGCGCCCTCATCGGAAAGCGATTCATCAGTGGCAGCGGCGCTGCCATCCAGGCCCAACTGCCGAGCTGGCACCTCTGGGCCCCCTCAGGTGTGACAGGCGACCGGCTCAGAGCCTCTGGGAGGGGTCTGCTTCTCTGCCTCTGGCAGAGCCTTGGGGGAAGATAATGGGACCTTTGCTTGAGTCCTTTGCTTTTGGGAGTCAAGGATGCAGGTCTCCTAGGGGAAGGGCCACCTCTTGAACAGAGAGTCCTTTTTCCCCATGGTCAGCTTCTAACAGGAGCAAGAACTCCCAGGACACAACACAAGCCTCCTCTGCATCTCTCCAAAGCCCCAGAGATTAGAGTATCCCCACACGCCCAGCTGAGATGAGACTAGAGGGCCAGGCAGCGCTGGGCGAGAATTTGCATGGGAAGGGGAGGTAGGAGCTCAGGGTTTGTCATTCCTGCTCCAGGGACCTATACCCCCCTCCCAGCACCTAGAGGGGATTCCACGTGAAGTCCCAGGTTGAGAACATGGTTCTTAAATGTGACCGGGATATCAGAATTACCTACAAGTCCTGTTAAAACAAATTGCTGGGCCCCACCCTCAGAGTTTCAGATCCCCTAGGGCTAGGATGGGGTTTAGAATTTGCATTTCTACCCCATTCCCAGCTAACCCTGGTCCAGAGCCCACACTTGAGGAACGCCTGGTTTAGAGAGAGGCCAGTTGATGCCTTCCTTAAGTGCTAGGAATTCACAGAAATCCAAATTCTTTTGGTTTCTTTGAGTGGTTGGTTCCTGCTTCATTTTCCATTGTTTTCCCAGCCTGTCTGGGCTGTGCTAGGACTGAAACAGGGGACAATATGCAGTTCCTTCCAGTGATGGACAAGCGTGCTTTAGGGTGTGATCACCCCACTTTGGTGATGGTCAGAGCAGTGAGCGGTGTTTCTGCCAGAGCAATACAAATACAATTCCATTTGGATGCTTGTTTTAATTGCCCTTTGACCACTAATTACCTGAGAGGATAATCTGAAGTGATGTATGCAAACGGCTGGCTTTTTAAAAAAAGATGCCAAATCAAGGCTAGGTTTTCTCTCTCCTTCTCTGACTTATTAGTAGAGACAGGTTTGGCTGCAGCTGAACCCCAGAAGAAGCTGTTCAGAGGGGACAGTCTTCGGAATAACTCAGCAATATTCCCCTTGGCTTGTGTCCACTGTTTGCAAAGGATAAGATACTTCCTCTCCCAGGTCCTTAGCCCCACCTGCCCCTGGAGTTGGCACTGTCATCTGGATTTGCCTCCTTTTAAACTTTTGTTAGTGTTGGGAGCTGGCCTCAGGGAGGGTCCCAGCTGGTTGGCCTAGGCTGCTCACACCACACTCTGAAGGCAAAATCCTCAACTTCACTTTTCCTTCGCATCCTATCTTCTGGGAATTTTTATCCCTCTGTTCAGAGCTGTCTACCAGCAATGGCAAAGGGAGTCTGAAAATTTCCAGGGCCTTAAAAGGAAGACAAGGGACTCAGATACCTCCTGGGGTTCCAACTCACTGTAGGAGAGGCACGTTTGCTTGGAAGTCTCAAGTTCAGTCTCAGTGACTTGTGTTACCATCTTGACCAGAGGCCATTCCACCCCCTACTTCCCACCTGTTATCCTCTGCAAGCCTTGTTTCCAATACCACTCACATGTGTGTGTTCAAGGTCACCTTTTGTCCTTATGAATTCCCAGGGACCATCATTTACCTCTTTCCTTTGCCCTTGTAAGTGGGACCCTGAAATTAGGGAAATAGTCTTGATTACCCCCAAAGCAAACACAAGAAGGTGCATATCAGAAGGGACTAGGATGCATTTCCCCCCAGACCACCTATTTCTTGTGGGAAGTATGTAATCTTAACTCCCTGTTGCATCTCTATACTTGCTTATAGCATCAACTACGGCAGCAATAATAGCTAATTCCCAATCTCCACATCCCCATTCCCCCTGCCCCCCAAATCATTACAACTGGCTGGAGTCCTGGGCACCTAGCCTCTGATTCAATATTTTAGTTCTTTAAGGATGTGGGATCGTCAACTGTAATGGAAAGATCAGACAGTTGGTTAGACTGCATGTGGTGGGACCTTATCTTCAGCAAAGAGAGTATTTTTCATGTTAACAAGGATGATTTTGTTAAAAGTAATGTAATTCTTATTTAAGATAAAAAATTAATCACTTTTGCTTTCTGTAACCTTTTAAAAAGGAAACATCTTTTCAAAAGGCATGCAGTCTTGTGACTCCGGGAGGAGGTCACACTCTGAGACTTGCATTTAATCTCCTCCTACTGGGACAGGAGATGGAAGATTGAGACTTTTGAATGTTGACCCCCAGTAAGTGCCTCAGCATGCCCCAAGCTTGCCCCTCCTGCAGCCTCAGGAGACAGTAGACCCACCAACCTTTTTTGTGAACCTTGCCAGTTTCTTTTTGCACCAATGAATACCGTCAAATGAGGGGCCCCTGCCAAGGCGCCTGCTGCTTGCTGCCAGGCACTCCTGATGACTTCAGCTAATTTCCAAGTCTGGTAACATTGTTGACAATGTGATTTCTGAAACGTGAAAGGCGTTATCTCGTTGTGCCATCTGCGGCATGTCTGTCTGAGTTGGGGCTTCCGCTGCCTCTCTGCCCCTCGCAGCAACACTCACTGCTCCGTCATCATCTCCCACAGCTAATTGCTCCAAACTGACAAGGAGTCTTTTTTCATTTAGAGATACAGGGGAATGGAACTTTCTTGCTGATGTTTCTAAGTCAAGCTTGCCTTTTGGAATTGCAATTTGATCTTTTGATTGGGAAGGGGGTGGAGGGGGGCAGTATCTGGTTTCAGCACTGGGTCAGGGACAGCTCCTGGAAAGAGCTGGTGGGAACAAGGTTGAAAGACTCCTGTGATTCTAAGTTAACAGGGAACCCAGCCTTCAACGGAATGAGTTGCATCGGGAGGTAATGAATTCTCCATCCCTGGAGGTATGTAAATGGAGATGAGTTCTTATCTGCTTGAAAAACCCCAAGTGGAGCCAACATTTGAATGGGTGATCTCTTCTAGTTCAGAGAATCTCCTGGAACCAGTTATATTCATGGGAAATCTGAGGACGAGGAGGATAATCAAAGGAATAATACCTATTATTCCTTTATAATAATACAGCTACCTATTGCTGTGTAACAGATGACCTCATATCTTCAATGACTTGAAATAACAATGGTTACTTGTTTACTTTCATGATTTTTGTTGGTCTTTAATTCATAGAAGACACAGTAGGGATACCTCATCTCTGCCCCATGATATCTGAGGTGTTAGTTTGAGATTGTATAGATTAGGGGTCTGGAATCATGTAAAGATTTGACTGGGGCTGAAGATCCACTTCCAGGGTGACTCATTCACATGACTGGTCATTTGGTGCCAGCTGTTGCTAAGAGACATCAGTTGCTCATCACCTAGATTTCTTTAGAGAGCTGCAGGGTCCTCTAGATGTGTGATGACAGGTCTCCTCAGAGTGAGCAATCAAAGCAGAGACTGTGATGTCAATTATGATATACACTGTCACTTCTGTAATGTTCTCTTGGTCACAGAGGTCAGTCTGAGTTAGTGTGGGAGGGGCCTACCCATGAGTGGGAATACCAAGGGGCAAGAACCCTCTGGGGCCATCTTGGAGGCTGGCTGTTACAGGTAGGTAATCAGGTAAGTGCTGAGCCTTATCTTATTTCAGCAGCAGGAAGCTGGCAGAGGGTATTACATCCAAGCAAACTCAGGTTTCTATGAAACTTGTTTTTCTCTTCCAGGTAGTCTCCCCACCCACTTCCATCACTTCTAGTCTTCCTTAGTTTTGCATTTAGCAATAACCTTTTCTTCGAATCCATTTAACTTATTCCAACTGCATTGGACTCCCATCAGCTTCTTGAATGCATCACACTATTTCATGCACCAGAGACTCTGTACACATGCTGATCCCTCTGCTTGGAAACTGTTCCTAATCTGCCATTTTCATCCCATCAGTGGTTGAGTCATGAGATCATGAAATCTCAGCTCAAATGTCACTTACTTGAACTCTTTTGTAGCAGATTGTGTTTTCCAAAGATGGCCACATTAATATATATCTCCCATCCCACATTCTCTCCTTGCAATGTGATATTGACTTCATTCCATCAAGAGGTAAATCTGCGTTCCCTCATCTAGACCCTAGGTTGACCTTTATAATGGCCTTGACCAGGAGAATGGGGCAGAAGTGATGCTGTCTGGCTTTCATTTCTCACCAGTCCCATCCTTCACAGTGTGTGCTCTAAAGACACCAAGCTCTTAGGGTTTTGTCCAAATCATCTGTATTAATTTGACTACAAGTGACAGAAAAATTCAACTTTAGCTAACTTAGGTAAACAGAAGAGTTCATTGACTCATGGAAACCAAGAAATCATTGGAGGGAGGGCAGGGGGTGAAGAGCTTCTGGAACAACTAGACCAAGGACTCAATCTCTCCCTCTGCTTCACATAGCGACTTCATATTCTGTCATGACAGAAGGGCTTCTCTATGCTGTTTATTTTTGCATAACAAACCACCTTAATGGTATAAAAACAACTACAGCAACAATAATCATTTATTATCACCATACCTCATGGTTCTGAGGATGAGCTTGGCACAGCTAGTTTTTGCATTCTCAGGTTATTTCATGGGTGGCAATCCCATGTGAACTGCGGTTGAAGTCATCTTTGCTCCCAGGCCTGGCTCCTGGGCTGAGACTCCTATGATATCTCCCTCCCACTGCATGGTGTCTCCTTGTGGCGTCTCTAGTATAACACCTTCAGTGTAGTCAGCATCTTACCTTGTCATTCAGGACTCCAGAGGCTGGTGTCTGGGAGAAATCAAAAGAAAGTGCATGTTCTTTTCTCACAGAACCGTGGAGGCCACTTCAGCTACAGACCATGCATCAAGTTAGTTAAAAAAAGATCCATCCAAGTTCAAGGAGTGGGATCACAGATCCATCTCTCGAGGGGGAGAATATCATGTTTGAAAATCACTTTTTTCCCTGGGAAACATAACCTGTGGCAATTCTTGGGTTATGCATTTACAATTTCAGTTGCCCATTGATTTCAAGTGGAAATCCCCAGGTGGGGGACTCTGGGCCCATCTTGTGCGAGGTGAGTTCTGACCAAGAGAATGGCGTGTCCTAGAAATTGGCGACTCCATGCTGTGGATGCATGTGGCAGGTCTTGGAATAAGAGTGGTGTTCACTGAATGGCACACACACACACACACACACCTCTGCACACTTGCTCCTGCTGTGCTTTTTATCTGGAGTAACTTTCCCATTTTCTTCATCCCATCATTCCTCTGTCTTTCATTGCTTGCCTCAGGAACCATCTCCTCCAGAAAGTCTTCTCTTCCTTGATCGCCCCCCTGCCCAAGGCTATGCTAGATGATTCCTCCTTTCACTTCCCAAGACCTCTAAGCTTACTTTATTTCTAGCATGAATTATACTTGCTCATAATTTCTTTTTCTTTTCAGAAAAGCTATATCCCCCACCAATCTGTGGGCCTCTTCAGGCAAATCTTATATTCCTAGCACCTAGTTCAGGGCCTAGCACTTAGTAGGTACTTGGTCTTTGCACATGGAATGAATGAATGAACCAGAGCACGATGAGGTTGCCCCCCCAAATGAACTGCTATGTCCCCTTGGCGGGAGCAGATGGCCCAGCTGCCATGTGCTGGGGTGGAGAGAGGCTGCCTCCCCCACAGCACTCTGGGGTGGTGCATCTGTAGGCTGTGTTGGGCGCTCCTAAGCTGACCTGACAGATGGAGGAAAGCTGAAGGATTCCAGGTCCACAGGCTCCACACTCCTTTTGAGTCTCAGTGCTGCTGAGGGGCCATAGGAGACTACAGAAACATCTGGAGAAAATGGTTCAGGAGAAATCATTCACACCACATGTGGAACCTCGGGCATTTGAAGTCCTGGGCTGAGACTTCTGACATCTGCTTGTTTGAGGGCCTGGGGTCAGGAGACCCTAAGAGATGGCTCTGAGTGTTGGCTCGGTTATTTGAATGAAGCCAGCCAAAGTAGACACTCAGCGGCCAAGCAGAGCTGCCATTTATAGAGTCCTTATTATGTGCCAAGTACTATGCTAAGCTCTGTGCTTGTATGTTAACTACTTTTAACCCTATGAGGTTATTTCTCTTTTTCCTATTTTGTGGAAGAGCAAAGTTCAGAGAATTGAAGTAACTTGTCCAAAGTCTCACAGCTCTTCACGAACAAGATGGGATTTGAACCTGTGTGTTTGACTCTGGGGGCTCAGCTCCACACACTGCATTCAGAGTGGAAGTGTCCAGGCCCCCCAGTGGGCGACGGTGGCTGTGACTGCTCCGGCGTCCGTTCCAGGACACTACTGGCTAAAGCGAGGATCTTGGTGTTTTTTGCATGATGTGACCTGATAGACTCCAGTTATGAGCTACACAATGGTGCTGAGTAAGTTCTGTTTGTGCCCTTTTCCTTTTCGTGTTACCTTCCTGCTGCCTGACCTCTGACACTAAATTGCCCTCCCCCTGCATTAAGCCAAGTACCTGGAATCTGAAAGCAGTTCTGGGTCTGTCTCGTCCTAGGGGTTTGCATTCATCACAGGGATTTTGCTATTTGTGTAGCCCAAGTCTTACTAACTCTACTCCCCAAAGCTGCCCTGAGCCAAAGATCTGGGGGCATGTTGATTATTTGTGAGGTAACAGCAGGAAGCATAGTGAAGATATAGACTTGGGAGATCAGGAAGGGAAGACAACAAACCAGGGGTTTGGTAATAAGCTCAGATGACCAGGAGCTCTGGAAACCACACAGAATGCACCTTACAGTTGTCCCCTGAGTGGGGAGGGAGCTGAATGTTTATTCACCAAGGGCAGTGCCCAGTGATTGTGGGTTGTTTTGGTGCATGATGTCCCTGGCTATGCAGCTCATGTTTCTCCAACCCTGTGTGAGCTGAGCTTGCTCCGGTGGCAGAAGAAGTCCCCAGGTAGAGAGATGGAGGTGCTTGAGGTAGGAATCCATTGGCACGTATAGAAACTGTCACTGAAGCTGCACATAACCATATAATTTGCTCCAAAATGATGTGACAGGCAACAATAACATCTGCCTTCCTGGTCCTACCTGTTAACGCTCTTGTGAGTTGCCCTCCCTCTTCAGATGTTTCAGGGGGGTCCCCAGGAGCTCTCTTCTGTGTGCTCTCAAACACACTCGGCCAGTTATTGCACCGTTCTCTGGGTACTGGTGGGCACTGACTTCCCTCTGGGCCCAGCAAAACTATGGCCTCATTTTATCCTCTGGGTAGTGGCGTGTCCTGCTTCCTGCTGGCATTCTGCCCCAGCTGCTGTTTTCTGTGGTTTTAAAATTTGTTTGTTTGTTTTTATGATCATCTGCTTTCTTCCATGTATAGGATTCAATCACAAGGTCTTTTTGGGAGGCCGGGGCGGGTGATCTGAGAGACAAACACTATCATGTTGTACCCCTGACTTCTAGAAGAACCTTTGGGATCTCCCTTATCCCTTCACCTCTGTTATAACGAGACCCATGCCTCCAGCCACAGATGCCCAGGAGGCTCACTTTCCCAAATTGATTTTATCTAACTCCTGTTAAGTTTCCTTCATAACTGTGGTTCTGAAGATATTGGTTAACTGTTCTTGCTGGGATTGCGTAGAACAGATGTCAAGGAGAAGCCAGCAAAATGTGTAATAGCTTTTGTTAGGTCAGGCTGTGGGGACAAACAACTCTTCAAGTATCAGCACCCTATCAAACAACAAAAATATCTTTTTTTCTTGTATAATAGTTTAGAAGCCGCTGTTTGGCTGCTTCTCTGCTTGGTGTGATTTTCATTTTGGGACACAGGTAGAAGGAGTCACTCTAATCCAAGACATGCTATTCTCACAACAAAAGGAAAGATCAAGAGATCAGGTAGCAGCCTCAATGCCTCTTAACTCCTGTGTGGACACAGCGTGTGTCACATCTGCTCACTGGCTGCTGGCCACATGTGTCACAAATGCCGAGCCCAAAGTCAACGAGATAGGAAAAAGCTAAATAATTCCAATAATAATAATACAATCAACAGAGCAAATCAGGCTATTGAAAGTTCAGGTGTTTTCAGCAGCAGCAGTTGGAAACTGTACTGGAAAGGTCTAAGGGTGAGCTTAGGTGGTGTGAAAGGGGGAGACAGCTGAGGGCACATGGGGTTATGATCATTATGACTTCATAGGGCCTCATGGATAAGTAACAGCATTCATGCAGCCTAGGACATTATGACTGGAGGTGCCAAGTGGAATGTGGGGGTGCCTGGATGCCCTCTCTGGTAGCAGCACTTGATTTAGCCATTGTTGTGTCTTGCTTATTCCTTCATGCCTTATTTAGGGAGCTTTCTCTGTAAACTTTCTAGAATCTATTTATATGTCTTAATTTATGTTCCTTCCCCCTTTCGATTGCTCCCTAATCAGCAGCTGATGATACCCGCCCTATAACCTGAATGTGATGTCATCTCTGGTATCGTTTAAGAAATAGCACTTAACAGTTGTTAAATAGAGGAGTTCATTTTTAGAATGTCACTTGTTTATCTTCTCCTCCTTTACAAAGGTGATTAAAATTTATTTTTACTTGGATGAAAATGGCTTTCATTGATTTCTGCCCCATAGAGAGAGAGAACACTTGCATTAGCCAGAGATGTTAATCCTGTTCTTCCTGCCACTTATGCTACGTGATGCCTCCCAGTTTAAGCATAAGGGGTAAACAGAGTCAGAATTCATCTTGATTTATACAGAAGCTGCAAATCTTGTGAACGTGACCTCTCTGTGCTCAATGTGGAGGCTATGTTGAGGGTCCCAGCTCTTGGGAAGCTTCCTGGGTGACTACCAGGGAACATGTGACTTGCCCCAAACCAGCCCTAATGGTGGCCTTTTGTTACTTCACACTAGGATCTGTATTTCCTTCCTTGCCCTCATCTTCTCTATCCTAGTGACCCCCAACTCTGTATCCTGGTCTTGCAAGAGTTACTTCCACATTTTCTGGTCTTTGTTACAGCAGCACCCCACTTCTGGGTATCAAAATCTGTGCTAGTTTCCTTTTGCTATTGGAACAAATTACCATACACTTTGTTGTTGAAAATGGCACAGATTTGTTATCTTACAGTTCTACAAGTCAGAAGTCCGAAGTAGGTCTTAGGAGACCAAAATCAAGGTGTTGACAGGGTTGTATTCTTTCTGAAAGTTCTAGGGAAAATCCATTTCTGTGTCTTTTCCAGCTTCTAGAGGTTGCCCATATTCCTTGTCTCCCTTCATTTTCAAAACTAGCCATGAATGGCCAGTCAAGTATTTCTCATGATTTCACCTCTTTGGTTCTGAATCTTCTGCCTCCTTCCTTCTCAATTTATTCTCTTGAGTCTCTAGCCCATACTCAGCTCTGAGACTACCTTAGCTCATTGATTCTGTCTTTATTTAAATTTGTGCTAATTTGGCATTAGTTTTGATTTTAAAACATTGCATTAAATAGTATTTATCTTGATTGCTGAGTTTTTTCAGTGCCATTTAAATTTTGCACCTGAGGTGAGTTTTTACTTTAGTCCTGGCCCTGGGCCACCTCCAAGGGAATTTTGGCATGATGGTATTTTCTCATTTATAAGACAGTTACTTTTGTGCAGAGCAATGTCTCTAAGCAGACCTTGAGATGGAAAACTTGTGTTTTTCAGGAACTCCTTTGGTCTTGACTATTAGTGAACCATAATAGTGATTAGAGGGGACCCATCTAGATAATCCAGGATAATCTCCTTATCTGAAGGTCAGCTGGTTGGCAACCTAAATGCTGTCTGCTGCCTTAATTCCCCATTGCCACATAAGCTAGCATCCACAGGTTCTGAGGATTAAGACATGGACTTTTTAATTGGGCCATTTTCCTGCCATCATTTTAATTTGGGCCATCATAATGCCTAAGTGTCTTGCTCTTATTGAATGTGCAAATGGAGATGACATTACACCTGCTTGGAAAGCACTAGGTGTCAGGGACATAAGAGGAATATATAGTGTATTATAATACAGTATCAAATTAATCCCATGATGCTTTTATTCTAAAAAAATTCTTTGGTCATTGCAATAATGAATTTTCTTTACTTTATTGTAAACTTTGATTTAAAACACAGTACATGATTTAGGGGACTAGGTTCACACCTCCTCAGATGTAAGTTACCACACCATTCCCACCATCAAAGCGCCCATAGTCCTTTACCCTAAGCCTACACTGTCAGTTTCCTTTGGCTACATTCTCCCTACAATTCCCAGCCTCCAGTTATTAGGTTGATGGTTAATACTTCAGTGTCCTGACTCATCCCTCACCATTCCTAATTTTGTTTTAATTCAAAAATCTTCTAATCTTTTAGGCAGAACAATTTATTCTCTTGAGTCTCTAGCCCATACTCAGCTCTGAGACTACCTTAGCTCATTGATTCTGTCTTTATTTAAATTTGTGCTAATTTGGCATTAGTTTTGATTTTAAAACATTGCATTAAATAGTATTTATCTTGATTGCTGAGTTTTTTCAGTGCCATTTAAATTTTGCACCTGAGGTGAGTTTTTACTTTAGTCCTGGCCCTGGGCCACCTCCAAGGGAATTTTGGCATGATGGTATTTTCTCATTTATAAGACAGTTACTTTTGTGCAGAGCAATGTCTCTAAGCAGACCTTGAGATGGAAAACTTGTGTTTTTCAGGAACTCCTTTGGTCTTGACTATTAGTGAACCATAAGAGATACTATTTGTGGGGGCAGAGAACTCCAAGGATTTCCCTGCTCTCAGATGCCCCTGGGGGAAGTGATCAAATAGTACATCTATTTGATTTCACCTTCCTCTGGGAAGAGGAGGTGAAATGGCTTCCTCTGCTGTCACCTGAAGTGCTGGATTTTTTCACATCTCTTGGTGGAAGCCCAGAGGCCTCTCAGTGGAGACAGAAGATCATATCATATGAAATCACCTTCAGTAGCTGTGATGGTTAATTTTATGGCTCAACTTGACTGGGCTGAGGGATGTCCAGATAGTTGATTAAACTTTATTTCTGGGTGTATCTGTGAGGGTGCTTCCAAGGAGTGTCACCAATTAGGTGGGCCTCGCCTCATCACTTGTCAGTCCAAATATAGCAAAAAGGCGGAAGGGGGTTGGGCTCACCCTCTTTCTGGTTCTTAAGTTTTCAGACTGGGACTGGAATCTACACCATCAGTTCTCAGATCTTTACAACTGAGAACCACTCCACAACCTTTCCTGGGTCTCCACCTTGCAGAGAACAGGTGGAATTTAGGCTCCATGATCTCTTGAGTCAGTACCTTATAATAAATCCTGTATAAAGCGAAGAGGTTATGTGCTGTACTTCAGGTACTGTATGCATTGGATTTGACCAAATATTGTATTTTCCATTTGAGTGCATGCTCTCAGAAGAGCCAACCTATTCTATCTGAGATGGAAGAAAACTAGCACCTCCTTTTTCCTCTCATTCTTTTGAAGAGGCATTTACTGAACACCGATCATATATCAACTGCTGAAGCGTCACTGAATGTACAAGGATAAACAATAAGGAAATGGTTCTTGCCTGTGGGAGCTTGCAGGACACATCCAAAAATGTTTTACTAGGTCCCTGGGCATCTCTTAGTCAAAATGCCACAAAAAATTAACCAGCAGACTGGGTAAGAGATGAAGGTGTGTGTGTGGGGGGGTGCACAGGTGGCAGGACATGCAGAGTGTTAGAAAGGCTGGGTAAAAATTTTGGCATTTATTCTGAAATCCATGGGTAGTCATTGGTCCCCATCTCTCCAACCCGTTTGAGGGAATGAAACATTTCTTTATTTCTAGCCCCAGGTACAGTAACGCCAGTTATGAAATGCACAAGTGGATGAAGGAATGTATACATCCCATTCATGTTTCATACATGCATATAAATGTACATATACATGTCAATTGACCTTTGGTTTCCACTTCCCCACAAGTGGCCTTTATTAACATGGAAGAATAACTGGAGTTTGACAGCAGTCAAGTTATATTGCAAGCAAAGCAGTTAGAGTATGTTTCACCTTCTGGAAACACGCCATGCAGGCTTCATGAGGGACAGGCCAGATCCTGGAGAAGCATTTAGCTGTTAAAAGATCCTGACATTAGATTTAAATTGACGGATGGAATGGCACCTGATTTGCTTACTGCCAAAGAGTCCTTGGTAACTTTTCGAAAGCCCCGAATTTCTTATCTTGCTGGGGAAGCTTGAGACTGTTAATAGATAAATCAGTGGGTTAAGAAAGGGTTGGGTTGCTGCAGGTCATAAACCCAGAAGTGCTAAATGCTCTTGAATTCCAGGGTCCCCTCTAGGATGTTTGCAAGAAATGATATCCATGCCCAGGATGACCATATATAACTTAGAGTGAGGAGACCAGGGTTCTATACTAGTAGATCCCCAAGAAGGTGCCCAATATTGTACCTCCTTGCTTGAATTTTGGGAAAACTTGCCAGGATGATAGAATTCCTCACAGACAACCCAAATGAGGTGTGTAGATCTCAGCATGGAGGGACCATTTTCAGACTCTCTGGGATAAACCTTGGAAAGTGCCAAGTTTAGGAAGAAGCCCTGTGGCTTCTTGGAGGTGGATTGGCATTGTGTTTGGGAGCTCTAGGTAGTGGGTCTGGGCGTCTGTTCTGTACATTGATGTGAGTTGGAAAGCAACAGTGCTCCATGGCATGGAAGGGTATGGCAGTGGATAAGTTTATTGTGGAGACAACATGAAGTTAGGGTGAGGAGAGCACAATGTGATCCCCATGGGCCTGAGCAAAGGTGAAGGACTTGGGCCTACACCCCCTAGCTCCCTTCTATATACCACATTGCCTGGTGAGACCCCTCACCCAACCACCTGCATGACCAGATTCTACTCAGAGAGAACCAACTTACTCCAAAGAGGCTACATTTTAAACCAGTAAGAACAGATTTTTCTATTAAGCTGAAGAAGGCTCAGGAGCAAATAGTCATTTACAGTGTGGTTCTTAGACTAGAGGCGTGTCAGCATCACCAGGAGGCCTGGTTAAATTAC
The DNA here is from genome assembly GCF_964194135.1 of Talpa europaea. NCBI lineage: Eukaryota > Metazoa > Chordata > Mammalia > Eulipotyphla > Talpidae > Talpa > Talpa europaea. Next base: position 14,494,875 of record NC_140078.1, on the reverse strand, counting down.
AAAGGACCTACACCCCATCCCCAGTTTCTGATTCATCAGGTCAGTGGTGGAGGCTGGGAGTCTACATGTCAGTACGTTTACAGAGGTGCTGAGCTGGTGGTTTGAGGGCCACACTTGGAGACCTACCGATTTATGGAGAGTAAAGAGTATTAAATACTAACATTGATAAAGCTTGTAACTCTGAAATCTACATTCAGTGCATACCCTCATGGCAGAAACCCCATACTTCATAAAACTGAGTGCCCCTGCACCCCTAGACCTGCCTCATTTGTCTTCAGCAGATGTGTCAGAAGCAGCCTCCAGTAACAGGTTCTTGTGTGTTCCTTAAGACATGTTTGGTGCATTTAGAAAGATGTACCTGCAAAGATGGGCCACATATCAGGCTTTCACAAACGTGACTTACTCTGTGGCATTCTGCTACTGGCTTTTTCCTCACTCAGTGTCATAGAGAGCCTCCCCAAATATTAGCATTTAAATCGACATCGTGCTTTCTAACACTTGCCAGAGTTCCCTTTCTCTTATATTCTGCTGATCATTTGTAAGGAAGTCCTCCTTCCCCTCTAGGAGTAATAAAGGACCATTTAAAATAGCAGTACAAAGAATAGTCATAATAGCAATTGACAGAGGTACAATTCATTCAGTGCCAGCACAATGTAAGTTTTTATGCATTTTCTTATTTAATCCTCTCGGTAACTCTGCGGTACAGGAGTTATGATTGTATTTTACAGATGAGAAAACTGAAGCGTAGATGGATTAAGTATCTTGGCTCAACGTATTATATTCAGTAGGTGGTAGAGCCAGAATTTGAATGCAGATTTAACTTCCTTTGAAGACTGTTCTTTTAACCATTACTCCATCATGTTACTGAGTATTTATCAAGGCTTATTCTTTTAAAACCCAGTGGAAGCCACTGAGTCATTCAGTGATGAAGGACAGGAACCTTGTGCCAAAAGTCAAATGAGGAGGAACTAGGTTAACAACAGAAGCCAGAGTTACAAGGGAGCCCCAGAGGAGTGGGTGGCAAAGTGACTAGGATGGGATCACATTTGCTCCTTCACCTAGACTTGGGGGTGAGCTCTGTGGACTGGACCAGCTAATGTCAGAGCCTGCAAGTTTCATTTAAGGTCCTCCAGGACACAATTCCTTAGTTTAGCTTAGTATAGTAAAAGCAAACTCAGTCTTTCTTACTGAGCACTTTTCTTCCTTTTGCAGGATACTTGGTCCAGTGCTGGGCCCTGATCATGTTCCCTGACTATAACAGTTATGACACTTTTTGTTTATAAATAAAAAGATCCAATTTCACAAGCTTAAATGACAAAAGAAAAATATTGGCACATATGATTGACTAGTTCAGGGATAACATGCTTCAGGAATAGTTTGATCAAGGTGTTGACTATGCTTCTTTGTGAGTTTTCTTGGTTGGCTCTATAATGTGAATGTTTGGCTAAGTTGAACTGCATTTTCCAGAAGTCCCTTACTTCTGAAAGTAAGGGAATTACTTATGAAAGTTAGGTGAAAGATATCTTCAGGCAAGGTTTAGAGGGAAGAAATGAAGCAGCAGCTGTATTTGCTTCTTATGGGAGTGGATATCCTGGCTCATAGCCACATGCTCTGTCATTGGTCCTGAAGCTCTGTCAGGATGGCTGCGTTCAGCGGAGTTTCCTGTCTTGGTTACATGTTACAGAAGCACAAAAACTCAAGCCTGGGGTGAACATTGGCCTCCAATCCTGTCTTCCTCTCCTTTCTAGGGAATCTTCTTTTGAAACCCTTATTGCTCTTTTGTCCTGAAAATGGGAAGACCATCCCATCCACCAGAAAATGTTCTAATAATATTGCACTCCATTTTTAGGTTTAGATTTGGGCTTTCAATTCCCTCCCCCCAGGATAATTCTTGGCTCCTTGAAAGATTGACTTCTTTCTAAGACATTTTTGCATTCCTAAGAGCAATAGGAGAGGTACCTGTGTCAGGTGTGCAGAGGTATGCTACTCCTTTCCCCAGGGTGAAACATCTCCTCACTTTTAATATGTATAACAGGCAGAGTCCCCTAAATCACTCTTCCCAGGGCTAAGAAGGCCGAGTGCCTGGGTGGTCCAATTTAGCAGATCCAAGTCTCCAGCTGCTCTGGCATAGGAATGCCATTTCTGCTTACCGACAGCCCCAGCAGCAAGAGCTGTTGGTGTGTACCTTTCTGAGATGATCTGTCATCATTCACCCTGTGGATGCCCATGAAGTTGCCCCTGGGATCTTCCCAGTCTGGGGCCCATTATACATCCAAGTTAGGAAGCGGAATAAGCTTATTCAATAGCTGAAAGTTTCTGCTGTGTTTGACTGTACTGGGAAAGACATAGGGAAGAGATGAGCTTGGAGGAATGGGCAGGATTTTGAGGTAGGAAGGATCTGGGAAGAGGGAGGATGCTATGAATCAAGGTATTGGGGTGAACTAGAGGGGTGCAGTCCTGGGGAAGGTGACGGGGGCTGGAAGTGGAGATCTTGGCTCTGGCCTGCTAATGTCTGTTTGATCTCAGCAGTCGGCACTGTGTGCATAGTCTCGTGTCCAATATCAAATGAACCCAGATTTGTGAGCAAGAAGAGACTATTCAGCCCATCATCTGCAAGGCAAAGGGTGGGCCTGTGAGGAAACTGTCAAAGCAAACGAGGTAAACAAGGTGACATCCAAGTCTTGAGGACGGGCAGTTTCCTGGAACACAGAAGGGTGAGGGAATTTCAGGAGGTCATCACCATTTTCCACGATCACATGATCAAGTGTGGAGCTGCCACGGGATTCCCATGGATCCATTTTTGAGGGCTTTATAAGCTACCCCCTGCTTCCATCCATGACTTAGGGTGTGAGAGCTGCAGGGGTAGAGTTGGGATCCTGCCCCATGGCCAGAAGTGCTGAGGTCTGTGTCTCCTGCCCTTGCTGTGGCCCGCACCTAGTTGCCGAGTGTGGTGTGGGTACAAAAGCCCAGCTCCTGGGCCGGAAGCTGGATGCCAGCAGAGGATGACACATGTCCAGAACTCCCTGTGGTCCAGCTTATCCCAGGCAGACACACCAACTCTACACTAGCCTCTGCTCTCCAGTAACCACGATCCGCTCCTCTGCAGACATACTCAGGAAACGGCCTGCACGCACGAGTGGACACTGCTTGTGCCCACATGTGGGCACAGCACTGGGATGCTGGGGAATCAGAGCCCCCGTGGGAGAGGAAATGAGATCCCTCTGTTGGGAGTGGACCCTGATGCAGTCGGGCAAAGCGCTGCCTGATCTAGTTCACTTTTATGTTTTTATTTAGAAGCTTCAATACCAGAGCTGATGGCAGAAAATGTGCAGTAAAACGCGGGGAGCCGCTGGGTAATGGCCCCTGTAAAGTGTTAATTGCCTATCGAGACTGCAGACTTTGTCAATGTGCGGGGATCTGAGCTATCGACAGGCCCTTATTTATTTCGGGCCCACAAAGTGGGCTCCTCCTCCGAACAGGCTTCCAATCAGTCACGCTTCCCTGGGCCCACCAAGAGGAACCGTCGATAAGTCTGCTGGCCGCCTTAACCCTTTGAAGCTGGCTGTGTGGACTGGGGGCTGCTTCATACAAATTCCTCAGGACCGGGGAGCTTCTGTCTAAGTCCCGGAGCAGACTGCTGACCCCGTGCCTGGCCCTGAGCTCTGGGTTTGCTCCTGGTGTCTCTGACACTTGCCACTTGGAGAGGACAGTGGCGTCCGTCTGTCTGGAAGGGGCAGTCACAGCTAGTGCATTGCAGAAGGTTCTGGGCTGAATTGTGTCTCCCCCAATTCAGACATTGAAATCCTTATTCCTAGAACCTGTATTTGGAGCTATTGCCTTTGATGATTAAATAAAGCCACTGGGGTCCGTTTTAATCCAATAAGAAAGAATTCTCGTAGGAAGAGGCGATCAGGACACAGATGCACACAGAGGAAAGGTGATGTGAACACACAGGGAGAAGACAGCTATTTGCAAGCCAGGGAGAGAGGCCTCAGAGGGAGCCGGCCATACTCACACCTTGACCTCGGACTTCCAGTTTCCAGAACTGTGAGAAGATACATTCCTGTTGTCTCAGCTCCCCAGTGTGTGACACTTTATTACGGCAGTCGTGGCAGGCTGGTGCACACACCTGGGTCTTGTGTGGCTGAGTCTGTGCCCTTGATCACGACGTGTACGGATCCTGCTGTCTGGAGGTGGGCAGCATCGCCTCTTTGCAGTGAGTTTGTTCTTAGATCAGGTCTTAAAATCTACTATGTAATTCCAAACTCTATTTAACAAAGGACAAACCAAATTTTGCTAGTCCTCTTCCTTCAAAGCTCTATAAGCAGTGCCTTTTGCAAATTACATTTGATCTTGCACCTTTTGTATAAGGCATATTTTTTGTATATATAAAATAAATAACAGTTTATCATTAAAATGCACAATTTTAGTGGCATTATGTACATTTATGCTGTACAATCCCCATTGCTATCTAGTTCCAGATGTTTTGATCACTCCAAAGGGAAATCCTATACCCATTAAGCTGTCACCTTCACTCCCCTTCAGTCTTCAGTCCCTAGCAACCATGAATTTGCTTTCTGTCTACAGAGTCACCTATTTGGGGCATTTTGTATAACTGGAATTAGCTACCACATGATCTTTTGTGTTTGCCTTTTTCACTTACGTTAATGCTTGCAAGACCCATCCACATGTGTCCCCCAGGTTGTAGCATGTGTCAATACTTCATTTCTTTTCATGGCTGAATAATATTCCATTGGTTGGCTAGAGACCACATATTGCTTATCTATTCACCTGGACATTAAGTTTGCTTTATTTTATTTTTTTTTTAACCTTTTGGCTATTTGAACAGAGCTGCTGTGAACATTTGTGCATGGATTTTTTTTTATTTAAATATTTTATTTTATGTAATTCTTACATCTTTTTTCATCTTTGCATAATGAATGCATTTTCATTTTGATTATATTCCCCATACAATTGCACCTCCCCCCTTATTTTGACTCTAGTTCTTCCTCTCCCTGCCCTTCCCTTAGTGTGTCTCTGGTTTATAGTTGCTTGTTGATTTTGATTTTTACTTTGTATTTATTAGTCTTTTTCCTGGTCTCTTATGTAGGTTTCCTAAATTCCTGCTATGAGTGAGACCATCTGGTATTTTTCTTTTTCTTTCTGGCTTATTTTGCTGAGCATGATCCCTTCCAGCGCCATCCATGTTGCTGCAAATTGCATGTGTTTATCTTTTTTGAATGCTGAGTAATATTCCATGGTGTATATGCACCACATCTTCTTGATCCAGTCATCTATTTTTGGGCATTTGGGCTGTTTCCAAAGCTTAGCTATTGTAAATAGTGCTGCTATAAACATAGGGGTGCAGGTGCTCTTTGGAATTGATGTTTCTGTGTCCTTTGGGTAAATACCTAGGAGTGGAATTGCTGGATCATATGGAAGCTCTATGTTTAGTAGGTCCAGAAATCTCCACACAGCTCTCCATAGTGGTTGGACCAGTTTGCACTCCCACCAACAGTGCAGAAGAGTTCCTTTTTCTCCACACCCTCGCCAACATTTGTTGTTGCTAGTTTTTTTAATATGTGCCATTCTCACTGGTGTCAGATGGTATCTCATGGTAGTTTTGATTTGCATTTCCCTGATTACAAGTGATGTTGAACATTTTTTCATATGCCTGTTGGCCATTTGCATTTCCTCTTCAGAGAAGTTTCTTTTTAGCTCTTCTGCCCATTTTTTGACTGGGTTATTTTCTTTGTTGTTGTTGAGTCTCATCAGCTCTTTGCAGATTTTTGTGATCAATCCTTTATCATTACTGTTGTGTGCAAAAATGTTCTCCCAGTTGGTGGGGTTTCTCTTTGTTTTTGTTATTGTCTCTTTTGCTGTGCAGAAGCTCTTTAATTTGATGTAGTCCCAGCTGTTTATCTTTGCCTTCACTATCACTGCTTTGGGTGATGTGTCTGTAAAGATGCCTTTGAGGTGCATGTCATGTAGTATTTTGCCTATATTTCCTTCTATGTATTTTATGGTTTCAGGTCTTATGTCAAGTTCTTTAATCCATTTTGAGTTGATTTTTGTGTATGGTGTGAGGTAGTAGTCAAGCTTCTTTCTTTTGCATGTAGCGACCCAGTTTTCCCAGCACCATTTATTGAACAAACTTTCTTTGCTCCATTGCATATTCTTTGCACCTTTGTCAAATATTAATTGACCATAAATCTGTGGGTTTATTTCTGGATTTTCTATTTGATTCCATTGGTCTGTATGCCTGTTCTTGTTCCAATACCAATGCATGATTTTTTTTTTTTTTTTTTTGCATCTCTATTTTCAGTTCTTTCAGGCTTATACTTAGGAGTGAAAAGCCTGGGTCATATGGTAATTCTGTGTTTAACAAGGAACCTCTATAATTTATATTGAAGTTTAAGTATTAACTCCCATTTCAGAAAAGAGGTTGAAATGGAGGCCCAGAATGATCTCGATTACCACCTATACATTGTCAACTTTTTAACTCTGGCCCAAATATACTCCGTGGTCCATGCACGCACGCTAATGCCTGGTGAGCTTTTGTACCTGGATATCTCATAGTGCCTCAAGTGCAGCTTGTCTGAAACTGATGGCACCATCTCCTCCCTGTTTTCCTATTTTCCATCTTAGTGAATGACACCACCATCCCAGCTCCTCTGGCCTCTCCAGGGATGATATATTATTGACCCAGAGTAAGTTATCAATCTCTCTATGCCTTGGTTTCCTTATCCAGAAGTGGAAGGTAATCTTACTGGCTGTGTGAGGATCTGACTTTGATTTTCTTGCTATGTTGTATATAAAATCTTGGCCTGAGGCTGCCTCTAGGTCACCCACTTCTAGTGCCAACTACGCATCTCTGTGACACCATGCATTGTTTCCAATTGTGCATACATCCTTCTCCATTATGAGCCACTTGAGGGAGAGCTGTGTCTTATTTCTTTCTCCCCCGCTCCCAGCACCATGCCAGGCACATAGCTTGTGTCTGTCAGTGTCTGCTTATCTGTCAAGCCACCGGGATGCTGTTTTGCAAGAAAGAAAGAGAGAGAAAGCAGACAAGGAAGGGAGAACACTTGAAAGCCAAGGCAGCTGGAAAACAAATCACTCAAGAGTTGGCGGGAATCAGCTGAGGGCTAGAAGCTCCTGGGACACTCAGCCTCAGGGCATTTCTCTTCAGTTTGTCACCGCTAGAGAGCACAGTGCACCCAGGAAGAGGGTCTGCCCAGGCCTGGCGCTGACCCAGCCCCACTCGCCGGCCCCACCCCCTCTCCTGGCAACACCCCGGCGGGCAGTGGGGATTTGGATGAGGCTCAGCCTGCCTCAGATGCTTTGCAATCTTTGGCCTAATTAAAACACCACAGACGGTTTGAACCCTGCATTAAAATTTGATGAGAAATTGATCAGCCAAGCAAACAGGAAATTTAGCCGTGAGTGAAGGTAATGTTTGCTCAAATGTGTAATGAGGCACATGGGGAATATTTGTGGGGACCTTGGTCATGTCTGGAGCTGCTCCAGCTCTTCAGTTCCCTCTTCCCCATGTGCCTCTCCCCACAAAACACCCCGGGATGCTTCCAGAAGGAACAGGTAGACCTGGAAAAGTTTTGTTTTGATTGAAAAACATTCTTCGAAAACCTGAGGAAATCTTTGAAACTCTAAGCTTCTTTATTGTGAACCAGAAAGAGGCAGACCTGGGTGGGGTTCTGGCTCTGCCATTTGCTAGCTGGTGTCCTTAGTTTGCAGTAATTGACTAGTAATTAATCATTGAGTACCTACTATGTGCCAGCTTCCTGGGGAAACACTGATTGCAAAATAGTTGTGGTCCCTGCCTCCATGAAGTGCTCAGTTGAGAAGAGAGGCTATGAGCCCCAGTGTCTCCATCTGTAAAAAGGAGGTGTTAGTATCTTATCGTGCAGGATGAATTGAATATGCAGAGAACACAGAAGATGGACCCTGTATATATATTAAGTGTCAAATGAAGATTCCTCTGCATCCTTCCTCCCCATACCCTGCATGTGAAGTCTACCAAGGCTTCTAACCTTTTTTCCTATTCAGTTCTCTGCAGGTGACCTGAATGATATTCACTTGCTTTTATGTTCACTGCTGAGGGCAGAGCAAGTCACAAGAATGATCTACAAACTAGAAGTGGCATCGAATCAGAAGTCCTATGGGAAAGATCAAATAGAAGGAATCCTTAGGTCACCTGGGATGAAGGAAGTCTATGGTTGAGAATGTTGCTTCAAAGAATAAACAGAAGCAAGGGAAGCTTAAAAATATTTGAGTACACTCAAGATACCTTAGCCAGAAGAGAAGAATCTGGAGTGATTTTTCTACCTTTCAGGATGTCATGAGTGCATTTTACTCTAAAAGTGCTCTCAGCTTTCCTGTCCTCTTCATCATTTCTATCTCCATCTCAACACCCCTATCATCATTCATTCCTATTCCTGTCTCCATCCTCTGCTCGCACCCAGTCCCTTCCCTTCACCAGCATTATTAATATCATTGCCATTATCTTCATTACAAAATATATCCACTGTTGGTTTGGTAGAGATGCAACCATATTTGGCTGGCCTTTCTTTTATCCATGGGTTCATGAATAAGTTGGTTGTGTTCTTTCTTTAAATTTTAGGATAATGCCCTGTCCTTAATTCTGAGATGCATGCAACTTCACCTTGCATGTTTTAATGTTCTGAATTTAGAATGTATCCTATAAAAAAGTCAAAAAGACAATTTACAACC
>NC_140078.1:10110440-10360442 GCF_964194135.1 Talpa europaea | reverse complement strand
GGCCTCCCCAGTGGCGCAGCGGTTGAGCGCTGGGTTGCGAAGCTGCCCACGGCCTCTGCGGCGCCAGTTCGATCCCCGGCTGCTCCCCGGCCACCAGAGGAGGGTCCCACATGGTGCGCAGACCTCTCCTGCCGCCCGCTGCTCCCCTCAGCAGTGTACTTCGTCCATCTGCCTGCTCTGCTCCCCGCTCTGGCTCTGGTGAATTCTCTCACCCTCCCGCGCTTCTGACTGTACCCAGTGCTTGTATAAACAAACAAACAAACAAATAAAACATGCCTCTATAAAAAAAAAAAAAGAAGCAGGGCTATAAAATATGTGAATACCCACCAAAGGTGAAACTCTAGTGTCTATTAGATATGGCCCGTGAGGATGCTGGACAAGGAAGTGTCTTCCAGAGGGAAGAGCCAGCGGTCACAGAGGTCAAAGGAGAGGGACTCTCCTTCTAGGGAGCAGGACCAACTCACTTGCCAGAGAAGCATTCTGTCCAATTCCTGGACTTTGAATAGTATTTGGAGGTTGTCTCCATTGTATCTCAGCACATGGTCACCAGATAAATGCTAACCTAGTCAAGTATGGCCATATAACTGAGTTCTGTCAAACAGGATGTAAATCAGATAACCACATAACAGATTCTAGAAGCTTTGTTAAGAGACCCCTGGGTTACACTCAATACTTCTACCTTTTTCACCCTGGTCTTTTTCTCCTCAAATCTAATTCCGATGCATATATAATCACAGGGCTTGGAGCAGCCATTCTGGGCCATGAGGTAAGCTTGGAAATAGCAGCTCTGCAGAATGAAGCAATTACTATGAATTTATTGGGAGACTAGTCCCAGTAGACTTCATGGTACAAACCACAAATATCCCTCAAACTTCATATCTCCAACTTTATAGGAGAGAGGAAATAAAATGACTTCTGACATATTAAAGTCACTGATATTTGGTAACTCTGTCATTTACAGACAAATCTGATCCTAATAGGTACCATAGGCAATTGCTGGCCTTTCATAGAGCCTACATAATTAGAAGAAAAGTTTCTTCTATTGTTACTGTTAGGAGAAACTGGGTATTTTCTACCGAGTAGAAATTTCTTGGGTAGTAGTTCAGTGTTCTAGAAAGAAGACCAGGCTGGAGTTAAAAGACCCAGGTTCTAGACCAGCACTGTTGGTGATGAGCTGCGGAACCGTGGCTATAGTTCCCCATTAGTAAAATGAGGGGGTTGGAAAAGGAGGCAGACTCATCATTAAATACAGGAAATCACTAATAATAAAGAAATTGCAAACTAAAACAAGTGGATACAATTTCATACCAATCATATTGACAAAATCAAAAAGCCTAATTATGCCAGAAGTTAAAGTGAATATAGGGAAAACAGGATTTTTCATACAATGCTGGTGGGAATGTAACTTGGTACAACCAATGTAAATTAACCACTTGTGGGAAAGCTGAAAAGTGTGCTTTATCTTGGGATCCAGTCACTTAACTTCTAAATAGACTCTGGGAGATACTCCTGCTAGTGTGTCCCATGGAATGATCCAGGATGCTTGTGGCAGAATTAAGGAACAACCTGTAATTTCAACGTGCATTATAGGAACCAATTAGATTAGTACATCGTGGTCTTATCAGGCAATGGAGGGTTAGCACAGTAGTAAAAATGAACCGTATGCACCAGTATGAACATGTTTAGGTCTTGAGAACTAAAATGCTGGGTAAAAAAGCAAAGTATGCAATGATGCCTAAATAAGGTGGCATTCATAAAATAAAATGAAATCCCACAAGGAAATTTTATGTGTTGTTCATGGATGGAGATATATATATATTTGAGGTTAAAATATGGTAAGATAATATTACCAATATGTGATGGTGGTTCCCCCGGAGGATATAAAAGTGATTTCAACTTTATTTGCAATGTTCTATCACTTTGTTAGTTAAAAAACTAGGAGCAAAAATGACAAGATGTTTTTGCATATTAGACTTTATATAAATAAAAATGAAATGTCTAAGGTCTCGTTTGACTCTGAATTTATATGCACAAAACACATCTGAAGCAGGTACAATGTAAAGAATGGAATGCAGACCCCAGATCAGTTGGAGGTGGAGATGTTTCAGTTTTGAGTGAACAACATTAATGCTGAGATGTCTTTTTGCATGAAGAAAGTAAGATTTAAATCCATCGTAATTATGAGAGCTGATGAGACTCAGCAACAACAAAGAAAATAACCCAGTCAAAAAATGGGCAGAAGAGCTAAAAAGAAATTTCTCTGAAGAGGAAATGCAAATGGCCAACAGGCATATGAAAAAATGTTCAACATCACTCGTAATCAGGGAAATGCAAATCAAAACTACCATGAGATACCATCTCACACCAGTGAGAATGGCACATATTAAAAAAACTAGCAACAACAAATGTTGGCGAGGTTGTGGAGAAAAAGGAACTCTCCTGCACTGTTGGTGGGAGTGCAAACTGGTCCAACCACTATGGAGAGCTGTGTGGAGATTTCTGGACCTACTAAACATAGAGCTTCCATAGGATCCAGCAATTCCACTCCTAGGTATTTACCCAAAGGACACAGAAACATCCATTCCAAAGAACACCTGCACTCCTATGTTTAGAGCAGCACTATTTACAATAGCTAAGCTTTGGAAACAGCCCAAATGCCCAAAAGTAGATGACTGGATCAAGAAGATGTGGTACATATATACCATGGAATATTACTCAGCATTCAAAAAAGATAAACACATGCAGTTTGCAGCAACATGGATGGCGCTGGAAGGGATCATGCTCAGCGAAATAAGCCAAAAAGAAAAAGAAAAATACCGGATGGTCTCACTCATAGCAGGAATCTAGAAAACTTAAATAAGGGACCAGGAAAATGAATAACTATAAGAAAGTGAAAATCAAAATCAACAAAAAACTATGAACCAGAGACACTTTTTGGGGGGTGAGGGGCAGGAGGGGAGGGATTGGGGTCAGAATGGGGGGGCTGCAATTATATGGGGAATATAAAAATAAAATTTATTATTTAAAAAAAAATAAAAAAAAGATCTTAAAAAAATAAATAAATCCATCATAATTATGTAAAAATGATACCCATTTCTATAGCTTTCTGTGCTCTATAAAAAGCCATGGGAAAAGCTTCACTGCCTTTGTGGAAGGATTATCTATCATCACCTCACTGAAGCCAAGCTTTGATGATGTGATTTGACCAAGGAAACATGAGAATCACGTGAGACTTCCAAATAGAAGCTCTAGGAGACTCCCCCATTTTTTCTATCCCCCTGATATGAGATTAACATATCCCAGCTGCTTCTTCAACCTGCAGATATATGACTGAAGCCAACCCAGGACAAAAATATAAGGTTCAAAAAATAAACTTTTGTCTTTGTAAGTCACTGAAATTTTGAGGATGCTCGTTATCATAGCATAACCATGACGAATATTTGCTGCTATATAATTGATATTTGGTTACTTCCTAGAGCAGAGAAACGGCATTGGGAGGTGATGATCACAGCGAACTTTAGATTTTATCTTTACTATTTTAGTTTTCTTACAACAAAAATATATTCATGCATCACCATGTAATAAAAATACATTATTTAAAATGAATACAGCAGGTGTTTTCTTAAAATTAAATGCTAAAAAATATCATTCTTAAAATACACACACAAACACCCAATAAATTAATAGTTCATTTTGCCCAGCTGGCACTCAGGAGAAGGAGACTGGGGGCGGATAGTCTGTGAACTTTCCAAGGCTAGCGGAAGTACTGGAGCGTGACAATGTCTTGCCACTTTCTCAGCAGGTGGATATCTGCAAAGCCTAAACACACTGGGAGACTTATTTCTGGTTCAGCTATCATGAAATTCAAGTGCAGATTCATTATCTTTTTTTTTTTTTTACATTCATGATGTCTGCCTTTCCTGTGACCTCATCTGTTTGAGGGCAAATGTGACTATATGACCAAAATTCACTTAAGTTTAGAAAATTCTGGTCTTCTTGACCCAGCCTACTCTTATCTGGCAAAGCTAGAGAGAGCTGTAGGAGCTGTTTGTAATTATACCTATAGATCTCTCTGAGTCAAGATTCCAGCCCTGTGCCACAAAAAGGAAAAGTCAAAACTGGCTGGATGGAGAGCAAGAACCCAAGCAGAATGACGTGCAATTTCAGCTTCCAGTTCAAGCCCAGTAACAGCCCTCTTGTCACTGAACTTTGCTTTTGCGCCAAGTGTCAGTGGCCAGACTCTCTGATTTACTGCCAGGTGCCCATCTTCATATGTCAGGAAATAATGTGGCCGCAGCAAGGACAGCAGTAGCAAAACCAGTCTGTCAGTTATAGCCATGGTGCCCTTGAAACCCTGGTGATCATCTCACTTCACCAACTACAGTTCTTCCAGTGAGTTTACGAGCACCTAATTCCTTGTGTTAAACATCTTTCTATTTCTAATACCTTGAGTGGATTCTGCTTTTGTCTCTGACCTCTGAATAAATACAGATTGGAAGATAATATTCAGAAATTAGACCCAAACAAAAAAGAAAGATGAATGCTGGCAAAGAGAACAGTAAAACTAGAAAATTAAATGTATATAATATTGTGAACCAATTTAAAAAATCATTTTACAAAATAGAAAATCACTCCAAGAATTCATGTATCTGAATAGTTGGAATTCCAGAAAATTAAGACATAGGCCATAGGGAAATGAAAAAAGGAAGCCGTCAAATAAATAATTCACAAAAATATCTCAGAACTGAAAGAAAATGGGTTTTCAGATAGAGAGAGCTCATGGAGGAAAAATTAGCTATTATGTGTCTCCTGACCTGATGAGATAGGAAATACATGTCCCACTTGTCAGCTAACCTTGCCAAAAATTAAACTGAAATCTAATCAAGCCTCATGCTCTAAGTGTCAGTTTATAGGACATTTAAGGGATGAAAACACATTTTAAAAACACCATAAGGATCCAATTAGCTAAATTCAGAGAGTGGGAAACTCTATAGGCTAAAGGATCCAGCTTCGTCAACAAATCAATTGTATGAAAAAAGGAGGAGTAGGAGGAACTGGTACAGATTTTAAAAGACTTGATTAGCAACTAAATGCAATGTGTTAACTTCGTTGGGATCCTGATTTAAAGAAACCATTGTGAAAAATCATTTTTGAGACAACTAGGGAAAATCAAACCTGGACTACAAATTATAAGATAGTAAAGAATTAATGTTAATTTCCTTAAGTATAATAATGGAATGGTAGTTATATATTTTTTTAAATGTACGTATCTGTTTAAGAAACATACCAAGGTATTTATGTATGTAGTGATATAATGACTGGGATTTGCTATAAACAGTGCTGCTAAAAAAGTGTAAGAGATAGAGAGAATACTAAGATAAAGCTAGGTGATGACTACATGGAGTTTACTGTACGGTCCTCTCTGTCTTTGTGTTTGAAAATGATCACAATAAGGTCTCCCTGGTGGCACAAGGGGTTAAGCACCTTGCTGTGAAGCTAGCCACGGCCTCTGCAACTCGAGTTCCATCCCCAGCCAGAGAGCTGACCCACATGGCACAGCAGACCTCTCCTGTCTCGCCTGCTGCTCCCCTCAGCAGTGTGTTTCAGTAGATCTGCCTGTTCTGCTCCCCACTCTGTCTCTGGTGAATCTTCTCACGCCCCGCATCTCTGGCCTGTACCCCAGCTCTTGTATGCATAAATAAATATATCTTTAAAAAAAGTTATCTCATACACATTCTTTCTAAGGAAGTTACTGGAGGATGTTTCCCCACAAAACCAGTGAAGTAAATTTTTAAATACAGAAGACACAGGTTCCAGGAAACAGGGTTGCTGATCTGAGAGGAGATGGATATCTCCAAGGATGGTGATGAAGGGGACACTGGTGACACCTAAGCTTAGAAGGTAACCAGGTTTGTGGGGAAACCTAAACATCCTCTAGAAAGTAAGTTGGGGGCAAAGGGTGAGAGGGAGGGTCAGGATTTTTGTCTGGCTTTTCAAGTGATGTAACCTCAGGATCTAGAACAGCACCACAGACATTAAAGATGCTTAATAAATATTTGTTGAATGAATTAATGTACTACAAAGAAAATGTGTGGCAGACAGAATGGCTCCCAACCCTTGGATTCTGCAGTTTATACAGCAAAAATGCCTTTGCAGATATGATTGAGTACAAACTGTGAAAGGGAGCACACTTTTATCTCCAAGAACACCAGCAGTTTTTCACAGTAAAGGTCTGACAAAAATCACTTGCCACTTGAGTAAGGGAATGCAAAAATAACTATTTGGAAATATGGGTAGAGTGCTCTGTCCTCTATTAAAAGCCTGTCCCTAAGGGAAACTAGTTTCCTAGAGACATATCTGACCAAGGGTAAGGGCAATTAGACAACGGCAGCCCCTCCAGTCTTCTGGTCTCACATAAGAGGAGGGGAGAAAAAGGTAAGAAACTCTTTTGAAGGTACCCCAAGGATGCTGGTTCACTATAAAGAACCATCTTTTCGGATGATTAATTTTTCTATCTGGTTAATTTTTCTGTAAACCTAAAACTTCTTTAAAAAAATAAAGTCTAGGGCCTCCCTGGCACAAGGGGTTAAGCGCAGCACTGTGAAGCTATCCGCAGCCTCTGAAGCATGAGTTCGAGTTCGAGCCCTAGCCACAGTGTAGCAGACCTCTCCTGACTCGCCTGCTGCTCCCCTCAACAGTGTATTTCAGTCAGTCTGCCTGTTCTGTTCCCCACTCTGTCTTTGGTGAGTCCTCTCATCCCCTCCACCTCTGGCCTGTACCCCAGCTCTTATATGCATAAATAAATAAATCTTTAAAAAAAAGTGAAGTCTATTAATTAAAAAATTTCTTATGGAATCATAGGCTCAAGTATCACCTCTCTCAGGATATCTTTCCTGCTCTTCCACCACATTCCCAAGATAGGTTAGGCGCCCTCTCCCAGGGGCCCATAATATCCTACTGTAAATGGGCCTCCCTTGTGGCTCAGGGGTTAAAGTCTCAGCATTATCAAGCTAACCCCAGCCACTGGGGCATGAGTTCGATCCCCAGCCAGGGAGCTGACCCACATTGCATAGCAGAATCTCCTGTCTTGCCCGCTGCTCCCTTCAGCAGTAAATTTCAGTAGATCCACCTGTTCTGCTCCCCACTCTGTCTCCAGTGAATCTTCTCATCCCCTGTGCCTCTGGTCTACACCCCAGTTCTTGTATGCATAAATAAAAATAAATCTTAAAAAAAAAATCCTGGCATATATAGCCCAACAACTAACTGCATCTGCCACATTGTATTTAATATCTCTGCCTCTGTCCCTTAATAGCTGTGGTTTGCCTACCCCTGGCCTAGAACAGAGAGATGGTGAAAGGACTATTCAATGTAACCCGTTAGCTGGCACCCAAGGAAGACTGGCAAAGGGTACTTCTGTGCCCTTATTGCACTGATGGTGTCATTTGTGGTGTAATCATCAAGAGTCCTCTGACCCACTGGGCTATTTTCTAGATGGGGACATAAGGCACATAAGTCATACATAACACATAGAGGTTTATTTCAGCCTGAGTAGTTTGTGGATTACTGATCTTTGACTTGCCAAAGATGGATCTCTTTGGGGTAAGTTTTTGCAGTGGGAAACCATGGAACCCATGGTTTTGATGTCGAACCTATGCTGTTTACATTCCACAACACTCTGTCCTTCAATCTTGCTTAAATTAAAAGGTGATGCAGTACAGGGCTCACTGGCACAAATGCCTGTATGACAGATATCAAAACAAGGAAGGCCAGGTCAGGAGACCCTGGCACTTCGAAAAGTCCACTCCTGATCTAGAGTAAGCAGCCAGCCTTGGCTTCAGTCAATTGTTGCCACACAAAAGTGTAGACACAGTGTTACCAAAGAAAGCAAGAGATGCAGATTTCTTTTCACACAGAAATCTCTGTCTTTAAAAAACGTTGGCAGCAAACACAAATGGTTTAGAAATATGGGAGCTGGTGTATTGGGAGGGTAATGAATCATCCAATTGAATAGAGGAGCTTATGATGAGGGAGAAAGAGGAGGAAGGTTGAAGGGTCAGGGCAGCTTCTGGAGAACTTTCACTGTCAAGGAGCTGATCAATTGTGTTTTAGGTCTGAGTAATCAAGAATTTTAAGCAAGAAAGGGACACAGAATGGCATTTTAAAAAGATCTCTGACAGTTAGTGGGGGCAGAGACTGAGGGGAGTATGAGTTAGAAGTCAATCATTCAGTAGGAGTCGAGATGACAAAGGCCTATTTACTTTGTTCTTTCTTCTACCAGACTGTAAATTCCAAGACAGCAGGACCCCCTGTCTTGTTTTTTGCTGTGTCTCCAGCACTAAGCACAAACCTACTCAATCATATTTGTAAAAAGAATGAATGAAAGGGAGGCAGTGGAGGTGAGAGGCCTTTAGGAGAACTGGGTTTAAGAGTCAACTGGCTTGGGAGGAGCAGTCACAGGAGTGGGGGGCCTTGAGGGCTTGTTTCCTACCCCGCTGCTTCCCCCTAAAAGTCTGGGGAGGAGGTCTTTGAGATCACAGACACAGGCTTCAAGAAGGCCTTTATCATTCTACTCCTGGCACTTCACAAGGTCACTCAGATCTAAGAAAGGCGGAAACAGGGCCTCTCTGGTGGCGCAGGGGGTTAAGATGCAACCTATGAAGCTGTCTGCAGCCACTGCAGCACGAGTTCAATCCCTGGCTGGCCAGGGAGCAACCCTCATGGCGCAGCAGACCTCTCCTGAGTCACCTGCTGCTCCCCTCAGCAGCGTATTTCAGTCAATCCACCTGTTCTGTTCCCCGCTCTGTCTCTGGTGAATCCTCTCACCCCTCACACCTCTGGCCTGTACCCCGGTTCTTGTATAAATAAATCTTAAAAAAGAAAGAAAGGAGGAAATAACAAGAACCTTAAGGGATTGAAGGGTGTTAACCCACCCTTTAGGGATGCGAAAATTGAGGGATGAACAATTCTGCCCTGCCCTAGGTCTAGTATCCCCGAAAGACACAGCAAATGGGGGTGACATCAGTCTCGGACCCCGTGAGGATTTCCTTTTGGGGGCTGGGGGGCCGACCCCGGGCTCCGCCCTACGCTCCGAGCCCGAGCAGGCAGGCAGGACCCGGCCTCGGCCGCCAGCCCCGGGGCGCGCCCGGCCTTCCCCGCCCCACACGGCCCGCCCCGCCGCTGGGCTGCCCCTCCCTCCGCCAGCTCCACCCGCCCCCGCTCCCCCACCCCCACATCCGCCCCCCGCCGCCCCCGCGCTCCCCGCCCGCCCCGCGCCCGCCCCTGCCCGCGGCGTCCCGGCGCCTCTTCCTGCTCCCGCCTCCACGGCCCCTCCGGGGCGGCCGCGGCGGCCCCGTGCCCGCCTCGCCCAATGAGGAGCCGGCGCCGGCCCGGGGCGGGGCTTGGGCCGGAGCGGAAGTGGCGACCGGAGCGGAAGTGGAGCTGCCGCCACCGCCGCCGCCGCCGATTCCGGAGCCGGGGTCGCCGCCGCCGCCGCCGCCGGAGCCGTGGGCCGGGAAGGGAGCGGTCACCGCCTCGAGCCCGTTCGCACGCGTCCTCGCCCCTCCGCCTCCGCGGTGAGTGCGGCGCGCGGTCCGCCGGGCCCCCGGGGGCCGCGCCCGAGGCGTCCTCCCGCGCGGCGGCGGCGCCGGGGGGCGCGGGCGGGCCCGGGGCAGGGCGCGCGGCCTCCCCCGCGGGCCTGAGGCGCGGGCCCGCCGAGCCCCTCCCAGCTTCCGGGGCCGGCGCGGCGCCTCCTGGGCGGCCCGGGCGGCGCGCCGCGGCCGGGTGCGGCTCCGGCCCGGCCGGCGGGCCAGTCAGGCCGCGGCCCCCGGGGCCCCCTCCCGGCGGCGCCCCCGCCCCGGGCGCCCCCCCCCCGGGGCTCGGGACCCCCCTCCAGCCGCACGCGGGCGAGGGCCCGGCCCGGCGCCCCGCGGGACCCCGGCGGGCGAGGGGGGCCGCGGGGAGCCCCTCCGCGGCGAGGCCGGCCCGGCGCCGCGCTCTGCGGGCTGCAGGTTCGGATCCGGAACTCGCCTGGGCCGGGCGGGGACGGGGAGCGGCCCGCGCGCTCGTCTTTGTGTCCTCGCCCGGATTCCCACGCCCGTGTCGGCGCGGGTTCCCTTCTGGAGCGGGGCTGGGGCCTCGCGGCCGGGGGGCGCGGCGGGGGCGCTTTTCTTCCGAGAGCGGCGCAGCTTTGTCTGGCGCGAGTGGAGGGAGACCTCGGGGAACGGGCGGCGCGGGGAGGCCGCCCCGCCAGGCCCTCGAGAACCTTCCCGTGCGGGGCCGCCTCTGGCCCGGGCCCCGCTGCTCGGCTCCTCCGAGGGGCTCCGCTGCGACGTGCCCGGGTGGGAGCCAGAACCTGGCAAGTTGATGTTACGGGCCCGTAAAACCAGGCGACCGCAGGAGGCCGAACCACGGTAAAGCACTTGGAAGAATAGGAAAAAATTGCCTGCGTTTCTCGCTCTGCCTCAGTTGTTCCTCGGAAACCCCTAGAATTGGGCACGTGGCCACTCCGCTTTTTGCATCTTCTTGCTAGAAAATTTATTTGGGTAAATAAACTTGATTTGTTTCTTAGTGGTTTTCTTCTTAGCTGCTTCTGCTGCACCGCATTTCTTATTGGGGAGCATCTCAGTTGGCTGAGCCCTCCTCTCTCTTCCATTTATGTCCTGAGCAGCACTCGGGATGGTGAGGGTAAAACCTGTCTGTTTTACTGCACTCAAGTTAGAATTTTATGCATGATCTTCAAAATGGAAGGCTAATAATACAGTAGCTGAATTGCTATCCTCTTCTCTCATTTCGATGAGATAAGAAACCATTCACCCATCTCACAGATGGAGTCTGTGTGAGCAGTGAGGTGATCTGGCCTAGACCACACACCGGGTTTTCAGATTGAATATCCTCATTCATAAGTAGCAAATATTTATGAACTGTCAGCCCGTGGTGGAGTGTGGCTCCTGCCCTATAATCTTCTGTACATTTCCCATCATGCAGTGCTCATGTTATATTGAAGCCATTTTAGAATTGGAGCTCTTATAGATCAGGGAGGCAGCCTCCATAAAACCAGGCTGAGCAAATCCCCAGCATGCTAGTTCCTGAGGCAGTGTCTCCAGAGATTTGGGCCACTGCAAGAAGTGCATTTTGCCCATTTGGCTGTGGAGACAGAAACAGCAAAACCACTGGACTTGGAGTCAGATAAATTTGATTCAGGCCCTGCCTGCAGCATTTTCAAGCTGTGTGACCTTAAGCTCGTTACTTAATTTCTGGTGTCTTTCTCTGATTGTCATAAGGCCTTTTTAAACAAACTGTAAATTGTTAAACATCAGCTTTCAGTTGTGATTTTTAGTCACAGTTCACTAGGAATGATTTTTTGTTGTTGTTGTTATTACATTCTGATGAGATCCAGCTCAGCTTTGTATACATACTGCTTTCAGAAAATTATATCTTATAGAATTTTATATAAAGCATCTTCAGTTTTTTTATTCCATTTTTCCTTCTGTGCAGTATAAATGGTAGTGGTCTTTGATGTGTTACAGTGACTCTACAATTAAAATATCTGGATAGCTGGACAGGTGTCATTTGGCCATCTTCATGGTCTAGATTAGACATAGCATATATTATATGGCATAGACACAATTCGTCCATTTGTGATTTATTCACCAACTGATGAGGTGGCATCAGGCACTTAGTCTATAATAATAATGGCTACCATTTAATTGCTTATTACTTGCCAGACTTTGTTTTACACATATTAATGAAGTCTTCATAACAACTGAAGATAAGTAAGTACTGTTGGCTCCATTTTGCAGATGAGGAAACCGAGGCACAAAGAAGATACATGATTTTCCCTGCCGTATACACAACGCGAGACCTGTGCTGGAGTCGGGAATCAAACCCTGGTAGTCTAGCTCTAAGGATAAACTTACACTCATGGTAGAATAGCATAGTATATCTTTCGCATGAACACCCTTTAGTCTTTCTTTTTGTTACATGTATCCTGTTAAAGTAAACGTGTTTGTTCAGGAATTTCAGCTATTTTTAAAGATAAATACATTTTTTCTGACCTGTAGGGATATCTGCCGGTCTGTGTCAGGAAGCAAACTTGGGAAAAACCTCATTTTTTCTGGTATTTGTTTCATGAGGAAGTTCGTCAGTTACTTTGTGGCACACTTGTTTGTTTTGTCCAATCCTAAATTCTTCATCTCATAGAATTTGGTCAGGACCACCATCGTTAGTTTTTATCATACTACTTTTTCTGTGTATTTTTAGATTTTCCCATATTTTATTAGGGAGCTGAGGAACTAGATCTACATAAATGGAAAGAAGATTCTAAATTACAACATCCTGGTTTGCTCCCCGCTTCTTCAGTGGCATTAAACTAGGCAGTTTTCTTTTGGATGAAGATACCTTAGGGGATGGTTTTTCTTGTAAAGGACAAAACTTATTTGTAAGGGGACTTTTAAGTTCCTAGGTTCCTTCATTTTTTTAGAGAGAGGTGACAATTCATGCTAGCTAGAAATTAGCTTTATGATAGCCACTTTGAAGCTTTTCAGTCATCTTGGTCTCTACACAGCTGTAGCCATATGTATGGCGGAGAAACCACCATGGTGGAGAAACCATGGTGGAAACCATGGAGAAACCATGGTGGAGAAACCAGCCGCTGGGTTCTGAGGAAAGGTTTTGAAGGGGAACACTTAGGGAGGAAAAATAGATCCAGACACTTTCTATTTTGTGAGATGTGTGCTGAATGCCAGTTATCTTTCTGCTTTCTCTGCTGAAATCTCTTGTAATTCAGATTTAGTGTTATGTGTTTCTGATACTTAGGAAATTGATTGATAGTCTCAAGAGGACAGGTAATTCCCAGCAGGCTATAGGTTAGCAAAATGACATTTTTTTTTTGGTTTTTGAAAGTCTATTTAAGTTTTTTTCTGTACTGGTTAGTTTATTTGTTTTCCCTGAGATAGCCAACAATAAAAGTTATTTCTGTATGGCCTTGACCAGGTCAGAGATTGGAGGTGACAATAAAGTAGAAATGAGCCCTGGCTCACTTGTTACTGCTTGTCCACAAACCTTGAGGCTTGTTGAACAGTCTGGTAGGTTTTTGTCAAATGTTTTTACCATCTTTATTTTATTTTTATTTTTAAAGGTAGGTAAGTTAAGGCCAGTGCTAACATCTTATTATAGTAGCTTTTGTGTGGTTTTATTTTTTAAATCCCTAAAATGACAATAAAAAAGAAAAATTGTAAGCATTGAGAATCCTAATTGTCCTTTGGGAGGGTGGTGCTGCAGAGAGGAGAGCGCCTGTGTCAGACACACCTAGGTGGCCCTCGCGGTATTATGGTTGGTGTCTGTGAGGGGAACCATGACCCCTGCATCATAGACAAGATAGGCAGGAATCATTCCAAGGGCTTATTGAAACTGAGATTGAATATATAAATATAGCTTTTTATTGTTGAGAAACAGTCAAAAAGTGTAGTGTTGTCTCCTGATTGGAGCTGAGATGAGTATCCCTATTATATCCTGAGGGATATTTTACAAAGATGAAACACTGTTGTAGAAGCCCCCACCCTTCATCCTTCACCCCTCTGTCAAATCTTTCTATGATGCAAAGCTCATCTTTTGATGGCTGCGTGATTGGCAGCCCTCTTCAAAAAATTGAGTATAACTACATTAGAATCTGTACTGTATAGGTCAGGTGAGGAAATAGCAGCCCTTTTCACTTTTTTTCTTACAGATTCATTTATGCATACAAGAGCTGGGGTACAGGCCAGAGGTGTGGGGAGTAGGGGTGAGAGGAGTCACCAGAGACAGAGGAGGGAGCAGAACAGGCAGACTGACTGAAATACATTGCTGAGGGGAGCAGCTGGTGAGACAGGAGAGGTCTGCTGCTCCTGTGGGTTGCTTCCTGGCTGGCTGGGGATTGAACTCATGCTGCAGAGGCTGCGGATAGCTTCACAGTGCTGTGCTTAACCCCTTGAGCCACCAGGGAGGCCCCCTTTTCACTTTCTTAAAAGCATCAATTAATCAGTTTCATAGCATGGCAGCCTCTTTGGGTACCAAGAGATAAAAGTCTGGGATCCTTCCTGTAGCTCACAACCCAGTGTGAGAGCCGAAGGAGACATCTACAGGATGCTAAGTGCCATCTTTGAAATAGGCAAAGGTAAGTTAACATGTACCTTCCCTTTAGGTCTTTAAAGAAAGCTGCCTGGGTTTAAAAGAAATGAGATATGTAGAAAGCACCCCTCCATCTAGCCTTTTGCTAGCCTTTTGTGTGGGCCACCTTTGGAGTCTTACGGTGTACTAAATGTTTCCATCATGAGCTGACTTACACCTTACAAGAACCCCATTAAGTAAATTTGCCTATTTTATGCATGAGAAAATTGATTGCCTACTTTATGCATGAGACTCACAGGACAGGTTACCTATGAATTGGGGTGTGGTACTGTGCACAGTACTGGGTCACTCCATTTTCTTGGTGGGCGCAAAGCTTTTTTTAATTGATTTATAAGTTTGACTGATTAGACAATATGAATCAGAATTAGCATTGTTTTTAGATTGATCACTGAAAGACAAGAGATTATTTTCATATCTACCTGTGATTCACATTGTGTGACCTCGGGCATTTCATTTAACATCTCCGTTTTATGTTTAATTTTGGCAATTTAATTATGTCCAATTTAATTGGACATAATTAACAGCGATACTCAACAACTGATGTGAAAGAAGAAAGGGATTTTGAAATAGAAGTTGTTTCCATGATACAGCGTTCTCTGGACATTGGTGCTAATGACTATTTCAGACAGGCCATTTCATTTTCTAACAGAGAACCTGCAGATGTTTGAATGGAATTCAGTTTATTACAGGACTCTAGATTTTGTGTGTGTGATGGCACACACACATTTTTAGAGTGGGTGTTTTTGTGAGTAGTTTTCTTTAAGAGCCAGGAGTACTTAACTTTTCCTGGGTAACACCCACTAACCACCTGGTCCCACTTTCTCAGTCCCTCCTGCAGTAGCTTGGCATCTGTTTTTTCCGTCTGCAGAGTGGCTCCAGGACCGGGTCTGTGGCCTTATGCTCTCTGTAGCTACATGCTATTTAGCACTTAAACTGTCAGTTCCTTACCCCTGGACATTTTGGAGCCTCAATTTGAGAGATGCTCCTCTCCAGATTCTGTTCTCATTTCTTCATCTGCCTTGGCCCTTGATTTCTAATTCATCTAGAAAAACATGGGCTCTTTATTCACATATCCTTGTTTCCTGCCACTACCTGGAGTTCCCTTTTTCTCTTCTGTACCCCACTAACCCATAAAACCAGTCAGGACCCAACTGCTTTTAAATAAAACCTATTCCCTCTAATTCTGGCTGGTTGCTTCTCCCAGGAGAGGCAGTGAACCCTTAAATATGTGCTGTCTTCTCATGTTCCTGCCATGGGAGTGGAAACTGTGTGAGGGAGTACCCCACTAATCTACTTGTAATTCTTTGATCGCCTCTCAGTGAATAATCAAAACAGTTCTTGGAAATACTGGTAAGTTTTTTTTTTTTCATTTATGGTTCTATCAACACATTGAATTATATGCATTACATTTTTTGTGATGTAGCTTAAGAGTAAGAATGCCTGTTGAGCCTTTGATCTGACCGGTAGGTTCTGGGCGTTTGATGCATATCGTCTTGTTAGATAGCTAATGTTTCCTTTTAAGGTTTGAAGAAACAGATTCGGAGAAGTTATTTTTAAAGAACCCCTAGATTTGAAAGAAACCCTGATTTGTTGTATGTGGGGCTTTTCTAAAAACAGATCCCATTCATGTACGTATCTTTAAAACTTCAGTAATCCCGACACATGGTAGATAATAAAATTATCATTTAAAATCTAACGTATTACTCATTTTGTCTAAACTCAAAACTCAGCACTTTAGAATTGTGTCCTTTTCCTTCAAAAGAAAACATAGTTAATAATAATTCCTAAGACCACAATGTCATTTTCAGCTCTTTTCTTCCTTTACAATACCTCTGTAAACACGCGCACGCGCACACACACGAACCAATACTTGTAATGCCCCTCACCCCCATCCTTGCATGTCAGCTTGTGGCCACTGGGAAATGACCCCAAGACTCTGAGCCTGGCTGAAAAATATCTTTTAGGCAGAGAATTGAGAGAGGAGCTAGGTTGTTTTATAGATAACTTTTTTTTTTTTTTAATATTTATGCAAGCACTGGGTACAGTCAGAAGCGCGGGAGGGTGAGAGAATTCACCAGAGCGGAGAGCAGAACAGGCAGACGGACGAAGTACACTGCTGAGGGGAGCAGCGGGCGGCAGGAGAGGTCTGCGTGCCATGTGGGACCCTTGCCTGGCGGCCGGGGATTGAACTGGTGCTGCAGAGGCTGCGGGCAGCTTCGCAACCCAGCGCTCAACCGCTGCGCCACCGGAGAGGCCCTATAGATAATTCTTAATTTCAACATTTATTCATTATATCCTTAGGGATATTTTACAAAGATGAAACACTGTTGTAGAAACCCCCACCCTTCATCCTTCACCCCTCTGTCAAATCTTTCTATGATGCAAAGCTCATCTTTTGATGGCTGCGTGATTGGCAGCCCTCTTTTGGGCCCTCTGTCTCTTTTTAACCACTTCTGATGGCTATTTAGATTGCTTCCAGCCCTTCACTAAGCAGTTGCTGATTTAATAAGCAAAGGGCTTCCCAGTCTTGGGAGGTGTTGCATGGTTTAGCACACGTCAGCACCAGCCCTCGTCATCACCACCACTTGCTTATGCTTGAGAACTTTTTTGAAGTAGGTCGGTGTCTTCCTGGTCTCTGCCTGTCCACTGTGGGGCCTCTACGTTTTTCTGCTTTGCTCTTAATGCTAGGCCTGGTGACAATACAGCAAGCTTGTAAGACTTTTCAGGAAGCATATAAAGGCTTTCTTAGTGATGTTTTTCTTGCTGGGGCCTTGATTCAAGTCAGAAGAAATTACAAACCATCCTTACTTGGCATCTTTAGAAAATACAATTTCTAATGAATTCAGACTCACTAATCAAAATTGTTAGCAAGTGTGTCCATTTTGAGGAAATTGAAGGATAGAGGGTAATTTAGAAATGTTAACATAACTTGCTCATTTTCTATACAAGATTAATCCCTTGGCTTTCAGTTGTGTGTATGTGTTTACTTGTGTATATACACTCACAGACTTTTTTTTTTTAATCCATGTTTACATTTTATGAGCTAAAACAGTGATGTGTAGGTAGGGAAAGAAAGAATACTACTTCACATGGTTGAGCACGATGCATTTAATGAAGATTTCCACATTTACTAGTCTTTAATCCCCTGCCCCTCATCTTCCCAGTTTGTCTTCTGGGTAGATGCTTCTCTCTCCAGTTGATAGGTGGGAAGGCCCACAGGTCCCGCTCTTACACAGAGTCCTGTTGCTTTTCTGCCAGACTACATCTAGGTAGCCCGTCCTCTATGCTCTCCCAGTAATGATCTGTTGAAAAAATTCACAGGTACTTATTTGAGCATTAGTTTTGGGTCTGGTTCAGTTCTGGGCGTTAAATGAAAAGTATGATATATGATGACGTGTGATGTGAAACTATAAATGGTACAAACTCCTCTGTGCCAAAGAACGTGTAACGCGCAGGGATAAAGAAGCCCTAAACTGTGTAGTGGGCATGAGTGTGTTTGGATTCATAGACAGGGTAGATCAGTGGGTGCTGACCCAATCTAGGAAGGCTTTGTGAACCAAAATGGATGTACAGAGTTAAGTAAACCGAAAACTTTCTAGATGAAGAGAATTACAAAAGCAATGTCAGAGTATTTGGTGATGTCCAGCCTGAAACAAAGGTACGTGATGGAAAATAATGGACCAGAAAGCCTAACAGGTAAGATTAGGTGCCAAATTATGAAGGGTTTTGAAAGCCAGACAGTTTAAATTTGATGGAGTAACCTAAAGAGAGTCTTAGAGTTACTGGGTAAGAGTTGGAGGCATGGCGAAGAGTAATTTTGAGGTAGGATGCAGAAGTATGAGGAATGAGGTACGAACGTAACGGGGATTTAGGGTGCTTGTGAGTTCCTTACTTTGAATTAAATGAGAAGAGAGCACTCTGCCAAATTTTTGGTTTTATTCTGTCATTTTGGGATCTGTTCATACAGCAAATATTTGTTTGTATTGATTATGTGCATGGTGCTGTGGGAGATAAGCCCTAAAGGAGTTTATGGTGTAATAAGTGACTTAAGAGATACATATAAATAATTTTAGTACTGGAGAAATGTACTAAGACCTTTAATGATTTTTTATATTTCAACTCCATATATTCAAAAGATTATGATGTCCACATGTGGCACTAGCTCAGGCTTAGCAGCTTAAAAAAGGCTTCGAGGAAGTGATGGCATTTGACCCTTGCTCTGAAGAACCTCGTGTGTGGAGTAAATGAAAAAGGACGCTGTAGAGAGGGCGCGCCGCGGTGAGCAGTGACCCATAGGAAAGCACACACCTTTCAGCAGAGGCACATCCTTTGTGGAGGGCATGTTCGGGGTAAAGGCTGGGAGGAAATGCTTGGAAAGCCTTCACTGTGGGCAGTAGGGAACTTTAAGGAATTTTGAGCAGGAAGCAACTTGATAAAAGCTTTAAGAATGGTTTGATAGAAAAGCCCTGAAGGGGGAGGTGGCTAAAGACCGTGAGACTGAAGGCAGAGGGGCTCACGGCGAATTATGGATGGGGCTTTATTGTAGTTGTGGAAGGAGGAGCAATTTCATTTCTGCCTTGTCTGCTGCCTTCCTCCAACTGCTGGGTGTTGTGTAACCCATTTCCTGTTGAAATTGGTGTGGCTGCTTCAAAATCCATGTTATATAAGTCAAAAGTTATATAAGCTGTAGGCATCAGGACATTTGGCTATGGGTTGGTTTGTTTGTCATAAGTTGTGTGTGCGTGTGTATAATTAAATTTTTTTTAAAGAGTTGGATAAATGGATACACGTTTTTTAAGGCATGCTCTCAGTCTTAACCACATCACAGTGGCTCTCAAACTCCAAGAGCTCTTGCAGTGATCCCAAAGAAGCTTGAAATAGTGGCCCCAGACCAGGAAGGCAACACTTTATTTAGAAAGATCGATATGTACATTGGGAGGTCCCAAGGAGTACTTGGGATTCTGCAGAGAGGTAGATTAACTTTTGATACTGGAAGGGGAGAAGAAAGGGGCTAGAAGAGCCAACGAGATTCCTGGACCCCTTTAGCAGTGTTGGTTCTTTGTATTTCTTGCTCCTTCATAATACTGTGTGATGCCCTAGCTCTTAATTGGCTTTTGACCAGTCCTTTATGAACTGCCAGCCTCCTCCTCCGTAGAGTGCACAGGTGCTGTTCTGTGAACTTCGGAGCGGGCCACTACATGACCGCTACCTTTGCGTGTGTATGTGGGGAGGGGTCTGTAATTTTTCCCTGCTCTACCAGACTACCCATCACATACTCCTCTACCTCCCTCCCCTACTCCTCCACCTTCTCCTCTGTTCCCTATGGTGGTGACCATTATCTCCTTTTTCCAAGTTCAAGTTTTATTCCTTCTATTGTTTGCGTATGTGTGTATATATATATATATATATATTTTTTTTTTTTTTTTTTTTGGTATTTATATTCCATAGATGAGTGAAACCACCTGAAATCTCTTTCACCTTTTGGCTGATTTCACTCAGCACAATCACCTTGAGAGCCATCCTTTTTTTTTCCCCCCAAATAGGCACCTTTCTTCACAGGTGTATGATATTCCATTGAATATTCTTTATTGAATTTGCAGTTTCTATCTGTTGAATGGCACTTCGGTTGGTTCCACAACTTGGCAGTTGTGGACAGTGCTGGTATGTACATAGGTGTAGATAAATATTTTCATATTAGAGTTTTCATGTTACTTGGATAAATACTCACTAGAGGTATTGCTGGCTTCTGTGGAATTTCCATTTTTATTTTCTTGAGAAATCTCCATATGATTTCCACAGGGTCTGTACCTGCTTGCATTCCCACCAGCAGTTGGTGAGAGTTTCTTTTTCACTGTAACCTAACCAACATTTATTAATTCTGTTTTTTTATATGGGCTATTCTCACGGGTGAAGTGTTATCTCAGTGTGCTTTTAGTTTGCATATGTCTATAGGCCATCTGGGGGTGTCTTTAGAGAAGTGTCTCTTGAGTTCCTTTGCCCATTCTTTAATTGGGTTGTTTCTTTGTTTTTGGATTGTGTGAGTACTTGGTAAATTTTGGAGATCAACCCCTTGTCAGATGTATAATATGCAAATATTTTTTTCCGTTCTGTAGGTTGCCTTTTTGGTTTTGTGATTATTTCTTTTGAGGTACAAAAGCTTTAAATTTGATATAGTAGCACTTGTTTATTTTTGCTTTTGTTTCTCTTGCTGTGGGGTTGAGTCCCCGAATACATCTTTGAGGTAGATGTCCTGTAGTGTATCCCCTATATTTTCTTTCAAGTACTTTATGGTTTAGGTTCTTATGTCCAAATCTTTAATCCATTTTGAATTGATTTTTATGTATGAAGTTGAAAATGAGTCTTTATTTTTTTGTATGTGGCGATCCATGTTTTCCAGCAGTATTTGTTGAAAATGCTATCTTCTCCACTGTATGGCTGTAATTCCTTTGTCAAAGATTAACTGTCCATATTATATGGATTTATCTCTGGACTTTCAATTCTGTTCCATTGGTCTCAGCTTCTGTTTTTGTTCCAATACCATACTGTTTTGATTACTGTTACTATGTAATAGTGTTTGAAGTCAGTAAGTATGATGCCTCCATTCTCCTTTTCTCTTGATTGTTTTAGCCATTTGGGGCCTTTTGTTGTTCCATATAAATCTGATAATTGTTCTGTTTCCTTAAAAAAACAGAACAACAAAAAAGGTTATGTGGTGGGCCTCCCTCCTGGCTTACGGGTTAAGTTTCAGCACTACCAACTCAGTGGCCCTCTAACAGCAAAGTGGCCTGCATTCAGTCCCCAACCAGGGAGCTAACCCACGTGGTGGAGCAGACCTCTCCTGTCTTGCCCACTGCTCCCCTCAGCAGTGTATTTCAGTGGATCTGCTTGTTCTGCTCCCCACTCTGTCTCTGGTGAATCCTCTCACCCAGTGCATCTCTGTCCTACACCCCAATTCTTCTATGCAAAAATAAATGAAATAAAAATCTTAAAGTAATAGGTCTTTTAAAAAATCATTGGTGTTTTGTTAGGTATTGCATTAAATCTGATTGTGGCTTTTGGTAACATAGCCATCTTAATGATAATTCTTCTAGTTCATGAGCATGGGAGATCTTTCCATTTCTTGGTGTCTTTTATTTACTTTAGCAGAGTTTTATAATTTTCATTGTACAGGTTATGTTTATTCCCAGGTATTTTATTCTATTTGGTGTGATTGTAAGTGGAACTATATTCCTTATTTCCCTTTCTTCTGAAACATGGTTCACATATAGAAATGACACTGATTTTTGTGTATTGATTTTGTATCCTGCCCCTTTACTGTAGTCATTATTTCTAGAAGTTTTCTTGTAGAATCCTTTGATTTCACTAAGTGTATTAGCATGTCATCTGAACAGTGACAGTTTCACTTCTTTTCCAATTGGGATTCCTTTTGCCTTTTTCTTATCTGATTGCTTCAGTTAGGACTTCCAGGACTGTGTCAAATACTGGTGATAGGAGACATCCCTGACTTGTTCCTGATCCTGGTGGAAATGCTTTCAGCTTTCCACCATTGAATATGATATTGGCTATGTTTGCTATATATGGCTTTTAAAATATTTAGATAGGTTCCATTTGTTCCCATTATTTTGGAGAGTTTTTTTTTTTTTTTTTTTAATCATAAATGGATTTTGGAGCTTGTCAAATGCTTTTTCGGCATCTACTGAGGTGATCCTGTGATTTTTGTCTTTTTGTCTAGTTGAGGGGTGACATTGATTTGCAGATGTTGAACCAGCCTTGCAGTCCTAGTATGACACCTACTTGATGTGGTGGATGATTCTCTTGATATGTTGCTGTCTGGTTTGCTGGGATTTTGTCAAGGATTATTGCATTTGTGTTCATTGGAGATACTGGATTATAATTTTCTTTTTTTGTATTATCTTTGTTTGGTTTTGCAATCAGGGTAATATTGGTCTCATAGAATGTAGAGGGGAGTTTTCCTCTTAGATTTTTTTTTTGGCGAGTTTAAGTAGGTATATCTTCTTTATAAGTATACTTCTTTATAAGGTTGGTGAAATTCCGTGGAGAAGCTATCTGGCCCTGGGCTTTTTTTCTTGGGGAGACTGTCACTCTTTCAGCCTTGTACTGGTTGTTAAGGTGCTTTTGCTATTTATTTCCAGTTTCTTCAATTGCAGAGTTAGATTGTTAACTGGAGATAGGTGAGTTAGAATGAATCTTTATTGTAAGTGAAAGCACATACTCAAGTGTTGTTGGCACATTCAGAGGAGAATTGCCTCTTTTTTTTTAATGTGGGCCTGTACTGCTATAAACGTTCCTGTGTTGCTGCTTTTAAAGCATCTCATAGGGTCTGGTAGCTTGTCTCGCCCTTTTCATTTGTCTCTAGCTTTTTTTTTTTATCTCTAATTTCTTCGTTGATCCAAGAATTGTTCAGAAGCTTTTTGTTTAGTCTCCAAGTGTTTTGTTTGTTCCAGGATTCCTTTTATGGGTAATTTCTAGCTTTATAGTATTGTGGTCTGTGAAGATGCTTGATATTTCTATTTTTGTATGTATTCTGAGACTTGCTTTATGTCCTCATATGTGATCTGTTTTTGAAAATGTTCCCTGCACACTGGAGAAGAAAGTGTATTCATTGCTTTTAGGATGGAAAACTATAAATGTCCAGTAAATCCGTCTGATCGAATACTTAAGGCCTTTGTTAATTTTTCATCTGGGTATCTATCCTTTTGTGTCTGTGTTGTGGTGAAATATCCCACAATGGTGGTAATTTTGTCGACACGTTATTTTGTTAATAGTTGCTTATCTATAACTAGATGCTTCTGTATTTGGGGCATAAACATTAGTAACAGTTATATTTTCTTGGTGAATTGTTTAAGTTACTAGCATTTATGACCTTAGTCCAGCCTGTTCTTTTTAGTTTGTTTTTTGTCTTTCGGTTTTAAATGGGTCTCTTGTAAACAAAGTATTAATGGCTGGAATTTTTTTCACCTGCATTGTTAGCCTATGACTTTTTATTGGTGAATTCGGACCATTCACATTTAGGGTGATTATTGATAGGAACTGTTCCTTGTCAGTTGTTTTCTTTTTCCCTTTGCTTCTCTCTACTCATTTTGGATGACTTTCTTTAGTATTTCTATCAATTCCTTTGCTTCTTTAAATCTGTGGGTGTCTAGCCTGGATTTTTGGTTAGTGGTTACCATGGGGGTTTTACTTGAATTCCTGTTTTAGGTCCTTTATGAGCTGGTGTCTGCTTTCCGACATTTAACTATACTGGTTCTACTCACTTCTTCCTCCCCCTCAGTGTTTTGTTGTTGACTCATCGTATTCTTGTTCTTGCTAATGGTGGTGTATTGCTATTATTTTGCTAAGGCGTTTGTGGTTCAAGTTTTCTTTTCTTGTAGAAGAATTTCTTTTAAAATTACTTGAGAACGGGTCTCCCTGATGGCGGAAGGGGTTAAGTCACCACACTGTAAAGCTATCCACAACCACTGAAGCACCAGTTCGATCCCCAGCCAGGGAGCTGACCCATATGGCGCAGCAGACCGCTCCTGTTTCTCCTGCTGCTCCCCTCAGCGGTGTGTTTCAGTCAATCTGCCTGTTCTGTTCCCCTCTTTGTTTCTGGTACATCCTCTTACCCCCCCATGCCTCTGGCCTGTATGACAATTCTTGTATGCATAAATAAATAAATCTTAAAAAAAATAAAATTACTTGAAAAGCACGTCTAGGGGCAAACTCCGTTAATTTGTGTTTGAGAAAACCTTTATTGTAGCTTCATACTTTTGTTTTTTGTTTTTTAAGATTTATTTATGCATACAAGAGTGGGGGGTGTGGGTCAGAGGTGTGAGAGTGATAGGATTCACCAGAGACGGTAGAGAGCAGAACAGGCAGATCTACTGAAATACATGGCTGAGGGAAGCAGCAGGCAAGACAGGAGGGGTGGTCTGGGGCTTTAGTACTCGATCTCAGTTTGAGGAGTGATGTTCTAGTCACCTCTACCTCTTTTTTTTTTTGTTTTGTTTTGTTCTGCAGCAAGTTGTGTGCAGTGCTTAGGTTGTCTTCACGTGCCCCCCTCCTCCCTGTTGTTCCTTTTTCTGAGGGTTCTAAACCTATGGAGCTGTGTCTCCCAGTGGGGAGAGCAAGGTCTGGAGCTCCAGGCTCACTCTCCAGGATTAATTTGCAGTTGGCCTGCAGCAGGCACAGTGTGACAGAACTGCTGCCTCCTGTGGTGGCCACAGCTGCCCTGCCCTTGCCTCAGTTGCCCTTCTGCAGGGTGGGACGTGGACACACCCTTGGTTTGCTTTCCCAGAGGACTCCCCAGCTCATTCCAAAGTCCTTTCTGCTGTTGGGCTTTTTATGGAATCCAGCCTGGTTCAGCCCGACTTTTCGACTTTTCTTTGATCTCTTCAGGCGAGGGGCGAGGCTGTGGGGCGGAGCTTTCAGTGCCCGCACTGCCAGAATTGCGGGGTTCCCCACTTCCCAGGTCAGAGTCTGCAGAGTTCCCACTGCCCAGGGCTCGGTCTGTGCCCATTCCTGTCTGCAGCGTTTCTCAAGGGAATTTCGCAATGTCCTAGTTACCCCTGCCCCAGCCCAGACTAGCTCCCCTCGCTTCCTCCTGTTCTTCCCCTCAGCGGCCACTGACCTTAGTTCTCAACCTACTTGGGGAAGTCCTGGGG
This sequence comes from Talpa europaea, assembly GCF_964194135.1. Lineage (NCBI taxonomy): Eukaryota > Metazoa > Chordata > Mammalia > Eulipotyphla > Talpidae > Talpa > Talpa europaea. The sequence goes on along the minus strand of NC_140078.1, from coordinate 10,335,615 downwards.
CTGGGACAGAGTGCCTGCATTTTCCTATGAGCACATATTCAACTTTTTTTTTAATATAGTTTTTAAGGGAGGGGATGATTCTAGCCTTTATTCCACTGGAGACTAACTTAGAATTAGTCTATGGACTAGAAGATTCTACAGTTCACTGAAAGTTCACTTCTTTGTGCTTCTCACTTTTCAAAACAATGAAGTAGGGCTATTTAATGATGAAGATGCTGTCCCGATCTGAATTTGTGGTCAAAAAGCTAGACATACTGAGAGCATATTATTTTAAGATGATGAATACTGTATTTTTGATGTCCTTGGTAGGTTGTGTTGTGATTACAAAGAGCCCCCCAATCTCATGGCCTACCCCAGCAAGGCTGCTTTCGCACACCGAGCGTCCATTGCAGGTCTGAGGAATCCGCACAGCAGTAACTTGGAGACTTAGGTCATAGATACTCCACCTGGGACAGGTGACCATGTTGGTGGCTGCTGTAAAAGAGGGCCTGGGGAGCCCCACAGGGGCTTTTCTCAGGCTCAGTCAGGAAGTCTCGTCAATCATTTTTGCTGGTGTTTCACTGGACCCAGCTAACAACTTGACCCCTCCTAATTGCAGTGGGTTTGCCAGGAAATGTAGGAGAGCAAGTGGAGTATTTCCTGAGAATCCTGATCTCTGTCACAGTCTCAGTCTAGAGATGTGGGTGAAGCTGTCAGATGGATCAAGGTTTGACTTGCCTCGCTGAGTGTAAACGTAGAATCCGTGCACGGTATATAGGACACAGCTCTGAATATGACTGCGATAATAAGCAGTAGGAAGAAAACACACTAGTGCTGGAGAACCAGCTCTCTGAGTTGTCTACGTTTGAGGTGTATCTTACAAATGTGCTGCATCTAATAGAACATTTTTATGTCGTAGGGTGTGTCTGTAGAATTTCTCTCTTAAAAATACAGAAATGACTTGAGGCAAAACCATTTTGTTAGTGGGGCGTATACTTTTCTGCAATTTTAAAATTGTTAATCATTTTCAAAGACCTAGATTGTGATACCAATAATGAAAGAATGTTTTTAAGGAATTAGTGTAATTTTATACTGTAGCTAGGGTAGATTTATTGAAATTCAAACCAACAGCCTACAAAACTGACTTACTGGGTAATACTTTTTAGCTACAAATTATCCAGAAATTACTTACTCTCTGTAAGTGGTGATTACTGTAGTAGGGAACTGAGTTTGTAACTCATTTAAGAAGTATTCACTAATTGGCATGTGAAGGGTTTGATAAAATGATAAACTGAAATCACTGAGATTTTTGCCTGTTTCACAAGCACTTTTAAACAAACTCAGTTGTGGTTCAAAATTCTATTGCTGTACATCTTGTTGAATACACCCACATCTCTTGTAGCCTTTATACTATGTACAGAAATCGTGCTTGATACCTGCATGTATTGCTGTAAGCTTTCAAAGTGCCTTCACATAAATGAGTCTTCTGTTCCTTGTAGTAGCCCTGTAGCCCTTGTACCAACACGAGTTGGTAGTGCTCTCAGTCTTGCTCAGCGGTGAGTCTCAGCACGCATAAATAGCGGGGCTGGTGCCCGATAACCTGCCTACCCTTGGTTAATGCTGTGTCCTCACAACCACGTGAGCAAATTGAAGAAAATACGACAGCAGCTCCTGTTTTTTAGGTACCCGCTATTTGCTGGGCACAACCAAAAATGCCATTTAAAAACATTTTTGCTTTAAGAGTGATCAAAGCAATCATTACACTTTTTTCCTTACAGTGTTTTCCCCTACTATCTGGGGAAAAAGCAGATTAGGTCAAAACCAGACAATTCTCAAGAAGGAAGGGACATACGTTTAGTATATGCTGCTTAAAAAAAAAAACCTAGTTATTGAGCAGTCTCTATATGTCAGGGTGGCAGATCAGGAGAGTGGAAGAAAACAAATGCTGTAGACACTTGAGATTGTCCTGGCACTGTACTGTCTACTAGCCGTGTTGCCTTGGGCATATCACTTGTCTTCTGTCATCTTCCACATCTTAAGCTTTCAAAGGGGGGAACGGGGTTGTTGTGAACATACCCACCCTGCAAGACTGTCCGGGAAATGAATTGACCAGGGTTAAAAGACCTAGCCGTGCCCCTGCTCGTGGTCAGCGTTGTGGAAGCATTTAGAAGCAGATGTTTTCATTTTGGGTGTGTTTCTTTCTGGGTAGGTTGGAAGAAGCGTCACACATGTAATTCCTGGGCCCTGAAGTCTAACCACTTGTGTTCTCTTTCCTCTTCTTGGTCTGGTTATAGAGAATGACCACGGATAAAAGTGAGCTGGTACAGAAAGCCAAGCTCGCCGAGCAGGCCGAGCGCTATGATGACATGGCTGCAGCCATGAAGGCAGTCACGGAGCAGGGGCACGAACTCTCCAATGAAGAGAGAAACCTCCTCTCCGTTGCCTACAAGAATGTGGTGGGCGCACGCCGTTCTTCCTGGCGTGTCATCTCCAGCATTGAGCAGAAAACAGAGAGGAATGAGAAGAAGCAGCAGATGGGCAAGGAGTATCGTGAGAAGATAGAGGCGGAGCTGCAGGATATCTGCAATGATGTTCTGGTAAGAGGCCGGTGTTTCTGTTTTAAATAATGGTTTCTAAATAATTTAATGTACAGATGCACACTCAAACAGCTTATGAGAGAAAGGTGTCTGAGTATACTGGAAAGCAGCAAACCATTTGCACGTAATTTTTTAGGCATATGATGTGATTTTTCTCACCTCTTAATCAGAGGTTGTTCATCACTTATGGGGTATTTTCCTCTCCCTTCCGAAGACCTGTGAACAACAGGAACATTGAATCAGCATCCCTCCATCTTTTCTCTAGAAATTGAGGCCAGATAGGAAGGATTTTAGTGAGAGCGGTGAGGTTATTTTGTGTATTAGTCTGAGTAGTAATGTCATCTCCAGTAAAGGAGACAGGCAAAAAGCTAGCCTGCCTCTCAGTCTTACCTTCTCTCTGTGAGCTCCTGTTTCTGCCTGATTAGTAGGTATGAGCGTCAGGTCTGGCTTGCAGTCCACAGCCACATTGAGTGGTTTGGGGATCTTCCTTTCCCGTGTTCTGTATAAGCCTGAGTCAGATGCATGTGATTGCTAACTGCTTTCACTCTGGCCGCTATCTGGGGTTGGATGGGAGGGGTGTGTATCCTAGAGCAAATCATGATCACATGTGTCTTTCCCTCACATCTTGAGCCCATTGGAAACTTTCTTTTTCTTCCAGGTGAAATCAGGTAAAATTGAACGGTGAGGGCTGCTTTGAAGGGAAAAGGAATTCACACTTGTGGATCTGCCTCCTCCCCTGCTGGCTGCCTCTCTGAATTACTGACCATGACAGCTTTCTTTCGAAAACCAGTACAGAGCTTATCAGGCAGTGCTTCTCCCCCCATGTGGAGTTACACCCTGTCTTTCTGCAAAGAATATTAAAACGACTGCTGCCCCTTGCATCTTCTCTGATTGATTAAACCCCCTCACAACTAAGCTTTTGTACTGAGCTGCCTTTTTTTTTAACAGACTGATGGTGTAAGAGTGTCACGGCTAAGTTTGTTGCCTGTTGATAATTTGGGGGTTTGTGAATGGTGCGCCCACTCCTGAGTGTTAGGTATGCATCTGGTACTCAGATGCAGTATGGCATGGAAGCTCCTTAATTCCTGCAATGTAGAGCAGCCTTTAAGAGCATCTGAAAGAATGTGAGGGGAAAATATGGTACTTACTGCCTCTTAACCAATTTTTCAGGATGCCACATCCTAAAACAACTCCTCGAAAATATTGCTGTTTGTGAAGCTTGGACTCCTTCAGAACTGCTTTTGTTGTAAACATACATGTCTAAAGGAGCTTATTGTTAATAGTACTGTCTGCTTTTTGAGTGCTTGCTCCATGCCAGACGTGTTAAGCCTTGTGTACATGGCTCATTTATCCTCATAGCGCTGGGAAGATGGCTGTTTGCTTCCCCGTTGTTGCTGAGGACTCATGCTCAAGGTGCTCGGTCATTGTCCAGGGTCATGCCGTAGGAAGCAGTGGAGGAGGGATTTCTGCCCAGGTCTGACAGATTTGGAATTTAGTTCTTGGCAGTTCTGCTGTTAACACTTTTCTCCTTCCAAGATGGAAAGAGTCTCCTCACAGAAGTAACACAAATGAGTTCATTGTTTAAAAAAAGAAGAAAAGGGCAAGGCAGAGGAGCTATAAAATAAAAACCACTCTAGTCCTATTACCTGGAGAGCCTCTGTTGACATTAATAACCCTCTAGTTCCCTTATCTCGTTGTGTATCTGTACACGTATATATCCTAATATTAAAAGAGGAGTCACGTGGTGCTTATTTATTTTTTTTTTTAGAATCATCTCATGGTATCGGTGTAGTTCTGCACTGTCATGCTTAGGGCCTGCAGAGCACCCCAGGAGGAATGTCAGAATGAATTTTAACAGAAGAATATAAGCCTCTGCTATTAATGACCTGGGCTAAAAACCAATGACTTTGGATGAAATTTTTTTTTTTTTACACCTTCAGAAAACTTACTTAGAAGTGGTAGTGTGATCTTGAGTCTCAGATGTAGTATTAACATCTCATAGGTAATACTTTCAGAGTCTTAACAGAATGCGATTCATTTTTTAGGAGCTGTTGGACAAATATCTTATTCCCAATGCGACACAACCAGAAAGTAAGGTATTCTACTTGAAAATGAAAGGAGATTATTTTAGATACCTCTCTGAGGTGGCATCTGGCGACAATAAACAAAGTAAGTAAATTTTTTTTTTAAACCCACAGCTGACCTGTGATAACAGGGTCAAGGGGTTGACAAACCAAAGTGTATCTCAGAGGCAAATATGGAGGACATTAAATCTGGGGCACTAGTGCATTTAGAGATCTTTATCTTGGGGGTTATTCTGTGACTCTTTAAAGGAGAAACTTGAAAATATTAGGTAGCATGAAACCACCCCGTAGATAGAGAGGCACTCATCACATTCATGTGTTACTGTGATGGTGATGATTATAGGTATGCTTTATTAAGGCCCCGCTGTGTGACAAGTATTTGAGTCTCTTTCATGCCTCACACAAACTTAGATGTTCAGGTGGGAGTCTGATAAGGAAACCAAGGTTTACACCTCGTGAATGAGTTCAGGATTCGAGGTTGGGTCTGTTGACTCAAGTCCATGGTCTACCACTAGAGAGTGTTTTCCATGTTCCATTTTGTTAAAGGTTATTTCTGTGTTTCTTAACTACTTTGCTAGGTTTTGTCATAATGATCTTTGTTTCCCCTCAAAGCATGTAGTACTGAGCTTTGAATGAAGATTTAACAAATGATTGTTAATCGACATTGATTAACATTGATCCTTCATTTGATGGGTCATTTATTCCAGCCCAGTTTGGTAAAGTGATTTGATAGTGGAGCCAATGTAGGATGCAACTTTGGAATCTTTACTATTTTTTTCTCTTTAATATTTTTTAATATTAACATTTGTAAATCTTTTTTATAGCCACTGTGTCAAACTCCCAGCAAGCTTACCAAGAAGCATTTGAAATTAGTAAGAAAGAAATGCAGCCTACACATCCAATTCGACTTGGCCTGGCACTTAACTTCTCAGTCTTTTACTATGAGATCCTAAACTCTCCTGAAAAGGCGTGCAGCCTGGCAAAAACGGTGAGAAAGACTCCTGGTGGCCACCAGTCATTGTCAACCAGTGCTTGTGCCTTTTAAGAACTTTTTTACTACGTGAACATAAATCAGTTGTCTTGGAGATTTTCTGAGGGAAGAAGTGTATTTCTTATGAACTGTTACTTTTCATTTCGTCTCATCAATTCCTGCTAATTTGGTTTGCTTTGTTTTTGTTTGATTACTGTTTTGGGGAACGTTTGCAGAAAATTCACGGTGAAGAACTTAGTTTATTGTTTTCTTGTCAAGCTTGGTTATAGGCCTGCATTATGTATTATCCTTGTAGCTTTGAGGTTTCAGTTGGTTAAAGGAGAGAAATCAGGCTGTGTCTACTTTGTCTTTTGGTAACCCAACTGTCATTTCTACATATTTTTGTAGTCTTTGGGCCTGCACACTTTTCCAGAGTGTCTGAAATGGACTCTCAGAGTTCATCACTTAATCATATCAGATTTGGGGGTATGAACTCCCTTTAACTCTTGCATTCTGGACCTTTTTTTTTTTTTTTTAAGATTTATTTATCTATGCATACAAGACCTGGGGCACAGGTCAGAGGTATGTGGGGTGAGAGGATCCACCGGAGACAGAGCGGGGAACAGAACAGGCAGGCCGACTGAATACACTGCTGAGGGGAGCAGTGGGTGAGATAGGAGGGGTCTGCCTCGCCATGTGGGGTTTCTCCCTGGCTGGCCAGGGATCGAGCTTGTGCCGCAGAGGCTGCGGACCCCTTCATTGTGTGGTGCTCAACCCCTTGTGCCACCAGGGAAGCCCCAATTGGACCTTTTGAGTTTTGGGTTTTTAAAAAGAGGATTATTAGCAAAATTATGTCCACTTGTTAGCAGAAGAACCTTGGTCTAGCTAGCTCAAAAGGACCTGTGAATTCTTTGCTTAAAGGCTCTTTATTTTAGGCATTTGATGAAGCAATTGCTGAATTGGACACACTGAATGAAGAGTCTTACAAAGACAGCACCCTGATCATGCAGTTGCTTAGAGACAATCTCACTGTAAGTATTGCCAGTTTCTGTGACTGCTTCTGGAGGGTGTATGGATTTGTTCCTATTAACCTCCTTCATAATTCATTGCCGTCCAGAACTCAAGAGGGGGTTTGTATCCTCTAGATACAGTTAAAATTTAATTCGTTAAGTTGGTTATAAATGACTGCTAAAGTTTTGAGCTTTGCAGTCTTCACTGTCTGTAGTAATACAGGAAGAATTTCACCCAGTTGAGTGAGGTGAGATGAGAGGACACCCACTCTCGACGCCTCCCTGAATAAATGGCAGTGGCTCTACTTTGATCATAGCTCTGTTTTTCTTTTGCAGCTGTGGACGTCGGAAAACCAGGGAGATGAAGGAGATGCTGGGGAGGGAGAGAACTAATGTCTATCATGCTTCGTGATCTGTTCACTGTCACTCTGTACCCTCCACATATATCCCTTTGTGCGATAAAAAAAAAAAAAAAGAATCGTACGTCGACTTTCGATTTTTCACAGCCTCAGCCTAGCAAAAATGGTCCATGGGATGAACAGCTGGTATATGTAGCTAAAACTCAGATTGGTCACAAAAATGCCATGGCATTCTGGAAGTTTGATTTTGATTAACATTGACAGGATTACTGTGTGTTTAATTTTTTAAAACTGAACACTGTGATTATGGGGTTTTGTAACTTAGCAGAACTCTTACTGGTAGAAAAAATAGACCTGAATTATGTGTAACTTTTTGGAAAGTTAAATCTGATATCAAAATAGTCACTGAACTGCAGTTCCATTGTAAAGTTGTACAGAAAGTTATAGAGATTATATTGTGACACTGGGTCTTGGAGTGAGATAGCTGTCATTCGGCGTTGGAGTTCAATGAAAACTCACAGTAGTTCTGCCTGTCGTTCAGGGCTTATCGACACTTGGCCAGTTCGGGCTGTTGCCACTCAAAAGTTCATGACCACAGATGTCCACAGTGTCTTCCTCTAAGGAAACTCAAAGGCTGAAATTGAAATTCTTTGCAGATAACTTAGGGTTATGACATCATGAAAAGGTCCAGTGCTCATGTAACACACGTGACTAAAACCCCTTTCCTACAGCAATATGTTACTGATTTGCAACTTGTGCTTCATTAGTGGAATCTGTTTTTCCTGTAACCATGAGCTGAAGAAGAAAAAAGGGCCATATATGGTATGAATGGCCTAATCCGTTTCCTGGATCATACCTTTAAAAATAATGTTCTACAGAGGCGGTCTTTGAATTGGGGAGTCCTCATTCAGGCTTCTTCCTAGCTCTGGACTTTTAAATTTAGAAATCTATAAATTCTTTCCCATGATCTTTCTGACTGTTGACTTTGGTTTTCATATTTCTGATCTTTTACAGCTTTACTTTTTTTTTTTCTTTTTGAATTCTGTATTTCCTTTGGTTCACTGATTAATACTACATGAGCAGGGATGGGGCCTGGAGGGGAAGAGAGAAGTCATTGAGAACATAGGTAAGCAGACCTGGCTTCAAAGAGTTGAGATGAGTGTCCAGCACCATAGCTCTGTCTTCCTCCCGTTCTCAGCACGGTGGTGGTTCTTCAGTCATACCAAGATCTGAATCAAAAAAAGTATTCTAAAATATCCATGATTTCTTCCTGTATTGCGGCCAGCCCTGATAATGCTTGTTAGTACCTGTCACCTGATCTCCTAAGTCTACTCATCCAGCCAAGTTCGCAGACGTGTTTAAACAAGACCCTATAATGCAGGGAATTTGCATGAACACTGCAATGGGGAGAATCAAGACCAGCCAGGCCTACCAGTCTCACAGTCTCCCCCTTCTCCCTTTAACATTCCACCTAGCTGTAGTGTCCATCTGTTTGTCCATCTGCTGAAATGAGAAAAGAAACATTCATGCACTGATTTAAAACAAACCAAAAAAAGAGAAAAAAACAACAAAAAAAAATCCCTCTCTCCTTTCTAGCTGAACAAAAATGTGCAGTTAGTACTTGGCGCTTGAAAATGCAGTAGTGAATGTGGAACGAGCCTGTCTGTATATCTGGTAGCTCTTTCTTGCTTTGTTTTTCCTCACCAGTATTCTGCCTCACGTTTGCTTCTGTGATGGTTTTATTGCCTAGCAAGCACACCCGTGGTTGTGAAAATAGTATAGCAAAAAAAAAAAAAGAAAAATCCCCGGTTATTGATGTACTAGATTTGTGTATGTCTTTTAAACAGTTCTAGTTTCCACCTTACACGGAATTAATCAGGAAAAGTGTAAAAATTCAAAAGTGAAATAAAAAATTTTATCAGTTAGTTGTCTGTGAACTGACGTGTGGCGCCATCTTTGTCACTACCTGAACTAGCTAGCTCCTCTGATCATCCTTCGGGCACTATTTCCTTCGCGGTAGGCAACAGCTTTATCTTACCCTTGAGAAGAAGAGCCAGAGTCAAAGGAAGACTTTACCGTTAATTAACACACAGCCTCTTCCCACTTCCTAAGCCGATGCCTCTCTGCTTTCCACAACAACCATCTAGGTGCTAGGTACTTTTTTGTGACACCTGAAAGTTGATACTGACAGCCTTAGCATCCCATTCAAGTCTGGTTCCCCCACCCAGCTCCCTTTGTTTTTTTTTTAACACTGATATTGTAACCAAGACAAATAGTTGCACAAAGTTTGGTCATCTCCAAGGTTTTACAAACTGTCCTGATGGAGTTCATGGTGGCCTGAAGCACTTTTCTCATGGGATTTGCCCCCTTTCTAGAAACATCCACACTCCCACTCTAAAAAAGAAGGAAAATCAGGGAGGGAATTAGTGCAGCCCAATATTAAAATTAGTGCTTAATGCTCCTGTGAGGCTACACTAATGACCCAATTTCAACAGTTCCACCTGTTGAAGTCACACCCAACCAAAGGGAAACCAGGAGAGTCCCAGTGAGAAGTGGGGCGAAACATTGGTTCGCAGTGGTTTGGAGGTGTTTTGATGACCCTACACCACAGATGGGTTGATGAAGGAGTCCTGCAGATCAGGTTGGAACCACTAACACAGCCTTGCTCTGTTGGGTTCCTGCAGGGAAGGGTGAGCCTTTCTGGTGGAATGGCTAGTCACGAGGAAGGCGGACAGGGAATGTGCAAAGAAAAGGTCTTGGTGATCTAAGAGCCAGTGTTAAGGCCTCTGTGGTTTCAAATTCTCAGTTGAAGCCTCAGCGTCTTCCGGATCACACCGCCGGCGCAGAAGGGTGGGGCTGGGTTGTCTGGACAAAGACTGCGTGCAGCTCGGAACTGTTTCTATGTGCAGTGCGCACAGGATTCATGGCCTCCTTTAACCCGCGCGAAGATGGGGTCGTCCCCACTTCACAGGGAAGGGACTAGGGCCCAGGAAGGTGATGTGTCCAGGATTAGAACCCCAGAGCCCGCCCCACCGAGCTCCACTCAGCACCCCCCGCCCCTACGCCGCGACCCGGGCCAGGGCTTTCCCCGCCTCCCGAGGCGGGGTCGGAAACAGCCCCCACCTGAGACTTCTGGAACGCCGAGGGGTCTCAGGTGGGGAGCGCCGAGGCAGGGAGTCGCGGGGCGCCCACGATTGGCGCGCAGGCCCGCGGGGCCGTAAAGGGCGGGCTCGGGGAGGGAGAGCCGCTGCGCGCCCGCCGCCGCGAGGCTCCCGCCGGGGTGAGCGCGCCAGCGCCGCGGGCCCGCCCGCCGGCCACCATGAACGCCAGCGGCCCCAGCTATCCGCTCGCCTCGCTCTACGTGGGCGACCTGCACCCCGACGTCACCGAGTCCATGCTCTACGAGAAGTTCTCGCCTGCCGGCCCCATCCTGTCCATCCGCGTGTGCCGCGACGTGGCCACCCGCCGCTCGCTGGGCTATGCCTACATCAACTTCCAGCAGCCGGCCGACGGTGAGCCCGGGGGGCTGGGCCCGCGGACGGAGGTGTGGAGGGGTTGTGGTGGGCGCGGCCTGCTCGCCCCGGGCTCCCGGCTCGCACCCGGCGTCCGCGTTTTCATCTCTGACTGCGCCTGCACATTCCTTTTGCAGCCGCAGAAATAAGCACTGAAAGGGGTCCTGCCCGGGGTAGCCTCCAGAGATGGGAACTTGGGATGAGTGTGCGCCCACCGTGCGTTTTCTTAGCGCTCCATTTCACAGAGGAGAGAGACTAAGGCCGAGTAAGACCAGACAAGGCTTTGCAGGCTTGCCGCCCTGAGAGTAGAAAGGCAGCAGCTGTGAGGCTTGGGGCACGCTACTTAGTTGCATTCTACAAAAGTGGAGGATAGGACCTGCCTCATAGGGTGGTTGGAAGGATGAGAAGTTCCAAGCACCTGGTGAGGATGCACAGTCCCCACAGGTGGAGGCCATTACGCCTGAAGAGACCGCCTTGTGCAGGCCCTTTTCTGGCAGGGAGAAGTGAGGTCCGCCTAAGGTGCCTCCAGGTTTCACAGCCTGTTTCTTGGAGCTGACGGGATTCATTAGAGCTTGCCAGGGGGGTGCGTTGAGTGGGGAGGGCACTGATGCCAGCACAGGATTTACACCAGCCCTGCCTCTGCCATGTGAGCTTGAGGGAGCCCTCGCCCCCGGCACCTCTCCCTCTGTGAAATGGAGGTGAGGCTTAGTCCCCAGTAGAAGGGATGGAGAAAGTGGGTCATGTCTCCAGCACCCCTTACTTGCAAAGCAAGCGCTCAATATGTGGTAAGAAAGATAAAGGAGGCTGTAAGGTGCAGGTGTGGCACCAAAAAAAAAGCCTGTCCCAGCCAAGGCCAAGAGAGGGCGCCCTTGCCCCAAGTCTCCTGGGTGGTTGGGGAGGTTCCCTGAACTGGGGGTTGCGGGGTGGTTCTGCCTGTTTCTCAGTAGGTGATGGAGCCAGATGCAGGGCCTGCCTCCCCCTTTGGTCTACTTTACCCACCCACTGCCTCTTCCCACGCTGAGCAACAAGACCTTTTTGCCATATTTCATAGTTGGGGAAACACCTCTGGAAAGGAGGATTTTGCCCCTGGGTATTTATGGGGGGACTGGATGGAAAACCCAGACCTCCTGCAGCTTCACTGAGCTCCCCATGGTTCCCCTCGGTGCTTCTGGAAACAGAGGCGTCTGAGGCTGGGAGAGCGTGTTACCTGGGAGAGGACAGGTCGTAGCAGTGGCAGGAGATGGCTCTGTCTTGACAAACCACCATTGACCAATTACTTTTGTGCCAGGCACAAAGCACAAGGAACTGGCACAAAGCACAAGGAACCTTGTACCTTACCGAATTTTCACCCTGCCTGACCCCCGGGAGGTGGTCCTTCTCCTTAGTTTGATGTGCAAAGGTGACAGAGTATCAACATCCCCCTGTACAGGGATGTCGCTTCCCCCAGAGCCATTCTACCTGGGCTGATGGAACCCAGCTCTGCTGCTCAGCTCCTCTGAGCGTTATTGTCTCCCCACCCTGTCACAGGGACCCTCCTGTATATGGTGATGTGTGCTCCGTGTGCTTGAGTGACCACAGCAGACCTGGGCTCTGCTACTGATCTTTCTCCTTCCCGAGCCTCAGTTTCCCCTTGTGTAAAGTATTCCCCTGTGTGAAGGGGTTTTCAGTTTCCCCTTTCTCCATCTCCTCCACTGGGGAGTCCATGTTCACCTGGCTTCCATGAGAAGTTGGGTACGGTCCTAAGGGGAAGGAGGGAGGAGCTCCACAGATGTGAACTCTTTCTGCTTGAACTTTCCACCTTCAGCCTCTTATGTGAGACCCTGGGTATTAAGTGTCTTGGGCAAGCAAAGGAAAAGAAAATCCCATTAACCTGTTCTGTTCTCCTGCCATCCTCCTGTCCAGCGGAGCGGGCACTGGACACAATGAACTTTGAGGTGATCAAAGGCCAGCCCATCCGCATCATGTGGTCCCAGCGAGACCCTGGGCTGCGCAAGTCAGGTGTGGGCAACATCTTCATCAAGAACCTGGAGGGCTCCATTGACAACAAGGCCTTGTATGACACCTTCTCCGCCTTTGGGAACATCCTTTCTTGCAAGGTGGGTGTGCCCCATGGGGGAGGGAGTGCCTGTCCATGCCGTGTGGAGGAAGGATGTCCAGGAGCAACCTGCGTTCCGTTCCAACGGTCTTCAGCTCAGGTCCAGCAGGCACCAAATGCTGCTGGTGGTTCTAGTTTTCTCTTCCTAGAATGGTCAGAGTCACCTGTGCATCAGTCAGCCCTCGCTGGCTATCGGGAACAACCATTCTGCTCATAAGTCTTGGTTAGGGCTAGGCTCCTTCCTCGGCCCTCTGCGAGCTGGCTGGCTCTGCTGCTGGGAGAGGCTGGCTGTCAGCTGGAGCATCTCGACTGTCCTCCCTGTGCTCTGTCCTCCTCCAGCAGGTAGCTCAGGTGACCCTGGCTGCAGCAGGGTCCTAGGAGACAGTGTGGAAACTCACCCAGGCCTCATGGCACCTGAGCACAGACCTGGCACCCCATCACTTTCTCTCCATTCTGTTGGCCAAAACAAGTGACAAGACCAGCCCAAATTGGTGTGAGACAGCAAGAGAAATTTTAGGACAAAGGCATGAAGACAGGAAGGTCATTAATTGAGGTCATCATGACAGTGGGTAGCCACACCTTGTCTTTAAGATTTCTGTTATAACAGAATGTAAGTTCCATAAGAGTAGCGATCTTATTCGCCATTTATCACAATATCTAGGGGAAGACACAAACATCCAGTAGGTGCTCAATACAGATCTCTTAGCAAATGGCTGTGTTATCTCTTGTGGGATGTTGGTCATTTTTTACTTTATCCATGAGAATCCTGAAGATCAGACTAGCTGGTCCCCCTGTCCTGACTTCAGGGCCTAACCTTGGATATTCTGCATCTAGGCTTAATGAGGGTGGCGGTCAGTTGCCCTGCAGCCTTCAGTACCTCCACCTTTTGGGGGTGTGATGGCATGCTCCGTGTGCCTGTGCAATCCTGAAGTCCTCACTTAGGCCTCCCCACCTCCCTGTGAATGAGGGGATAGCCCTGAACTCAGAGGAGCAGACAGACTTGGAAGGTGCAATAGCTCTGGGCTCCCCATGGTAGACTGAAAGGGGTATTTTTCATCTTTGAGGATTAGTGGAAGAGAGACTGTAAGCTGTGCAGTAAGTTCTTGCAATCCTAGCAGATTTTTCACCTATGTTCAATGTATCAAGTTTTCTGCCTTGATTTCCCACAACAGCCCATTAAGATGTAAACAGAAGAACCCCTGAATTACATTTGCAAGCATAGGCTGAATTGGGGTCACTTGTCCACTTGTTTTGGGGGTGGGAGGTAAGTAGCAGAGCCAGGATTTCACCAATGGGCCTACGAACTCAGTTGAGTATGCCTGTCCTCATTATCCAGGCCTTGAGGCTTCCTCTGGGCCACTGACATTTGCACAGAAAGCTCTAGTGATGCGGGCAAGTCTTGGCAGGCCTGCTGAGGCCCTATTGTAGGCCCTATTGTAGGTTGGGTACAAGGCTTACAAGCTGGTTCTACCCCAGGAGCTCTCAGGCTGGGTGGAGATGGTGCGACTGTTAGGAAGAGGCAGACGTTGGTCTCTGAGGGCAAGGCTTAGTGAACCAGGTAGTCAAAGGACTAGGAAGGATAGCACTATGTGGCTACTCAGACAGGGTTCCTGTAGCTCCTGGGAGGGGCGTTGGACCAGGAGTCAGGCCCCCTGAGTGCAAAGCCCAGCCACTGAGCAGAGGCAGCAGAACATAGTCGCTCTAATCCAGGGCTTGGGGCCATAGTCCTGGATTCAAGTCCTGCCTCTTGCATTTGCTGGCCTTGTGACCTGGGGCCCCTTGTTTAACCTCCACACCCCACTTGCCTCTGAAGGGGGACAGTGGAGAACCAGCCTCATAGGGTCGATGTGAATGTCTATTCATTATGGTAATCTTCCCAACGTGAAGAGCACTTGACGGGTTCCAGCGCCTGTCAGACATCTTAAATGGTGGCTGTGATAATCAAAAAGTCACGTCTGCTGCCTGGCTGATCTTGCACGAGCCATTTATTTCCACGTCCTCCCATTGGGCAGCTGGTGTTCAGAGGTTAAGACTTGCCTGGAGGGCCTCCCCTGGTGGTGCAGCGGTTGAGCGCTGGGCTGCGAGGCTGCCTGCAGCCTCTGCAGCGCCAGTTCGATCCCCGGCCGCGAGGGTCCCACAAAAAAAACAAAACAAAAAAACAAACAAACAAAAAAAAAAAAACTTGCCTGGAAGAGTTCTTACGATAAATATAACAAGATGAGCATGTGATGCCTCTAGAAGGTGAGTGTGCACCCAGTCAGCGTGATCCAATCTGAATGTAAGAGCTGGGGCTTCAGCTAAAGGTAAGAAGCCTGTTTGGGGTAGAGGGCTGTGGGCATGGATTAGGAAGCAAGGCTTCTGTTCAATTCAGACCTGTGTTCAGTTTGAGAACGCTCCCTCCTCACCGTGTGATCTCAATCAAATGGATTGGCTTCTGAGCGTTAGTTTCCCATCTCTAAAAATGGGGCTATTCTGACACATGGGCTATTATTCATTATTGCCTTTGCCAGCACTTTTTTTTTTTTTTTGAAGATTTATTTATTTATACAAGAACTGGGGTACATACAGTCAGAGGCGAGGGAGGGTGAGAGAATTCACCAGAGACAGAGTGGGGAACAGAACAGGCAGACTGAGGAAATACACCGCTGAGGGGAGCAGCAGGTGCAACAGGAGAGGTCTGCTCACCATGTGGGTTTCTCCCTGGCCGGCCAGGAATCCAACCTGCGCTGCAGAGGCTGCGGACAACTTCACAGCGCAGTGCTCAACCCACTGCGGGAGGCCCTGCCAGTACTTTTCTATGTGAACCCTCTGTTGGATGCCCTCCCTGTCCTTCTTCCCTGTGGCCTAGGTGGTGTGTGACAACAATGGCTCCCGAGGCTTTGGCTTTGTCCATTTTGAGACCCATGAGGCCGCGCAGCAGGCTATCGGCACCATGAACGGGATGCTGCTGAATGACCGCAAAGTGTGAGTGGCCGGGCGGGGGGCGGGGAGCATGGGGATGAATCACTGCAGCACCCACTGGCAGTAATGCTTCTGCCGACTTAAGGGGCACCGGGTGCTGAGCGGCAGCGTGTCCTTCCTGGCAGGCTGACCTTGTTCTTGCTGTTCGATTTCTGAGGGACGCCCTCTCCTCGAGTGAAAACAGGCTGCTGATGGGCTTTGGAGGGTAGTCAGAGCAGCAGGTGCAGCGAGGGCTCTGAGTTATTGCAGCGAAGAGCTAGCGATGGACTCATCCGTGGACTTGGCGATTTCCAGTCTGCTCAGGGTGGCTGTAAATGTTTTTCTCGAACCTTCTGTGTTGTTTCATGTGCTCTTTGGTCAGGCATCTGCTTAGCCTGCCCTCTCTGACCAGTCAGAGATGACCCATCTTCACAGATGAGAAAATGGAGACACAGATGCTGCAGAGAACCTGCTCCTGGCAGCCCCCTTCCCCCTCCCCTATCTTGGGGCCCAGCCCGAGCTCTGTGCTGTAGAGACTGGGGCTGTGAGCTGGGAGTCCTTTGGTTCAGGGATTTTCAGGACAAACTCCTGTCAACGAAACTGAATCTTGGTCAACTCTTAAATTCTCACCAGGATGCCACCTTTGTCAGATGCAGCTGCCCAAGCTCCCTTTCACCACTTAGTTCTCTTCCGTTTTGGTGCCAGCTATAATTTGTTTTTGCTAAACGGGCTCTAGATACCATCAAATTTCCTTACATTTGATTTTTTTCCTTAATCCAGGATGCTGCTCTAGATGTGTCTACATGAACTGGGAAATTCAAACAATTTCTAAACTTGATTTTGTCTTTAAATGATTTCAGTTCCTTCCCCACAGCAGCCCTGGCACGGGCCTCCTTTAGTTCTGTTGCCGCTGCTTCCCCAGTGCTCCGCTAGGTGTCCAGTGAATAAGCGTATCCCTCTGATGCAAGTTTCACCCCCAGGTTACAGGAATGAACACTGAGGCTCAGAGAGGTTAAGTATCTTGCCCAGGGCACACAGCAAGGCAACTTCAGAGAAGGCTTCAAGCCCTTGTCTGTGAGCTCCAAGTTCATGCTCCTATGTCCTGTGTCCTCAGCTGCCCCGTGTTCTGGATGGGGTGCGTCTGCCATTGCTCACTAATAGTCTTTTTAACCTTTTGCTGGAACATGGAATGAGGCTGATGGGAGTGGTTTGGTCTTGAATATATCCCATCTAAGAGGTTGCCCTGCCCAGTCTTCTGATGATGGGGCAGGCAGCAATTGACCAAGTGGCCTGGGGCTGCCAAGCGGGCTCGGGGCTGGCCCGGGGCTGATGGCTGGCAGCTGCCTACCCGTCCATGTGTCCACAGCTTCGTTGGCCACTTCAAGTCCCGACGCGAGCGGGAGGCAGAACTAGGGGCTCAGGCCATGGAGTTCACCAACATCTACGTGAAGAACCTCCATGTGGACATGGATGAGCGGGGTCTGCAGGAGCTCTTCTCCCAGTTTGGTGAGCACATTCCCCGAAGGAGTCAGGGGGTCGCTTTCTCTCCTCCCAGGTTGGGCTGGGCGGGCCCTCCTGAGGCTTCCTGAGGACTCATGGGAAGGAGGGGACCAGCAGGGGGCTTCCCAAACTGCCCTTTGAGCCCAAATGGTCCTTCCCAGGGAAGATGCTGAGTGTGAAGGTGATGAGGGACAGCAGCGGCCACTCCCGGGGCTTTGGCTTTGTCAACTTTGAGAAGCATGAGGAAGCCCACAAGGTAGGAGATCCTCCCCAAGGCCCTGCTTCCTGGAAGAGGTGCTGAGCCAGGGCTTGGACGAAGGGAGATCAGGAGCAGGTTGTTCCAGCTGCCCCAGGGGAAAAGGAAGTCCTTGCCCAGCCACACAAGCCAGGGCCTTCCCTTCCTATGGTGAAGGCTCCTGCCTTAACGTTGTTGGTTGCATCTAAGCCCTGAGTGAGCTTCTTCTCATAGATTCTTGCCATATGGGAGGTAGGAGGGGGGTCTCTGAGACAACACTACATTTTTCTTGAATTGACGATGGGTTGGAGACTAGGGAGGAAAAACTCCCCATTATTTTTGGCTTCCAGACCACTGCAAATGCTGTTTTCTCTCAACACTTCCCCTCTGCTTTTTATTTATTTTTCATTTTTTTACAATTATGCATACAAGAGCTGGGGTGCAGGCCAGAGATGGGGGTGGTGAGAGGATCCACCAGCAATAGAGTGGGGAGCAGAACAGGCAGATTGACAGAACTACACTGCTGAGGGGAGCAGCGGGTGACACGGGAGTGGTCTGCTGTGCCATTTGGGTAGCTCCCTGGCCGGGGATCGAACTCAGGCTGCAGTGGCTGGTGATAGCTTCATAGAGCTGAGACTTAACTCCTAGGCCACCAGGGAGGTCCTGAAGTTTTATTCTTAAGTAAACGACATCTTTGAAATGTAATTTCTGTGTGTCCTTGGACAAGTCGGCCCCTCTGATCTTTAGTTGTAAAATGACAAGTTGGAGTAAACCAGTGAAACCATAGGGGTCCGTGGGCTGCAAAAGCTGAGAGACTAAGGTAATGATGTTGAAGACTAATGTAGAACAGGCAGCTCCCGGGTTTCAAGAGCTGGCTCTTTAAGTTGGGTAGCAAAAGTCATTATGTGAAAATATTTACTAAATGAACTTACCACTTAAAAAATCAGTTCCCTTCACACATTTCTCTTAATACCAGTGTCTAAAACCTCATTATTGAGTCGGTCCATAGGTGGATCTGTCTCTGGCTGACTTTTGTGTCTAAGTCAGGGCAAGTTGGTTCCGTACGAAAGGACTGCAGAAAGGAGCTGCGTGCCTTGCGGATGTACGATTCGATGCAATTCAAACCACAGGCAGCCTGGGATCTGGCAGACTTTGGCCAGTTAACTGAAGAAAAGAAAAATCCACCAGGGTTAAGACACAAATGGTTCTTTAAAAGCTAATGAAAGCCCTCATGGTTAGCAAAAAGGATTCTTAGCACTGTGACGTCCAGGATAAAGGTTGTTGATTATGCCATCGCGCCGTTTTTTTTGTTTTTTTTTTTTTAAGATTTATTTATTTATGCATACGAGAGCTGGGGTACAGGCCAGAGGTGTGGGGGGAGTGGTGAGAGGATTCACCAGAGACAGAGTGGGGAGCAGAACAGGCAGATCTATTGAAATACACTGCTGAGGGGAGCAGCAGGCGAGACAGGAGAGGTCTGCTGCGCCATGTGGGGAGCTCCCTGGCCAGCTGGGGATCGAACTCGTGCTGCAGAGGCTGCGGATTGCTTCACAGTGCGGTGCTTAACCCCTTGCACCACCAGGGAGGCCCAACCGTCGTGCCGTTTTGAAAGAATTACCCTTGCTGCTCTGTTCAAAGAACATTTAGTTAGAACCTAAATCTTAAATATGGGAAACTTGACAAATTTAAATTTCACTTTTTAAAGTAGAGCCCAAGTAAAATTTTTGAAGCTACTGTTTACTCTGAAATTGTGTCACATTATTAAAAAGTGGATTCATTTTAAATGACCTTTCTCAGGGATAATAGTTCTCAGCTAACAAGGCCAGCCAGCCTGGCTGGCAGGGAGCCCTGCAGACCTAGAAGAGGGGAGGCCAGGGCCTCACTGGCGGGCTCCAGGCACTGTCTGCCTCTTCTCTGCAGGCCGTGGTGGGCATGAACGGAAAGGAGGTGCGCGGGCAGCTGCTGTACGTGGGCCGGGCCCAGAAGCGGGTAGAACGGCAGAACGCGCTAAAGCGCAGGTTCGAGCAGATAAAGCAGGAGCGGCTGAACCGCTACCAGGTGAGGGTCAGGCCTTCCGGGGGCCACTGCTTCTGTGTGATCCTGTCTCTGGCAGTCCCACTTTGGGGAACTTGCTCTGGGGATGCTGGGAGGCTGCAGATTCTGGGTGATGGACACACGGGGGGCGCTGGGGTGTGTGGGTGCTATTGTAGACTAGGAAGAGAAGGCTTGGTGGGCAAGGCTTCCAATGTTCCCATGGCCATGGTACCCCACCCCTACCCGCTTCTGCCAAGGCACTCCAGGGCACAGGGGAGAAGGGGCACGTCTAGCAACCCCTTCCTTCCAGGGCGTGAACCTGTATGTGAAGAATCTAGATGACTCCATCAATGATGAGAAACTGAGGAAAGAGTTCTCTCCCTACGGAGTGATCACCAGTGCAAAGGTGAGGGCGGGGGCACCAACAGGGTCTAGCCTCCCCTCCCAGCCTCTCACTGCCCCAGCACCCCCTCTTCCCTGGTGGCTTCCAGGGAGTTGGTGCTGAGCAGTACTCCCTTTGCAGTCAGTGTGTTACCATTGGAGCTTCTTGTCCATCCGCAGCCTATCTGGGCTGGAGGGGAAGAGAGTAGAAATACAGTCCCAGTCTCACAGCTGCACTTCTGGGGCTCACTGTAACCTTGGTTCATGTAGCAAGCATTTATTGAGTGCCTACTGTATGCCAGATTCTAGATATTCATGTCTCAGGATTTGCTAACTTTTATTGTCTGGCCTTGGCTGCTGATAAAATAATCCTTCTGGGCTGCATCTTTCCCATCTGAAAAGGAGGGTTTGGAGTGCCTTGTTCTTAATTCATTCTTCCCCACTGTGCCCAGTCTTTGGAGCATGCTAGCCAGCCATTCTACTTGGTAGCTCTGTGACCATGAGCGGGTGTCTTCTGGGTCTCATCTAGAGGAGGGCAGCCTTGGGCTGAAAGGTTCTCAGTCCTGGCTTTTCATTATAATCCCCTGGGCACCTCTTGCACACAGATCTGAGTCAGACAAAGGGAAAGCAGATCTCTGGGAGTAGGGTCTGCCTGGGCATTTTTTTTTTTAATGCTCCCCAGATGACTTGAAGGGGGACTCAATGTTCGTTCCATACTAAAGCATCTGCTGTTTTATCAGGCCCATTGGGAAAGCAACAAGTCTGATGTGGTACTTACTCTTGAGTATAGTCTAGTGGGGAAGTAAAGTGTATGGACAGGTAGGGTGGGGGGAGGTAAATATTGAAGGTGGAGCTTGGGCAGCTCAGTGGAACAGGAAGGGGGGCTTCGTGTAAGAAGTGGCAGTGGCAGCAGTGTTTGACTTGGCTGTGAGAAGGTAGGGAGCTGCAGGAGGGAAGGAGGAACTTGCCAAAGAGATCTGTGTGGTTGCTGGGTCTGAAGACCTGCACTTGGGTCTTTGGGAGTGATCTAGAAGTTCTCTTGTGCCTGTTGGATTGTTTCCTCTAGGGAGCCAGGTGTTGGAGAAGAGATTCTCACAATTTTTGAGGTTAGCACCTTTTGAAAAGAATGTGACAGAAGCTGTGGGACATGTAAGTTAAGTTGACTAAACATAATAAAAAGTTGTGGGCTCCTTCCTGATAAATGTGCTTCAGAGCTGGGACTTTAAAGTTAATCAGAACAGGGTCTAAATCTCAGGCATACCATTAATGAGATTATTTGCCTGTAGAACGTGAGGCAGGTGCCTTTGCCTTTTGGACTACTGTGTACCCATCTATAAAACGGGGGCAACATCATCTCTCCAGGTGTCCTGAAAATGAAAGCAGCTCATGTAGCACAGCTGCACACAATAGGGGGTGAAGCTGTGATTGTTCTAATTAATCACACACATGCCCCATGGTTTCCTTCTAGAAGGGAATTATTAACAGCTCTGGCTTGTTGAGAGTGGAGACACTCCTTGAGGTGACACCTTGTTAAGTGGCTAAATGGGTTATTAAATGGGAAGTTTTTTTTTTTTTAATAGAAGAACTGGGGTGTAGGCTTGAGGTACACAGGGCATGAGAGGATTCACCAGAGACAGAGTGTGGGACAGAACAGGTGGATCTACTGAAATACACTGCTGAGGGGAGCAGCGGGCGAGACAGGAGAGGTCTGCTGCACCATGTGGGTTACCGACTTGGCTGGGGATCGAACTCAGGCCATAGCAGTGATAGTGCTGATACTTAACCCCTAGACCACCGGGGAGGCCAGGTTTATATGTTTTTAATACATTTTCTATTTTCTATAAAGTGCTATGATTTTGAAAATGAGTTAGAGTTTATATACACTATCAAGCTCATAGTAAGAGCTGTATAATTGTTACTTGCACACATTTTATTCATTATGTACTAACAGTAGTTCTTATTAACTTAAGACAAGATTTTGTGGTATGATGATAACTTGACTGTCAGGCAGAGACAGTCTGGACCCCATCTGAAATTTATTTTCAAAGATTTATTCATGCATACAAAAACCGGGGTACAGATCAGATGTGCGGGAGGGTGAGAGGATTCACCAGAGACAGAGTGGGGAACAGAACAGGCCGACTAACTGAAATACACCGCTGAGGGGAGTAGTGGGTGAGATAGGAGAGGTCTGCCATGCCACGTGGGTATCTCTCCAGCCAGCCAGGATCGAACCTGCGCTGCAGAAGCTTCACAGAGCTGCACTCAACCCCCTGTGCCACCAGGGAGACCCTGAAAATATTTTTAAACGCATAAAAGAAAATTCATAGGAATACAAAAACCAATTACATTGATATATAATTATTAAGATCCAAACGTACTTCTTTAGAATTTAGAGTCTACTGTATTACTACTGAAGGAGCAAGGAGCATACATGATAATTTGAAATCAGCAGTAATGTGATAGGATAATATTTGA
Source organism: Talpa europaea (assembly GCF_964194135.1). Classification (NCBI taxonomy): domain Eukaryota; kingdom Metazoa; phylum Chordata; class Mammalia; order Eulipotyphla; family Talpidae; genus Talpa; species Talpa europaea. The sequence goes on along the minus strand of NC_140078.1, from coordinate 10,313,441 downwards.
TTTCCCGACAAATTCATAAGCGTGGTTAATACTAATTTTGTCGTTGTTGATACTCAAAATAAAAGGAAACGCTAATATGAGTATAAGGAACAAAGCCCCCTGAATTCTTTCCATGTAGCACAGCTACACACAATAGGGGGTGAAGCTGTGATTGTTCTAATTAATCACATACATGCCCCATGGTTTCCTTCTGGAAGGGCCTCCCTGAGCTCTCAGGTTAAGGCTCCGCTGGTGATGGGTCTCGAAGTGCAGTTGGAAAATCACTGGTCTTGTGCACGTGCTGCACAGAGCAGATTTGAAAAACATCTCAGCGCTAGGGCCAAGCTAGCATCTTAGCCCTAGAAAAGGCCAAGAATCTTCCCTGTAAGTAGGTTGGATCTTGGAAGAGTGAAAACAGATGAGTGGAAAAACTCCACACGAAACCTGTCTTTCACAGCTGTAACAACACTGTAGTGAACAGGGGCTAGGAGCTGAGAGTATTTTAACATTGATACTGTGTTTTGAGAAGTGGGCTATGTCTACACTGGGGCAGGCCGGCTGAGAGGTCAGCACAGGGAGTTGCTGTTTTCCAAAGCTTTTCTATAAATCTAGTTATTCCAAAATATAAAGGTTCTTCTCATCAAAAGACTAAGAACCTCTTCCCCAGACTGTTGGGTTCAAGTTCTGGCTGATGTCTGATCCACTGACTGGGTGACCTGGACAAGCCCCATTTTTTCCCCCATGATAATTAGGACTTTTCTTTCTACTGAGATGTTAACAGAATAAAGTGCCTAACTATAAATCCAAATTCCCACATTCCATACAGATCTAATCCCTAATTGGAGTCGCCAAGAAATAGAGCAGTGAAGAGCATGTGTCATGTTTATAATTCACAGATGAAACTGGTGCACCAAGAACTTAAACCCAGGCAGTAGCTGAAGTGCAGACTGTTTGCATCAGAGTGACCTCAGCTGCAAGTGTTAAGAAGGGGGCCCTGCTCTGTTCTTAGAGAGCCAATTGTAGAGCACCTGTCCCTTCCTTTTGTTCCCTCTGATGAAGGTAGATACCGTACCACCAGCCAGCTCTCCAGCAAACCCTCCTCTAGAGTGCAGCTATTCTCACTGGGCTTGGGTCTGGAAGACAGGGAGCAGGCCTCTAGGAAACTGGGGTTTCTCTGGTGGCACAAGGGGTTCAGTCTCAGCACTATGAAGCTATCTGCAGCAGCCACTGCAGTGCAAGTTCGATCCCGGCTGGCAGGGCACTGACCCACATGGCACAGCAGACCTCTCCTGTCTCTCCTGCTGCGCCCCTCAGCAGTGTGTTTCAGTCAGTCTGCCTGTTCTGTTCCCCACTCTGTCTCTGATGAGTCCTCTCACCCACCGCACCTCTGGCCTGTACCCCAGTTCTTGTATGCATAAATAAATAAATCTTTAAAAGAAAGAAAGGAAACCTGCGCAAGTTCCCTCACTGTGAACGAGTCGCCATCCCTCCCTGACTTGGTGGCTGTGCGTGGTGCGAGGAGTCATGTCAAGTATCTGGCACGCAGTGGGCCTCAGTAAATGTGGGGTGACACTCCCCCCAGGATGGTGGGTGTCTCCTGGGCCTGCATGGTGCCGGGCTGGGCCCTGCCCCGGGGGGAGGGAGCGAGGCCCCAGGAGTCTTCTCCCCACCCCCAGCAGCCCTTGTCTTGTCTTGCTTTTAGGTGATGACAGAGGGTAGCCACAGCAAGGGGTTTGGCTTTGTGTGTTTTTCCTCTCCAGAAGAGGCGACGAAGGCCGTGACAGAGATGAACGGGCGCATCGTTGGCACCAAGCCACTGTATGTGGCGTTGGCCCAGCGCAAAGAGGAGCGGAAGGCCATCTTGACCAACCAGTATATGCAGCGCCTCTCCACCATGCGGGCCCTGAGCGGCCCCCTCCTGGGCTCCTTCCCGCAGCCCACCAGCTACTTCCTGCCCGCTGTGCCCCAGGTGATGGCCAGCCCGCAGCCCCGTCCAGGCCCTTCCGCTGACCACCAGGTAGTCAGAGCTTCACGGGCAGCCGAGGGCCCCCGACTTTGTCAGAAAATCACTAGGCAGGTCCTTTCCAGGCCATCTGTAAGAGGCTACCAGCACGTCCCCAAACTGAGACTCATGGGGGTTGTGCTGAGATTCTCTGTGGCCCACTGAGTTTGGGAAACACATTAAAAGAAGCCTCGATTTCCTCACTCTGTATGTTATTCTCTGGTAACAAGCCAGCATGCGTATGTATGACTTTGCTGCGCTGGCAGAGCAGAGGCAGCGTTTCCCCAACTTAGATGCCATTTTGTATGGGGTGCGTGCTGGACGTCAGTGTTCCGAGGAGCCCGGTTTGGGAAAGACACCCGTGGGACCTGGAGGAAGTTGAAAGATGTCAGCCATCAAAGGCTACCGGGCAGGAAATATCCCCCTCTTTTTAGCAGTTGCTTTAGCTGACCCGAGTTACACTGGGCTGTGTCACCACTTGATCCGGGTCACTGGATTAACAAGGCACAAGGATGGACTCTGTGCAGGGGTCAGGACTAGTGGGCTCCCTGGGATGGGAAGCAGGATTCTTCATCCCAGCCTGGCGGGGCTTTCCTCCCCGGCCCTCTGGAGGGGATAGAGGAAGGCCTGCAGCCACATCCCCGAGGGGAGTGCAGTTTCTCCCCTCTCCTGCGGCAGCCCCCTCACCTCCGTCATCTCATCTCCCATGCAGCCTCCAGCCCAGGCTGCGTACTATGGCTCTGGCCCCATAGCGCCCATCCAGCCAGCTCCCAGGTGGACGGCCCAGCCGCCTCGCCCGGCCTGTGAGTGACTCCGCCTCTTCCACTTGGCCTGGCCCATGGGTGTGGGTTCCCAGGGGCAGCATGTGACACTAGCGAAGAAGGTGGGCTTCGGAGTCAAGCTGGCTCTGCCACTCCCCAGGGCATTTGTTTGGGCAGTAGCTTCACCTCTGCAGCTCAGTTTCCTCCTCGGTGTGGGCCTGAGTGAGGCATGTGTAGAGCAGCAGCACAGCACTAAGCTCTACAGACCCTGCGGAGTCACTGTCTTCGGTTAGCTCCAGAGACCTGTCTGATGTGTGACTGTGAAAGTTCTGGCAAAGCTGAGAAAATGAAATGCCTTTGGCGTTTGGGATGTTGTGTGGCCCTTGTCTGAGAGAGAAGTCCGCCCTGACTTGAAACTGTCTTTGGGGAGAAGGTGTTGCTCACGATCCTGGGGCTTTGTAATTGCAGGTGCCCACAAGCCTCTCCCTGGAGTTCTGGGTCTGCCCGACTAGGGGTATCCACTCATCTCTCTCTGTGAATGTTCTAGTTTCTCTTGCCATTTCCTTCCTCACCCTGAAACTTCAGGGCTCAGCATGTCACTCTGATTATCTCCCTCCTGCCCCCTCCTGAAATCCTGTTTTTTTTTTTTTTTCTTTGCTCCACAAGCTACCTACCACCCAGCTACCTCCATGGTCCGGCCGCCCCCCTCATCTCGGCGCCCCTCTGCCCACGTCAGCAACTTTAGGCAGGCTTCCACCCAGGCGCCACACCCGGTGCCCCACACTCAGCGAGTGGGTGAGTGTGGGCAGGGCCAAGAAGAGGGTGGGGCAGGATTTGGTGCCTGGCTTGGATGGGAGGGGAGTCAGCAGCTGCCCTCTGTGACCTTCTGATCACCACACAGAGAGCAGGGCTGGCTCGGGAGGCTCCAGAGTTGCCCAGACCCAGTTCCTGGCACGAACTCCCTCTGTGGCCTTGCTAACTGCTGGGTCTAGTTGCCAACTCTTTAAAGTAGAGATGAAAATAATCCTCCTTTTTGTTGTGAGGGTGAGATCACATGGGAGCAATATGGTGCCAGATCTGAACCTCAGTAAGCCCAGCAGCAGCTGTGAGGCAGGTGTAGACCCGGGTGTAAGGCAAGCACATGTGTTTCTTCCTGCATTGGGCCAATTTTACACATCATCTTCAAGCTGGCTCCGTGCTCCAGCTGGGGAGGCTCCGTGAGGGCTCACGAGTCAAGGAGTTTTCAGGGGCCGTGGGGCCCTAACACCCCTGCTTGTTTCTTGCAGCCGACATTGGCACCCAAACCACAGGCCCCTGTGGGGCAGGATGCTCTACGCCAGGCGGCCCGCTCCTGACTCACAGATACTTCTCAGTGCCACCCGCCACCTGCGGGGTAAGGGTGAGCTGCCCTCTGAGAGCCGTGCTTGTGGGGGCTGGCGCAGAACCTGGCAGAGGGGTTGGCCCTTTCTGGGTCTTGGTTTTCTTTCTTGTCTTGCCTGGTGAGGTTTCATTAATGTCTGTCAGTACGATCAAGAAGAGATCACCTTTACCGACTGTACCTCATCTTGTTTATTACAATTTGTTTTGCTTTGGGTTATTACCAAAATTAGTTTAGATTTCCTTAGCATTTGTTGAGCAGCAAGGATGTGATTAATCTGCAAAGCAGAACTGAAAATCTCGACTGCAATTAAAAGGCTTTCCTCCTGCCCCTCCCACCGTGCCAGTCTCCAGCGCGGCATTATCATATCCTGTCTAGAATCTACGCTTCTATTTTTTGCACAAGAAACAAGAGTGGCAGCAAAATGCATTTTAAATTGCCAGGGTGTGAACGGGTCAGAAAGGGCTTTATTTTGGCACAAAGTCATCAGTAATGTATGTTTTTTTGGGGGGGCCTTCGAGGCTTCCAAGCCCCGTGAAGACCTTCAAAGTCAGAATGTAACTTAGTCGCATGGCCCCTGTTGCCCTTAAGGAGTGTTTCCCACCCAGTCCTCCATGCCTCCCCCACCCTCACCCCCGCTTCCTACACCACCTGGCAGGGGTGAGTGTTTTGAGGCCTTGCCCTTCGCTGGTGTTAAGGGCTGTGTCCCGGTACCACACACAGGTCCAGGAGCCTGCTGTGCACATCCCGGGACAGAAGCCGCTGACGGCATCCATGCTGGCCGCTGCACCGCCGCACGAGCAAAAGCAGATGATTGGTGAGTGGCTGGCTCCTGACTGGAGCAGGAAGAGGGGGCTGAGGGCTGGCTAGTCTGGTGGAAAGCACCCCGACTGTAGGTCAGACCTCAGGACAAGCGCTTTTGCTGGCCAGGCCACTGGGTGACCTTCCGCACCACGTTGCCGGTATTCTCTAGGCCGCTGTTTCTCATCTTAGCATCCTGGCCAGACCAGATGGTCCTGCGATTTTTCCAGCTCTGTTGTTCTATGGGGCTCAGGCTGAGAAAGATCCCGGATGTGGTAGATGAGGGGCCGAAGGAAGAGTAGGTGCCTGGTCTTGGGTTTCATCAGGGCACGTTACAGCTCCCCACATCTCTCTTGAGTGGGAAATAAGTGCACTGGGCAAACGAATGTCACCCGGCTGCATTCCCTGTGCAAGTCCTCTCCACCTGCAGGGTCTGTGGCAGGCCCTGAGAGGACGCCACTAACTGCGGAATGAAGGAGCAAGCTTGCTCCTGGTATGCAGGTTCATTGCTTCATGATCCCCAAGATCCCAGACCCTTCTCTGAAGTCTTCCTTTGCCAGTCTCCCCATTGTTTCCTAGTCCACTTGGGGTTTTGCCTCCCCACAAAGGAAAGTTCCCAATGGTGTTAATGGTGGTAGAAGGCTGACAGCAGTTCCCAGTAAGCATCTTCACTTTCCTCATGGGAGACCCTCTCCCACTAAAGGCACCCCTGCTGCTAGACCCTCTGTGTGTTGCCCAGAGAGGTTGGCCACCGCCCCTAGGCCTTGGGTACTAGAAGTACCCGAGGGTGGAAGTTAATTAACCTTGTCTGTTTGGCTCCCCCCGCCCCAAAGTCAAGTTCAGCAGTATCATATCCTGTCTGACATTTCGATGTGTACACTTGGAGTTATTTCTTGCAAAATGAACAAGAGTCATCTTTAAATGGCAACCAGCTTTGTGCCGAGCCTAGGCAGAGTACGTCATAAATAATTTGATTCTCTAAATTCACCCCTAAGGTGGGGTTTGCTATGCCTGTGGAATGGTCAGGGGGAGGCTTAAGTGACACAGTCTGGCAGGAGCAGTTCTGGGACCAGTACTCAGAGGCCTCCCTGCTCTATTTTATTTATGCATACAAGAGCTGGGGTACAGGCCAGAGATGCGGGGGTGAGAGGATTCACCAGAGACAGAGTAGGGAACAGAACAGGCAGATTGACCAAGTATACTGCTGGGGGGAGCAGCGGGCAAGTCAGGAGAGGTCTGCTGTGCCATGTGGGTAGCTCCCTGGCAGGCCGGGGATCAAACTCATGCTGCAGAGTCTGGCAGATTTCTTCATAGTGCGGTACTTAACCCTTGCATCACCAGGAAGGCCCTCCCTGCTCTATTTCATGGTACCACCCCGGAATGCTGGGGTACCAGCCAGGTGTGTACACGAGCCATTAGAGCTGTCCCACACAGGTGAGCGTCTCTACCCCCTAATCTACGATGTCCACACTCAGCTGGCTGGCAAGATCACAGGCATGCTGCTGGAAATTGACAACTCAGAGCTGCTGCTGATGCTGGAGTCTCCAGAGTCCCTCCATGCCAAGGTGGGCCAGAGCCTGAGCAGGCAGGAGAACTAACCACGAAGGCAGCTGCTGGCTGAGTGAGCAGCTGCTCCTGGGCAGCTGGTTTGTCTTGAACACCAGCTAAAACTTGCAGACTCTTGGCATGGGAGAGGGCCAGAATGAAGGGCTTGCCATTCCAGCCCCTCCACAGAGGAATTCTCTGCAGCTCCACAGGCCAAGCTTTGGTAGCAGGAGCAGTGTTCTGACTCAGTGTAAGGGTTACCATTTTCCCAGCTGTCCAGCAGTTTACATCTGTCTTGAGAAGGCGACTGGGTTTGTCATGAGGCTTGCAAGCAGCAGAAATGCTCTGGAGGGAGGGACATTCTTGTACCTCACATTCTGGGAGGGGCAGGGGGCGGGGGAGGCTCTAAGTCCTTCCACTTGTGTCCCATAGGTGGATGAGGCTTTGGCAGTGCTGCAAGCACATCAGGCCATGGAGCAGACGAAAATCGTGCCCTGACATCAGGTGGGTGGGGGAGGGGCAGCTAAGCCCAGAAGCTGTGAAGAACTGGCCAGGAACTTTCACCAGCTCCCTGAGAAACCTTTGTACTGCTTTCTGAGGCGCCAAGGAAGGAGTCTGGGGGGGAAGTTGAGGGCCAAAGGAGAGGATAAACTGTGCTTACAAAGGGCACTGATGCTCCTGCGAAGTGAAGGTGTTCCCTGGCCAGCCGCCCTGTCTGGCCTGACTCAGACTGGGCTGGGTGCCCCCTGGACATGGCCTGACTCCATTCTGCTTGCCTCACAGCCTGACTGGGCCTTGTCTCTGTACTCAGTGGAAGGCTGGGTATCTGCCATACTTTGGAAACATTTATTTTTTACCTTTCATGCCCAGAAAATGGAACCCTCACTCCCCTGGCTGACAGAACAGCATTTCCTGCTCATGACTCTAGGCCTGTGAATCATAACTTATTTCTCAGCTGGGCTGTACCTTGCGCTGGAGCTCTGTGGAATGCAGGCGGGTCACTTAGCAAGCCTGTTGCCTTTTGCTTTGTGCATTAAAAGTGCTGCAAAATATCTTGTCTTCCAGAAGCCTCCTTTTCCTGGGGTGGTGGGGCAAAGCAGAGGGCAGGCTTGACTGGGTGGGGCTTTGGCAGGAAGGAACTGAAACCCAGGCGGCACAGAGGGTCCATATACAAGAAGAGAACTGTCAGGAACTGACAGGAGCAGCGTCCTGCCCACCGCAGGTGCAGGGGATGGCTAAGTGGCTGCCGTTCCAATGCACTGAATGACCTAAGCTACAGGTGCCCATGCCAGATGTGCGTGGGGCTGATGGAGGGGTTGTGTGATGTCATAAAGCAGCAGCCTTGTGGAAAAACTTTAGAACGCTTTCCCAGGTCATGGCTTCCTTCTCCAGGAAGGAGGAGCCTGCTGGGCACAACTTTTGCTTTCATTAGTAAACAAAGATTCTTGCCTTCTAGACCTCGAACAGAAAGTCAGTTGTAGCTGGATGTCACTTCTAAACCTGCCTCAAATAAGGTAAGAGTCATACTTGTGGAAGAGGTGGCAGTGAAAGGGGAACAGCGCCCCACTTTGGATTGCCCCCAATCATTGCAGACAGCATTTGTCTGCAATTACTCAGTGACCAGCCTTCAGAGGTCAGAGGCAGTGGCTGGATGCAGCTCAGCCTGTGTGAAGAGGGGCAAAGGGACAGTACAAACCCTGTCTGCCCTGCTTTATGGAGTCACCAAACTTCTATTCTACTTGGGTGAACCAGGACACAGCCAGGAAGTGGAAGGCAGCCCTTAGTTCCTGCTGGACCTTCATGCACTCTGCTGCCGCCTCCACACCACTTCCTGTGAACTGGAGGGCACTTTCTGGCCCCTGTCCTTTATCTACTTTCTCTCCCTGTTTCCCCAGCTGAACTCCCATGTAGTAACTCACTGCAAGCTTTGCTTCCTCAGGGAAGTAAAGCATTGTGATGACGCCTTAGAAGCACTTGAGCTGCTGCAGCTTCCTCTTGTGTGACTACTAGACTGTCAGGCCTGTTGATTCACTGTTGCTTCCCCAGCACAGCAGTATACACGGCCTGGCCACGGCAGACACTTGAGTAAATCTGAGTGCATGAATACTCAATAAGCAGGTTTATTATAACTGCAAAGTTCCAAGCACAAAGCTAAAAAGGCATAAATGAAAGTGTAACAGACATGATGTAGAAGACTTTAATGCGATAGCTTCAACACACAGTTCAACAAAACAGGCGGCAGCTGAAACTGAACATCACACAAAGAATTGCTGGGTCGGCAGCCACGGCTGGGTCACAAGGCAATCCCTGCCTGGAACGTAGGGACGCAGACTTCAAGGCCTTCCTCCCCATCCCACCTCTGGGAGTGGCCATGCCACTGGACTCTTGAAACAACTTAGGCACCTCTATCAGGAGGCCGCAGCTTGGAGCCACGACTAAGCCATCCAAGGGTCAGGGTTCCTCACTCCCACCAAAGGTGGGGCAGAGAGAGCCCTGGCTAAAAGGCACTGGGGCTCAGAACACGGGACTGTGCCAAGGACAGGGTGGGACATCAGCCCTAGAGAACCAGCTCACCAGGCTGCTTGGATGGGCCAGGGCTTTCTAGTCAACCCCTTGCCCCTTCAGCCCACCCTGTCTTGCCTCAACCCCACTCTCAGATGAACCACGTGAGGGTCTGGTGAAGCTAGAGGAGCAGCACTTGATTTAGAGCATGCTTGGGGCGGGGACGGAGTCAACTGCTTTGCTGGCAAGGCCCCGCTGCGTGACATGCCGCTGTCCAAGCAGGTGGCTGGGGATCAGGGCTTCAGCTCTAGTGGAGACCTTTCCAGCAAACCAGTATCTGTGCTTGGCTACACTGAGCTTAATTTGAACAAGCAAGGCCTATTAAGAGGTGGGGTGCCATTGCCTCTGAGGGGCTGAGGAGGGTGCTTCTGAGCTCACTCTGGGGCTGTTGGGTCCCAGAAGCAGGCACAGAGGAAGGAGGTCTGGTAGAGGTTTCCTGCTGCCCTTTGGGTTTTTACTTTAAGCTCTGGTTAACTTCCTGCTGCAACTTCTGTGCAGGGCCGTTCTTGGGCTCAATCTGCAGGAGGCTGCTGAGGTCTGCACAGCTGGATTTATAGTCCTAATAGAAAAGAGAAGGGTGTGGGGCTGGTGCCTTGACTGAGGTGAGATCGAGTGGGGCAGGGGAAAGCTGTCCATACAGCAAAGAGCTTTCAAACCCCAGCCTGCAGGCCTGCCCTTAGCTAGCTGGGGCGTGGGAGGGGAAGGGCCTCAGAGAAACCACCTGGCCTTGACTGTCTGTAGCTCTGGTGGTACCTTTTGTCCAGATCTCTTTACCTTGAGAGCCTTGTAGGCTTGAGCTCGTCTATAAAATGCCTTCACGTTCTTCCCATCCAGCTTGAGGGCATCTGTGCAATCCTCCACTGCTTCTCTGTACTGCTTCAGGACCAAATGGCAGAGCGCTCTGAGGGGAAAGACATTTCAGAGGTTTCAGTCACTCCTTAAGGGCCCCGAGGTAGTCTGAGGAGCCATCTCTGACTCAGCAAACACCTGCTCTGTGGTGACTTTGGACCTTCAATCCTCACAATAGGCCATGCTCCTCAGAAGGGTAGGACTTGCTCAACTGGGGGGCAGACCCCACACCCAACCTGGGGTCATGTGACTCCAGAGCCTGAGCTTGTTTAGTTCTCTCATTCTGTCTCCTTCCTGCTGCCCTCCTATACTCTTTCAAGCAAGAAAAAGCTTCCTGAACACTTTCCCTTGACAGATTAAAAGTTATCTACCTTAACAACCCAAACACCAGACTTCTCATCATACCCATGCTGACACGCCAGTGGTGAAACATAAAGCTGCATCAAAAATAAGATGGACTGACAGATGGTGACAAAGCATCTAAAACACGGTCAAGAGAACATCACGATGTTACCTGGGCCCTTCGGGGATGGGTACACGGGTGTGGAATATGTAGTTCTTTCAACCTACATTTTGAAAATTTTTATAATGTTGGAAAAAGTCAGGTATATCCACACAAAAAAAATTCTGCATTTTGGGGGAAAAGTATGTCTGTGTGTATCTTCTAGTCTTTTCTCCAGCGAGAGTCACTAACAGACGTTTCCTGGAGTTCATTATCGAAGTCCATCCACTCCGCCAACCTGTGTTCCGTCCGGAGTCTTCACAGAGTTGGGTATACCATGATTTATTCTACCAATTGCCTCTCTGCAGATACCTTTCACTGTTTCTAGTTTGTAAACAGATGATGCTGCCATTTGAGTGTCCTTGTGCACAAACCTTAGAGGCCGCCTGGGGGAAATGCAGCATCAAAGAGTAAAATTTTGATCATTATTGCCAAAATGCTCTCCAGAAAGCTGGACTAGTAATCGTTATTGACAGCGCCTATTTTCCTGCAACTGGACCAATCTTGGGTCTCAACTTTGAATTTCTCCCAACACAAGAAAAGCCTCACTGTTCTAAGCATGGGTAAAGCGGAGTATCTTTACATAAGGTTTTTTAATCTTACGAAATCAGAACTATCCAACTTCTTTAATGACTTGTGGATCTCTCCTCCCCCACAGAAGAATACTTTGGCCACTGCAACATAATGAACCTGTGCATTCCTATAGAACCGAATGGTTTCACTTTTTGCCTTTGAAACTATGATCCACTTAGGATTTATTTTAAAAAGTGAGGTAAGGATCAGGGTTATTTTTAATTCTTATTCAGCCAGCGTAAGCAACACCAGGCATGGGTAATCCCTTTTTCCGCCACATTTTACCATACACTAAATTCTCCTATGATGCTGTTCTCATTTTTTCCTGACAAACTTGAATTATCATGCGCCAACAAGAAAAAATTCTAGTGTTTTCATTGAGATTGCATGGAACTTACAAATTAATTTAGAAAAAGCTCCCCTTCATAATTTAAAGGTAGGTACACGTTCTTTGGCACTCTTACCACTTACGGGGTCCCGTGTTCTCTCTCCGTGAAATCAGGCAGGCTCTACCACTGCTCTAATGTACAGAGGGAAGGGCGTAACCTGAGTTCCAAGACAAAGGCACAGGAGGTCGTGTAACTTCCACCTCAGTCTCTGGGAACACCCGCTCTTGGAACTGTGACCTGACACATAGGAAGCCAACTTCCCTGAGCGTGCCACACGGTGCGGAAGCGCACAAGCAGCACTTATGAAAACGCTGCCAGCCTGCTCCAGGAGCTCCACCCCCAGGCCATGTGCACTATCCTAGACCTGGTACCAAATGTGCAAAAGAAGAAACCTTTATGTAACTCTAGTCCTTGCTACCATCTTGTTGACCCTGAATGAGAACTTTTCTTTCCAGATTTCAAATCAAAGGCAAAATAAAATAGTTATAAGCCACTCAGCTTTAAAATAGCAATCCTAGACCTAAACTTTCCACACAGTAACTAGGCTCTGGTAACTGAAAGAACTGGCCAAGTGTTTGGGAAGTAGAGAGACCAGAGTGAAAATATTATATCCTCTGTAGTGACATGCAAATATCAACACTGTGACGAGCATTTGCACATGTCTTCTAAAGATTCTATCTGATGTTAAAAATGCATAACTTTGCCTATAGAATAAACATCCTTGGCTTTGGGTAAACAGAATGATCTTGTATCCAGTCAGAAGGTTTTCATTACAGAGGAGTCTAGGAGGTAACATGAGTAAGAAGGAACCTAAGCTTCGGAGTCACTGAGACCTGCTGCAGCCCCAGCTCTACCACGTATTAGTTGTGTGACTTAATCCATCCTTCCGCACCTGTTTTCTCCTAGGTAAAATTGGACCATGCCCTAGCCTGAAGGACTGTTCTAAGGACAAAATGAGATTCTTCTGGAAGGCGATTCGGGCTCGGGAAGTTGTAGAGGCCATGTACGTGAGTGGTGATATCCATCCAGGTATCAGGTGTACAAAGAGAAGCAGTCAGGGACGAGGGCTGTTCCACACAGGTGCGCAAATACTCAGACTGACGTGCAGCATCTGTGATGTATGCGTTCAGCCACAGTGAGTGGAAATTCAATTCTGTATAAAGTTACTGGCTCTCTAAATTTATAAATTCCAAGTAACCACAACTAAAAAACTCAACAAGATACTTTTGGAATCTGTCAAAATCAACCTCAAGTTAACTAGAAGAACAAATCTGGGAAAACAGCCAGGGATTCTCTGATTAAAAATGAGGAAAACACCAGTCCTACACGAGGTGACAAAGCAACATTAATTAAACCAGTGTGGCACAGACACATTTGTGTGAACAGCGATATTTAAATAAAACAAAACATTGTCTGAATGTGGAAACATCCATGGAAATGGATCGAGAGGTATCCAGCAGCATGAGGTAAGCCAGGCCAGAGCACCCAGAGAGAGAGAGGAGTTAGAAGACAAACAGGGAACAATGGGCCGCCGCCCTCCTTCCAAGTGAGGCTGGCGGAGTGCGGCACCCTGGTCCAGAGTCAGTAAAACCACAGATCTAAAATTCCCAAATCCCAGCTTTAAAAGAAAAGTTCTCTTTTCAACTCACTTGGTCGCAAAAACAGACATGAGGTATTACTTAGTCTTTTTTGATACCACCCTGCCTGTCCATGGGCTATTATATGTTTCTCTGCAGAAAGGCTAACATTTCTGCACCAGACCCTGCTGGCATGTGAAGTGGTTCCGTGTACGGACCATATTACCTGGTTAAATTCTGAAACATCTTACCCCAAGAGTTTGGGAGAGGGAGCCTACAGTAGTTCCAAGATTTCTGAACTGAAAGTAATATGTGTTGTTGGGAAGAGAGAAAATATTTTTAAAGAAATATTTGGATCAGGGCCTCCCTGGTAGCCCAGGTATCGCCAGCCACTGTGGCCTAAGTTTGATCCCTGGGCCAGGGAGCTGACCCACATGGCTCAGCAGACCTCTCCTGCCACCCCGCTGCTCCCCTCAGCAGTGTATTTCAGTAGATCTGCCAGTTCTGCTCCCGACTCTGTCTCGTTGCTCCCTGCATCTCTGGCCTACACCCCAGTTCTTATATGCATAAATAAATAAAAATAAATCTTAAAAAAAAAAGGGAATATTTGGATCAGACATAATTCCTTGTTGAATGTTTCAAGATTCTGACAGTGAGACTAACAGCAGCTGACTAGAGTCGGCTTCCAATTCTGGCTCCACCGTTTATTGGAAGGGTGAGCTGAGGCAAAGTCCTCCTTTCTCTTAGCCTCAGTTTTCTCAACTTTAAAACAGGAAGACCACCTACCACCAGTGTTCACGTGCTGGTGCCGAGCAGAGCCCCACACAAAAGCAGGACGGGGCCCCTGCTCCCAGGCCACTGACCAGTGAGAGCAGCTCACAGCGCAGAGCCTTCTTCAGCCCCTGAGTCTAACTCTCAGGCTAGACGATCCCTCTCTCTTGGGTCAGGCAATAGTGACTCCACCCCTGGGTTCTGGGCTGCTGCTCTCACACAGACACTGCCAAAGTTTCCAAAAGAAGGGTCTTAGAGGAGCCATGGGGTGCGACAGGGGTCGGTGGAAAGGCTATCAGACTTGTGCTGAGGTTGTGTTTGCAAAGCAAACACAAGCAAACACACTGCTTTTACACATAGTGTATGGTTTCTTGGTTACTGAACATTCTGGGGAGAGGGTTACAAAGCCCATGCTCCCCTTTGGCATCCCTCAGTTTCTCCCCCTTTGAGAGAATGAAGCTGCTCGCAATGCTCACCTCATGGTGACAGAAGCCAGTATGAATTTTTTAAGATGTAACATACTGATGAATGACTCAGGTGAAGAGCCCACCACAGTCCAAGATGGAACTGTGTCCTGAAACTCAGCTGTGTGTTCCAGTCCTGGAACGAACATCCTGAAATCCCCCAGGCCAGCAGCTGTGTGGAAGATACCTGTTGCTGTACGTGGCAGATTCCAGGTTACTAAACGAGAGGCTTTCACTGTACTTCTCAATAGCTTTCTTATGGTTTCCCTTCTTTACAAGCTCATTGCCTTCTTCCTTCAGAACTCTGGCTCTCTCCACATCCCCAGCAGAAGGCACTAGATACAAATTCAGAAGAGGAAAAAACCATGGAGCAGGTGCCCAATTGAGACTGAGATCTCTTTGGAATTGTCTCTGCTAAGGCATTCACAAACCTCTCTCCCCAAAGACTTATTAAACTGTTATTAGTAATTTTTTAGTGATTAATAATTCCCCCCAATAAAGAAGCCCAATAAGGGCTTCTGAAAAATTAAACAATTTTTCATTCAGAAGGCTGGGACTCTTGATAGACATGTACATGCACATAACATATGTGATCAAAAGCAACCTGGGTGCTAGCCTTGGCACTGCCATTTAGCAGCTGGGAGATCTTGTGTGACTCATGTTTGGACCTCAATTTCCTGACCAATACAATGGGGACAACACCTGTTCCACACAGGGCTACTGCCAGGATGAAACCTGAGAATCCATGAGGAAGTGCACAACATCCTAAGAACTTAAAGCAGGAAAGTATTTACATTAAGCAAGCGTCTGCTAGAGAAAGTGTGGCTCTTGGCTCTCAGGAAAGGGTAAAAGCCCCTTAGTCCTCATCTCTGCCAGGGGCCAACCCTCAGGCTCCTCCCTCACCTGACCCGGCAGCTCCGCCCCAGCCTTCCAGGAGAGAGAGAAGCGAGAACAGGTGAAATCCAAGCAGCTCAGTCCAGCCTTTGAGCCCTTCGCTGGGTGGCCCTATTAATCATCCCAGCTCCCGTATCATCTGCTTTTTTAATTTTTAAAAACTTTTGTCTAGAATACTGAATATTTATGATGAGGGTAAGCTTTTAGGAATACAACAAACACCCCTGGACTCATCTGTTACCTTAAGAAATGCTTACTAGGACCTGGAGCCTTGGGTCCCTCCCCAACTCTGTCCACCCTGGAGGAAACCATTACCCCAATTCTGGGCTTCCTTCCTCTAATTTTTGTTTTGTTTTATTTAGCTAGATATGACAGTGTCCATAAATCATTTGTCATTTACTTAGTTTTTTTTGTTTGTTTGTTTTGTTTATACATGCACTGGGTACAGTCAGAAGCGCGGGAGGGAATTCGCCAGAGCAGGGAGCAGAGCAGGCAGAAGGACTGAAGTACACTGCTGAGGGGAGCAGCGGGCGGCAGGAGAGGTCTGCATGCCATGTGGGACCCTCCTCCGGTGGCAGGGGAGCAGCCGGGGATCGAACCGGTGCCGCAGAGGCCGCGGGCAGCTTTGCAACCCAGCGCTCAACCGCTGCGCCACCGGGGAGGCCCTTACTTAGTTTTTGAATGTCATGTAGTCGTTGTTTCCTTCTAGGACCTGCTTTCCTGTCCTCTCCACTTCATGTTCCTGAGCTTCATCTGTGTTGGGGGCGTCCAGCGGCCCAGTCTGCTGCAGCTCCACGCCTGACTTTGCCATCCTGTTGCTGGGGCTCTGGATTACTTTGTTTTGTCCTTTGCTGTTACAGCCTGTCCTGAACATTCTTTCCAGGTCTCCTGTGTACATGGGCAGGGTTCCTCTGCTGGAGCCTGAGGGCTGCCATGTCCATGCATCTGCAGCTTGTCCCCTGCCACACTCCTCAGCCTGAATCGTGCTTGTTCCTGCTGCTCACAGGGTGAGGCCCCACCCACACACCTTCCTCCTCAGCTCTCCGCTGTCTCTGCCAGAAGCCCCTTCTCACCTCCCTTCCTATCAGAAGGCCCAGCCCAACTTATCTTCTCTGCAGCTGCCTTCTCTGTGAGCCTTTATAACTCCCCAAGTGCACTTCCACCAGTCCTATTTTGAACTCCCCAAACACTAAAGATTCTAAAAGCCCTTGTTCTTCTCCAGTATTTTTAAATGCTGTGTGAACATGGTTCAGTATCTCATTGGACTGAGAGCTTCCTAAGCGCCAAGACTGCCCTGTCTGGTGTCCAACTTAGCATAGGGCCTGGGCCCCATGTGTCTCATCGACACCGAAAGAATACCATCAGTGGTAGGTGCACTGAGGCCAGCCGGTTCATCAACAGCCCACATTTTCAGCCTAGGGAAGAGTTAGGAATGTAGGCTCCCACAAACCAGAGTGAGTGCTACCCTTGGGCAGAGAGGTTTCCTCCTGGGAAAGGAAGCCCTAGCCCCCTCTAACACTGAGGGTCATTTACATACAGCAGAGCTCCAGCCCTGAGCCCATGACTCCCTCAAAGCCTTGCTGCCTGGGCTTGGATAATTCCCTGGAACATTATAAAGATCTTGCTTGTGAGCCTCTACCTGAAGAAAGGCCTCTTTGTTTTACATGGTCGAGGTGCAGAGTCTCCTGTTTTAGTTCACGGACTTTGATCTCCCTTCCTTTATTCATCCTCATCCAGGAACTCATGTAGTGGGAGTGGTTCTGAGGAGGCATCACCCACTAGCCATGGATGTGGGGTGGATGGCTCAGGGATGAGCTAATCACAAAAATTTCATCCCTTGGTCACATGACTAATTCACAGAGTGACCTGTGGTGTGAGCTAGGGATCTAGGGAAAAGAAACCCTCTCTTTCTTAGGGAGCTATCAGAAAAAAAAAGAGAAAAACCTAAAACTTTTCTTCTGGGCTATGAGGCATGGTAATGGATGAGAGACCAAGAACTACTATTGCTATTTTACTATTAGGAGAGAAAACTGCCCGAAGACAAAGCTGACACGTCGGAGACGAGAGTGGAGAGAAGTACAGAGAACTGGAATCAGAGTCTGATAATGTGAGCTGCCAGAGAAAACTGCGCCCGAACTCGTGTCTGGACTTCATCCTAAGTGATAACTCACACAGGATGCCAGAGGACTGAGAAGAGAACACCGCCGTGTCCCTGTGTGCCAGGCTGGGCGCTTAACACGCCACTATCACCAAATCCTTACAGCTGTGGGGTAAGTGTCCTCATGGTACAATTAAGGAAACATTCTTTAAAAAGTTAAGACTTTCTGGTTTTGCTTTTACGTCGCTGATCAGACCATTCCTATAACGCAGCTTAAAGAGGTCAGCTTTCACAGGATTGCTCTCAAGAAAGAAGCTAAGGAGACTGCAAGGCTCCCTGGGCAGGAAGTCACAGCTTACCTCTGCTCTGTGCAGCTGTGGTTTCTCTGGACTTGCTTTTAGCTGTCTCTGTGTGGTTTTCTGAAGGCAAGGAATCCCACCTCTTCTGAGCGGAAACAGGCACCAAGGGGATAGTGGGCAGCTTCAGGCGCCACTCCGGCCCCAGTGAGTCCATGAGAGCTCTGGTCATTCTGAAAAGGCAGGCAGGGTTACAGGTTTCTCGCTAGGAAAGGAGGTGAGAGCAAGACTGATCATCTTCCCTTGCTGGAACTGTCTCTCTAGATCCTCTGACATGCAGCAGGAAAGGGACATAAATATCTTCCCAGATCAGCCACCTGCCTGCTGGGCTCTCGAGCTTAGCCGCACTGTGCTACCTTCAGAGTGTTGTTCCTTTTAAAGGTATTTAAACCTGGCCTCAAAGGACTACATAGTCTCACCACCCCCCAATCACCACAACTTGTTGATAAACTTCCTAAATGGCCCCTGAATTGGCCCCACCATCTCCTTCTGTCTCCACCCTCTCTTCTGGAGTGCGGCACGCCCCCCTTCCTGTTCTGTTTTCTCTCAGGTCACCCTTTAACATGGCAGCCCATGACCTCTGCTCTAAAATCTGCCTCTGTTGCTCCCCTGCTGAAGATCCCGTCATGATCCCTCATGTGCTCGGGTTCAGTTCAACCCTGTGAGTGCTGGGCTGTGCGATGCAGCCAGTCCCCCACCCTCCGCAACATGGGGCGTGGAATCCGCATTCTCCCTCTCCCAAGTCAGACGCGCTCCTCTTTGCGTGTGCTGCCCTTTCTCCGTGCCGGCCCCTGGTATCTCTCAGTCTCAGTTTACCTTCTCCGAAAGCCCTCTCTGGCTCTCCCGCCTCTCCCTGGCTCATTAGGTGTCCCCTTTCTGCCCCCCCCTCCCCCGAGCTCTCTGGGCAACCCCTACTATAGATGCATCATACTTGAGTGTGCTTGCCTATTGCTGACTGGTGTTCCCCGTGATGCCAGGGCTCTATGAGAGCAGGAAAGGTAGGGCTCAGCCCCAGAGCGAGTACAGTGTCTGCATACAGCTGGCAGATCTGGTTGGATGAGGTAACTAAAAAGGGGGTAGACGCAGAGAGAAAACGAGTCAAGTCCAAAATGACGCACGGAATACACACCGTCAAATCCTGTTAAGGATTTGCGACCAGTGTGGTGTCTGGCTCCAGGAGCCCATGCAAATGTCAGTCACACATATGAGGGCCTCCTTGAGATAAAGACAAACAATGGCCAGAAAGAAATTTCACCTGCAGGGCCTCCCACGAACAAAGTCCCTGCAGCCTGGTGGACAGCTGCTCTGGTGAGTTCTTTGAAGCAAATGTAGTCTGTATCTCTTTTTATTCACTATCCCCCACAACCTGACATACCACCTTAAATAGAGGTCAATAAATATTAGTGTGTGAATGAATTTGAGCAACTAGGCAAAACAACAAAACCTTAGTAATTCTGATCTCTTAAACACCTGCTAATAAATAAGACAGCAGGTTCTCCTTTTATACTTCTCCCACATGCTGATTAGGAGTTTCTAAGCCTTGCTCAGAGGGATCCTTCCACAAGAGGACTAAGGTAGTGGTCCCGAGGTAATCACAGACAGGAACTCCAGACAGAATGGCTGCAGTGAGTGACCTGGACTCACCTGTTGGTGCCTTCCAAGGCTGACGTCACACTGTCATCAATCTGCAGCACAGTCATGTAGTCAACATAGGCCAGAGGGTACTTCTCCAGAGCCTCGTAAGCTGATGCTCGCCGCAGCAGGGGCTTCATGTTGAAGGGAACCAAGGCCAGAGCTCTAGAGCAGGAGGCAGAAATGTCATTTGGCAGTTGAGCCAGCAGGTTTCCCTGGCAGTGCTTTCCAGGAAGGGTCATCTGCAGCACTCAGCATACAAGTCATTTCTGGCAGAGTCACTGCTAAAATGTCAAACATTAGATTGGGGACTTTCCCACTTACTGAACGTGGAGAGGGGAAAGAGGGCATTAACGTTGTGGAACTTGCGTGCATGTACGTCAACTTTCAGAGCTGCAATACCCTCAGATCAAGAACAAGTGCCCCATGGTTTTCATTCTACTGTGTTTCTACAGGTTGGACCTGGTGGAAAACAGGCCTGGAGTTAGAGTGTGTCTGATTTCCACCTCCGCAATAACCAGATGACCCAGGCAAATCACTTTACTGCCTCAATCATCTGCCACCTCCTGCGCACACTAGGAAAGATGGTTACTTAACCCCATCCAGTGGATGTGAGAACTCCAAGAAGGAAATCTAGCAGAGAGCCTGGTACAAATGAACTTAGCCCAGGCTCATGAACACACTCACTAACTATCTGAATACACACCATCAAGTCCTGTTAAGGACTTGCGATCAGTGTGGTGTCTGGCTCCAGGAGCCCATGCAAATGTCAGTTACACAAATGAGGGCCTCCCTGAGGGCCTCCCTGAGACAAACAATGGCCAGAAAGAAATTTCACCTGCAAGGCCTCTTACAGGAGGCCTCTTTTCCCAACTATCACGAGGGTATGAATCTAAGCCCATGTCACAGACAATATCCTATCTGGGAACACACTGAAGTATGTGTGCTAGTTTGGTGGTGATGAAAGAGGGACTTATCAGATTGGTCTGAGGAAGAAAGAGGTGTGAAAAAAGTTTCATATCCTTTACACTAGTCATTGATGGATACCATTTTCTTCTTTTCCCTTGCTTCTTTTGAGGCCTTCTTTCTTTCTCTACAGTCCTCTCTCACAATATGTCCATTCCAGGAAAACATCTGGCAAGCCAGTCACTAGTCTGAAACTCTACCTCATCCTCAAGCCCCAAATCTCATGGGCTCTAGGGCCTATCTCTAACTGCCTTTTTCAGCAGCAGCAGAGCCAAGACATGATTCAGGGCCTACAAGGACTGAATGACCTGGTGAAACTTGGCGCCAATCTCAGTGACCTGGTGAAACTTAGTGCCAGTTCCCAAAGTCTGTCACAGGTGTAGCCAATGGGATCAAAGAATAAAATAGGCCAGATAAACCCAGACTCCTCTCTCAAGACTCAGGCACCCCTATATTACCCGTGACCACTTACGAAGTGCAATCTTTGATACAGTCTGTGCAGTTTCCATCCTTCAAGTGACATGCTGCTCGGTTGGAGTAGAGAACACTTTCTTCTTCGGGGTCTGAAGAACCTGCCCAGGTGGAGACAGAAAGTGTGAGAAGATGATCAGTTTGGGAAATGGATGCCTTGGGACACTCCGGGCGTTTCCCTCCCTGAGCCCTCTGGGTTTTGGTGAAAGGCAGGAGATAACTGTGACCTGAGCAGACTTGTGGGTCTCACAGGCTGGCAAGTTTGTGATTCCTACATGAGAATGAGAGCACCAAGCTTCCTGTCAGCCAGAGGGAACCAAGCAGTATCTCCTTCACTCACTCCAGCACTGAACTTGGTACTGGGCAAAAGACAAACATGATACATCCAGTCTGCATCAAAGAGAATCATGCTGTAATTAATTAGGAGTGTGTTAATCCCATTAAAATATATAAATCCAATTTTCTAAAAAAGAGGAAAAGAACAATATACTCAGTGCTATGCCATGGCCTGAAAAGGTACTGGGGAACATAAAAGACAATTTCTGCTGATCAAGTCAGGGGAAGGACTCAAGTTACCCAATGGGAATAGACATTTCTCTAAGGTAGTTCATACCCTGAGGAATCTTAGACGCTCAGGTCCGTTATTATGGCCACAGTGATTTTCAATTTCAAAAATAATTTTTCTAAAACTTCATCCTTATCGGGCCTCCCCGGTGGCGCAGCGGTTGAGCGCTGGGTTGCAAAGCTGCCCGCGGCCTCTGCGGCGCCGGTTCGATCCCCGGCTGCTCCCCGGCCACTGGAGGAGGGTCCCACATGGCGCGCAGACCTCTCCTGCCGCCCGCTGCTCCCCTCAGCAGTGTACTTCGGTCCTTCTGCCTGCTCTGCTCCCCGCTCTGGCTCTGGTGAATTCTCTCACCCTCCCGCACTTCTGGCTGTACCCAGTGCATGTATAAACAAACAAACAAACAAACAAATAAATAAATAAAACATGCCTCTATTAAAAAACAAACAAACAAACAAACTTCATCCTTATCACTATGGGCCATAAGTCAAACAAACAAAAATGAAAACAAGTGTTGCCTAGTAGTTCCATTCATTGTTCTCTAGGAACTGAAAAGCAGCTCTATTCTGAAAGTTTTAAAATAGAGAAAGCAGTATAACACATGCTTATTATCCACCACTAGACTCATTCACGTTATATTTGTTTCTAACCTTTATTTCTGATATGACTGAAGCTCCACGCATCCCCATGCTTCCCCCTTTGTTCTGTCCCCATACACCCAGCGGTCAGCGCATCCTGAAGTTGGCATGTAACATTCTGACACTTGTTCCTCTGTCTTTATTATGATGTAGTCACAGGTAAGCAGCATCATTTTGTATCTTCTAATTGCATCATATTGCCTCTCTTTCTGCAACTTGCCTTAGTCACTAAGTATCAAGTTACTGTATTGACACATGATATCTTTCATTCAATACCAACATAACAATACAATAACTTTTTTCTTCTTGTTTTGTCAGTTCCCGTGTGAGACAGCAAAGTACAGAGGTAAGAAACATATCCTCGCCCTTAATGAGAAAGCACAAAAACTCAAAATGTGTAGTCCACCTCAAGTCACCAGAGCATGGTGTGGTGGAAGGAGTATCAGAACCTACAACCCCACCTGGGAGCCTGCACCAGTCACTCAATCCCTCGAGTGCTCACCTACCCATCACAGGCGACTATCACTTAGCAGACTTGCTAGGAGGGTTCATTGTGTTAGGTGCTGCCTGCTCTCCTTTCAAGATCAGGAAAACTGATCAGAAAAATCAAGGGGCAGTAACTACCCAGAAACAGTAGCGGGATCAGAACCAAACTCTGGTCCCCTCCTAAATCTAGATCCCAGGCCAGCTGTTCTAGGGACCCAGCATAAATCTATACAAAACCACAAGCTTTGGGGTAGGATGAAAGAAATTGGCAGAAATGTCAACACCTCAGATTCCTCAGCGACATCATTACATAAGGCTGAGACGAAGAGGTGAGTTACTCTATGATCCAGCAATCCTACTCTAGGTATATATATATATATACACAGAAGAATTCAAAGCAGAACCTTGGAGATACCTACACACCCAACTTCATCATAGCATTACACAGATTAGCCAAGAGGTGCAAGCAATCCAAATGTCCATCAGCAAATGAATGGATAAAGAAAATTTGGGGGCCTCCCTGGTGGCTCAAAGGGTTAAGCACCTCACTATGAAACAATCCACAGCCTCTGCAGCACAAGTTCGATCCCCAAGCCGGCCAGGGAGAAACCCACATGGCGCAGCAGACCTCTCCTGACTCACCTGCTGCTCTCCTCAGCAGTGTATTCCAGTCAATCTGTTCTATTCCCCACTCTGTCTCTGGTGGATCCTCTCAACCCCCACCCCCCAGCACCTCTGGCCTGTACCCCAGCTCTTATATGCATAAATAAATAAATCTTAAAAAAAAAGTTGGCACACACACACCAGTGGAATATTATGCAGCCTGTCACATGCTACAATACAGATTATAATGTCCTAAGCAAAATAAGCCAGTAACAGAAGAGAAACACGGTATGCTCCCACTCATGGAAACTATTTACAGTAGTGAAAGTCAGAAAGTAGAAAGATGGAGGGCCTCCCTGGTGGCCCAAGCACGGCACTATGAAGCAATCCGCAGCCTCTGCAGCACCAGTTCAATCCCCGGCCGGCCAGGGAGCAGCCCACATGGCACAGCAGACCTCTCCTGTCTCGCCTGCTGCTCCCCTCAGCAGTAGATTTCAGTCAATGTGCCTGTTCTGCTCCCCACTCTGTCTCTGGTGAATCTTCTCAACCCACCCCCACACCTCTGGCCTGTACCCGAGCTCTTGTATGCATAAATAAATAAATCTAAAAAAATAAATAAAGTAGAAAGATGGAGACCAAGGGCTGGGGGGAGGGCAGGACTTAGTTTAGCAGGTAGAGCGTTTCAGTGCTGCAAGCTGCAGAAGTTCTAGAGATGCACTGCACAGCCCTGTGGAGAGACTCACCACTCCTTAACTCTCCACCTAAGGACGGTAAACTTACTGGTGTTTATTTTACCACGATAAAAAATATGATAAAACATTTAGAAGAGCAATGTTTCTGAAGAACTAGCTAGGAAAAATAACCACTATTTACGGCGAAAAGAAAGAGCGCGCCATGGAAGTTTCTCGAGGATGCCCAAGTCGGCAGTGGGTGGAAGTGCTGTGGCGGGCCTGGCGGGGCACACGGCCGCGGGGAGCGGCCCCACGAAGACAAAGCCAGAGCCAGGCCCAGGCAGGGGGGTGGGGGGCGCGGGGAGCGGGCTGGGGGGCCGGGGGGTACCTTGCGCCTGCAGCACCCGCAGCGCGCGGCTGTAGAGCGCGGCGGCCTCGGCGAACTGGCCGTTGCGGAAGCTCTGGTTGCCGGCTACGCGCAGCCCCGCCACAGAGTCTGGGAGTTTGGGGGCCATTCCGGGGCCAGGTAGGCGAAATGGGGGGCTCCTGCGTTCCGTCGCCCAGGAGACAGACCCGCGCCGGGGCGGAAGCAGCGGCCGAGGGCGCCGAGAGCCCACAAGGGAGCCGGCCCCGAGGGGCGGGGCCTGCGCAGAAGAAGCCGGCAGCGCCGGGCGTCTGCGCATGCTCCGCTCGGGCGTGACGTCCGCGGCGCGCCGGGGCCCTGGCGCCGCGGGGCGCTGCTGCTGGCGCGGAAGGAGCGGAGGCCCCGGGCCGGAAGCTCTCTGGCCCCTAAAGCCTCATAGGTAACGACTAGTGAATGATTGATGAGGATCGTTCCAGGGAGACTCAGTTTATCTTCAGCCTCTTCTGACTTTATGTCTGTAGGGTAAGGGAAAGCATCAGGCTTTTCTGCCCTCCCGCCGTTAAGGTTGATGATGGATCCTTGTGGTCCTGAGTGCAAGCCTGATGGCGGGCACCTGGAGGGGGTGTGGGCATGCGTCAGTGGGCACACCTGGGCTAAGGCTGGGGTTCTAAAGGCGGTGTCACGCCAGGAGAGCAGAGAAGCAGAGCCCCCCAGAGAAGGCCGGAGAGCCCAGAAACAGTGAAGACTTGCTGGGGGCTGGGAGGCCAACCTCTGCCTGCTGTGTGCCTGGTGAAGACCAATAAAAGCCTGCAAAAGTCACTGAGGGCTCCAGGACTCCTTCTTTGCCCGGACTGCTGGGATCATAGAGATTCTGCCCTGTGTCCTTTACAATGTCCCATTTAACACTCCCGTTTTTCAAACGGATTTTGCTGCTTGCATATACTAAGGTATTTCTCTTGCTTCCCAACCTTTCTGTAATTCTTTTCCACTTTTTTTACCTCTTGTCTAATCCTGACTCCAACTACGATCAATTCAAACTTAATCTCCTTTGAATGCCTTTCCTGAGTCCGCCCTTCGTCTATCCTGTTTCTTCTCCGCTTCTGTTCCTTTCTCCCTAATTTAGACCATACCACTCTGTGACTCAGTTTACTCTTTTTTTCTCCAAAGACTCTGAGATCTTTAAAGGCAGGAAGTAGGTCTTTATCTTTTGTTGCCTCAAGACTAGGACCTGGCTCCTGACATGCACTTCAAAGATTTGTTGACAAACACCTGGTCTCTGCCCTGGGGAATTTAGTTCTAGTATCTGTAAACTTGTAAGCCAAGCAGACTATAAACCTCTGATGGCTAGGTGGCCTTCCCATCTGAATTCCCTCAGCTCAAGCCATGCCAGAGGAAGGGTGAAGAAAGTGGTGGGAAACTAAATGAGGCACACAGCCATCCATGTTATTTACTCCACAGCATTCCGTAAGTCCGAATTTTGCCTGAGATTCTCCAGGACCAGGACATGAACCAGGGTTTCTAAATCAGTAACGACCTCATTCTTTTTTGGCCAGTGATTGGCTAAGGGGTGAGCATGTGACCCATATCTGGCCAATGAAATTAGAGGCTGTCTACCAGGTGTTACCCGGGACAGGTTTTCCTACCTGGGGAGACAGTGGTTTAGGACTTCAAAAAAAGCCTCTCCCCAATTCCACCCCCCTCCACCACCACTACCCTTCTCAGCTCTGGGTAGTCATTTTGTAACTCTGAGGCTATAAGCACACTTAAGAAAAGCCAACATGCTCAGTAGGGCAAGGGGGGAGGGGTGAAATGCAATTGACTTGAGTCACTGAATCAAACTCTGGAATTGCCGACTTCTGAGCTTCATATTAATAAACAACAAATGTCATGGTGCCTTAAGCCACTGTTTATATTTTTTTGTTCAGTTGCTTACAGATGAATATATCCTAAGTGATATATCACACAAGTACACTTGTGGCAAGTCGTATTCCAAAAAAGCCCTGAATAGTATTTTGGGTCTTCTGCTTTCTTCCAGAACATTGCCACTCCCCATCAACAGATGGAGCCTAAGTCTGCTCTCCTTGGAACTGATTGGCCCTTGGGACACCCTCAACAGTGGAAATGACTTTATGACCCTGTCATTATAAGGCGCTGTAGTTTCCTCTTGGCTTTCCCTCAGGAATATACTTTAGAACCTGACCTTTTTTTTTGTGAGGAGACGCAAGAAAAATGGGGCAGTCAGCACCAAATGAGCTCTCAGTTAACAGCCCCTACCAATTTGTCAGCCAAGTGAGGGGTGAATTTTGTACAGAGACCCATCCAAATGCTGATTGACCTGATTGACACCATGGAGTAAAGATGAACCTTCCCTGCTGACCTAGATTCAAATTGTAGATTTTTGAGAGAGAGAAAAAAGATCCTGGCTTTATGCTGCTAAATTTTGGGTGTGATTTCTTAGACAGTAATCGATAACTGGAATTCCCTTCCCACCATGCTTCCCATACATGCCAGGGTTGATAAAAGCAGGATTGAAGGCATATATGGGAGAGAGAATTTGGTGGTGGTGGGGAGTGTTGGGTATTATTTAATGAAGTTAAAAACTAAGCCCCCACTCCTGCCCAGCATGCAAGTTTGGGAAGCTTGAATAGATAAGGGAATCCAGTAAGTATACCATGGGAACTAGGCCGTAAGACCAAACGCCATGACCAGAAAAACCAGCTCAGCCCCAGGACCAGAAACAGGGCAGTTCAAAGAACAGCAATAGCAGGCTTAGGACTTGAATATAAAAGGGACGTGGTGATATTAAGAGTTCAGAGGCTGCAGTAGAATGGTAGCTGAAACTAAGTCAGGCCTGTCTAGGAGTTGAAGATGAATTCAATGCTTGGTACTTGATCAGAGGCAAAGAAGACAGAAAAGGAACATCTCTCTTACTTCCACTATTGCTGGCTGAGACCAGACAGAAGTCAGGTACGGGAAACTGGGAAGTGGGTCTGCAGGGTCAGTCTCCTATCCAAGATTTCTTAGGCATGAGATCAAAAGTGTCATGTATAAAGAAAAAATTGATAAATTGGACTTCATAAAAATAAAGAATGTGTACCCTTCAAATGACAAGAGAAGAAAAAGACAAGCTCCAGAACATGTTTGTAAGTCACACATCTGATAAAGTATTTCATCCAGAATATTACGAAACTCTAAAATTTGATAATGAGAAAGCAACCCAATTTTATTTTATTTTTTTTTAAAGATTTATTTATTTATACAAGAACCGGGGTACAGACCAGATGCACGGGAGGGTGAGAGGATTCACCAGGGACAGAGTGGGGAACAGAACATGCAGACTGATGAAATACACTGCTGAGGGGAGCAATGGGCGCGACAGGAGAGGTCTGCCGCGCCATGTGAGACCCTCTGTGGCCAGCCGGGATTGAACCAGTGCTGCAGAGGCTGTAGACAGCTTCACAGCGCTGTACTCAACCACCTGCACCACCAGGGGAGGCCCACAACCCAATTTTAAAAAGGGTAAAAGACTTGAATAAACAGATACTTCATAAAGGAAAATATACAAATCACAAGCACATAAAAAGTTCAATGTCATTTCCCATTAGGTAAATGCAAATTTAAAAACCATAATGAGATACCCCTGCATGCCTATTGGAATATCTAAAATGACAAAGATGGATCATACCACCATAGGAGAGGATGAAAATCCTCTGGAACTCATACATTGTTGGTTGAAATGTTAAATGGTACGATCACCTTGAAAAACATTCCTTACCTGCATATTTACTCAAAAGAAATGAAGCCTGTATGTCTGTCCATACAAAGATTTGTATGAAAATGATCATAGTTATTTGAAACCAAATAACCAAAAAAAACTGGAAAATGATTACTGTTTTAAATTACGCTTTGGGATGGTTTGTTACTCAGTGATAGCTAATAGATACACCTAACAAACTTCTAGTTATTTTTTTGTATCTTTACTTAGCCCATATCCTATCTGGCTCTGGCTACATCTATCTCATCAACTACTTCACTCATTCTTATTTGCTCTGCTCCAAACATGCTAATTCCTTGATGTTCTTTCAATACAAGCCTTTGCCCTGCCTGTTCCTTCTGCCTCAAGTATTCTTTATACATTAACATGGGCCTCCCTGGTAGCACAAGGTGTTAAGTCTCAGCACTCTGAAGCTATTTGCAGCAAGAATTCAATCCCTGACCAGAGAGCTAGCCAACATGGCGCAGCAGACCTCTCCTGTCTAGCTGGCTGCTCCCCTCAGCAGTGTATTTCAGTCAGCCCTGCTCTGCTCCCCACTGTCTCTAGAGAATCCTCTCCTCTGCACGTCTGGCATGTCCCCCAGCTCTTGTATATATAAATAAATAAAATAAATCTTAAAAAAAATTAGCATGACTTACCCTCTAACTTCAGACAATTCTAGTTTTTTTTTTACTGTCTTTCTTGCTTGTTTTATTGCTTTTACCCTTGAATGTAAGATCCATGAGCACAGAAACTTCAATCTGTTTTGCTCATTGCTTGGCACTTATCATGGGGCTTCGCCCAGACCAGATATATTCCATAAACATTTGTTGAAATAAAGACTGACTATTCCAGCTTTTTCAGTTTTCCTGATCCTACTAGGCTTGGTTAGATTTTCAGAAGAAAAATCCAGTGTGTAGCAGGGTGTGAACGTGATAAAGTCAGAGGTAGGGTGTGATCTGGGAGCAGTACAGGAAAAGGGATTTCAGAGGACAGAAAATTGACATCTTGCATGGGGGACCCATGATGTCTTCCTGAAATCTGAAGAAATTCTTATCTTCACTTCATCAGGGCTCCCACAGCCACCTGTACAGATTTCCGTTAGGGCAAAGAGAAAAAAAAACATGGATTTTGTGGACCAAAAAAGAAAATTCTACACATTGCTTTGCTAGAAATGTTTGCTCTGTTCTGACAAGACTGCCTGAGAGGCTGAAGTCAGCAGAATAAAGGCTTTTTTTTTTTTTTTTTTTTTTTGCTGTGAAGAACCCTGTGGCAAAAAGCAAAGGAAACATCTGAAAAGTCCAGTCCGAGTCTACGCCTGTCAAGTTTATGAGCAGCTGAAAGTAGAAGCATGACTGTCCCCTCACATCTACAGGGGCAGTTTCTAGGATAAAACAATCAAATAACCTTTGGCCTCTACACAGATAATGCTGGCTTAGTCGACTTTGTAAAGTTAAGAGTTCACTTTGAAGTTATTATTTCTTATCTTAAACAGACTGTGTGAGAAACTAACCTCCTTTAGGTTAATGGAAAATGTTAGAAATTAACTAGATGTCATCTTTTCTAAATAACAATTATGTATATTTTCTGTACATGTAACTTACCGATATAAACTGAGGCCAAACTTATAAAGGTGGATCAATCACTAAGAGAAATCTGTTGACTGTTCCCTGGGTCCTCTGTTTGGCTCTGAATAACCTCTTTAATAACTTTTCCGTTAAACCTTGAATTCACTTCTCAGTGGTGTTTATTTCAGTCAACAATTTTGTGGTATCAGGGGGTTCTTGATTAAAATCTTTGCTCTCACTAGCTGTGGGTATGTGTCAGCTTCCTCACCATATACTGGGGCTAATTCTGACCTCCTAGGGCTGTTTTGAGGATTAAGAAATAATCTAGGATTGTGCCTGCTACATAATATATTCTCAGTAATTGTATTCCTCCTGTGTCAGGAGAATGGTTCCATTACCCCATTTTTAGTATATTCCACATCTGGATGTCTGAAAGGTAGTTGTCAGGTACTAAGTTTCCTAGATGGCATTCCTTTGGGGGAATCAGGACAATTAAAAATAGTAGAAGTTGCTCTGGGTGTTTTCTCCTGTAATGTTCACCATGGTTGAGTTGTGTAGAAACTGCCATTTTCCTAACATTTCTTGATGGTAGTGGCATCGCCATTCTGAATGGCAGTAGCTTCAACTGGAGAGGAAAGGAAGCCATAGTGCTCATGCCCAAGAGGGACCTCCAGTGGTTGCTAAGTTTGGGGGTGCATGCACGAATCAGAAGGACCTGGGCTTATGAGGCAAATCTGTACTTTTGGTTATTTGATCGTCACCTCTTTACCTTATGAGAATAACAGCCCTGTATTTATCTTACAGAGTTGTTAAGAGTATTAAATGAGTTAATATTAGTAGAGCATTGGGACTTGGTAAGTACTGTTTGTCAAATAATTAATATATAAAATTGGGGATACTATTACAGGCTTGATGTGAGGATTAAATGAGATACTATATGAAAGCAAGCACATGGTAAGACCTTAATAAGTACTACCAATTTTCACATCCGCAAACTGACTTAAGGTGAAGCTGCTAGGCTGATGTTTTGTGACATGCAACGTATACTCGGTCCAGTCTCTATCTGGAACAATTATCCAACCAGGTATACCGGTAGAAGCCCACAAGTACATCCCTGGAGCAGAGCTTCCCAGAAACCGCATAATCCTTGCTTTAAGAGCAGACAATTCTGGGGCCTCCCTGGTGGCGCAAGGGGTTAAGCACCGCACTATGAAGCAAACCTCAGCCTCTGCAGCATGAGTTCGATCCCCGATCCCCAGCCGCCAAGGCGAAACCACATGGTGAAGCAGGCCTCTCCTGTCTCGCCCGCTGCTCCCCTCAGCAGTGTATTTAAGTCTGCCTGTTCTGTTCCCCACTCTGTCTCTGGTGGATCCTCTCACCCCCTGCATCTCTGGCCTGTACCCCAGCTCTCGTTTGCATAAATAAATCTTTAAAAAAATAGTTCTCATCAAGCCTCAGTAGCTCCGTCTGGAGAATGACAGGCCCGGGCCGAGGCAGAGGTGAGTTCCCGGCCGGGGGACGGAGTGCACTGGGCAGACAGCCTCGAGGAGGCGGCAGCGCAGAACGTCTGGAGACCGGGCGAGAACACCCCGGGGAGACACCGCCGACGCCTCGAGGTTCCGGGTCCGCGCCCTAGCGCGCCACGTGACCCAGGCCGCGCGCCACGTGACCCGGGCCTGGCACGGCGGCCCCGCCCCACTCCCCGCACTTCGCTTCCGGTAGGGGCGGAAAGCGGAAGTGTGGGAGGTCGGCGGGGCGGGCTCGGGGAGGTCCCGGGGGTGGATGGAGCCGTGAGCGGTTCTGGGCGGCTGCTGGCAGCGCCATGGAGACTGTGCAGCTGAGAAACCCGCCGCGCCGGTGAGGGGCCCCTGGATGAGAAGAAGGGAGTTGGGGAGGGAAGGGCGGGAAGCGGCGAAGGGGAGACACCAGTGTGGGAGCCCCCCGAGAGGAACCTGCTGGGCGTGGCGACCCGGTAGCTGGGGCACCTGCTGAGTGGGGGACCTCCTGCGGGTGGGGATCGGCTGGGGGTAAACGCGTGTTTGGCTAGGGAGAGCACTTGCTCTGGGGGGGACATCCTCAGGGGAGAGGGGGACTGCTGAAGGGAGCAGCTGCTGAGGAACGGGGACAAGTTAGGGGGAGCCTCTATGGGGGCGGGGATCTCGGGGGAAAGGTGCGCCTAGCAAGGACTCACTCAGGTAGGGGGGTGTTTGCTGAAAAGCACGGGAACCTATGAGTGGTCTCTTGAAAGAATGGGTCGGGAACAATCAGAGAGGAGGGCTGAGTGGACTTTCAAAGAGAGGGAGTCCCACTTGAGGGGTGCAGCGGGGGAAGGATCTGTTGAGGGGTAAAAGCTTTGCACCTAAGGTTGAAGGTGTGCCATGAAAGATCTAGCAAGGGCGGGGTTAATGGAGCATAACATTTGGGAAGATGTCCATGATATGACCCCACTCCAGGATGATGACTGCCGCCTTCATTCCTCACGTCCTGTGTCCTCCATAATTTTTGAACAGCCTCTTCAGTCCTTCAAAACCCGTCATTGGGGAGTCGATAAGGAAATAAGAGGAAATTGAGATCCAGAAGAGTTGACACACAGCCTCACCTATTTTCTTCCTTGCGCTAGGTCTGGGTCACTAGGGGGTGGGTCCAGGCCAACCTGAGTCTGGGTCAGCCTGTGCTGGTTTTAGGCCGTGATTGTTTTGAGAGTATCAATGCCAGATCTTCTTGGTACCTAGAGTTGCTTTAAGTCAGAATCAGAGAGGTGGCTGATCCTAGAAAGTCTGAATTCTTGGGTTGATTGCAGTTATCTCATTGATTTGCTCTTTGGGCACCCAGGTCTTATGCCATGTTGTCCCATCAGAGATGAGGAGCCTAGCACACTCATCTTAAGTCAGTTTGCAGAGTAAAAACAAAGTAGAGTAGAGGCTGAAGGAGTTATGCTCTGAGGTGTGCGTCCTTAGCTTGTTTCCCAGACTCTTCCTGCAGCGATGAGTGCTTAAGTAGGAGGCATTCATTGTGTGGGAGTTTGGGGCACCAGAGAGGTGAAGGGAAGGGATTGGCAGCCTGGAATGCACACTTGGGGGTTATTTGAAGTGCATAAACATTGCAGAAGACAAATAGCTGGTTGGGATGGACTCATGATTCATTCACCCTATAGTAGTGAGCTGAGATGGAAAAATAATGGTTGTTACACTTTCATGGCCCTTACTGGGTGCCAGGCAGTTCTCAATGCTTTCGTGTCTCTTGTTGAGCCATAGGAACTGGTGTTCGACCATGTTAGCTATAAAAATGGCAGTTTCATATGCTTCAGCTTATTGACTCATTTGATCACCATCACAGTCCTTATGAGGTGGTGCTTATCTCCACACCTATGTTTTACATGGATAAAACCAGGCACAGAGAGGTTAGTGATTTGTTGGAGGTCTCATAGTAAATGCCAGATCTGAGATTTTAATCCTAGTAGTCTGGTCCAAAGTTCATTCTCTTAACTGCCTCTCTCTGATGTCTCTCTGGAAGTACCCCTTGGCACAGGTCCTGTGTTTGTTAGCAGATATTTGCTATAGCATTATAGTGATCCAATTATGCATGTACATTTCTTTCTGTATATTTCATGTATATTTCTTTCTGAAGTATGTTCATTCTTTCTTTGAGGCCTTGGTTTAATGGGAAAGAGGATTAGGAATCTACGCTTTGTTTCTACTTTTGCTTTGTTTTGTGTGATCTTGGGCAAAGAAGTAAAACCTTTTTGCTTTTTGTTTAGCATGCTCATTCCTGTACCTTTTGGATTTTAAAAATTACTAAAATGTAAGGATGAGCATTATAGGACTGAGCTCCTGAATGACTGGTGCATTCTGCTCATCATAGCTAGTGAACTGCCTAATTTGCAGCAAATTGACTTTAGTCATTTGTATTAGTTTGTTAGGACTGCTGTAACAAGGCTCTTCAGACAGGGTGACTTAAACTACAGAGATTTATTTACGCGCAGTTCTAGAGGTTAGATCAAGCTGTGGGGGGGGGTTGTTTCTTTTGAGGCCTCTCTTCTTGGCTTGTAGATGCCTCGCTTCTCTATACCTTCACGTGTTCGTGCCTCTGTACTTGATGTGTGAATAAAAAGAAACTTCCAAGAGTTTTAAGATGGGAAAGAGAGACTTGAGAACTAGCCATACCTGTGAGTAACTACTTCATAAACACCCTTATTTGTATTTGGAAAGATGAAGTTGTCTTTTCAGAGATTCAGAGGACATGCATTTCCAACAAGGGCTAGCAACCCCAACACAGGAAATGCTCTTTGTGTTCAGAAGTTGGGACATTTGTGTATGACTATGTGAATGACGATACATTGAAGTTGATGATGTACATCGGAGTTTTTGATTTTAAAGTGAGCTGCCATTAGGTGATGACAGTGTGATGGAAGGTGTGAGTGCTTTTCTGGGCTGCTGGGTGTCCACGGGGCCACCTGACTTAGAGCACAGCACCCACCAGTTCATGGTCCATGGAGGCCCTGTGGGCCAAGCCTCTTTATGAACAAACAATGAAACTACCTGCTACGAGGAAGTCCCAGCAGAGAGCTGAATCATCAATTGGCCTGTTTTGGGTGTAGTACTTCTTTCATGAAGACTCATGGGATGCAATATCATGAAAAATCCCAGTATTTTCCATAGAAATCTTCTTTGTTGACAATCCAGTAATCCTTTATAGGGGTAAATTCTGTTTTATTTGGAAAACTCACAGAGATTGACTATAAAGTTTTAGAGTCCCATCATTCCATCCATTAATCCTTTCAGCAAGTATTTGACCACCTCTGGGTTCTCAGGTTCCAGAAAGAGCCCTTTAGTTTTGACCAAAACTAGACAGAAGCCACTTAGATTCTGAGCGGTCACATAAAGTGTGTCAAAGTACTATCGCAGTCTCGCAGCTGTCCCTCATGGCAGTGGCAGCTTCCTTTGTTAGGCTACAGTCTCTGTAGTAGTTGAAATGGTGAGTTTTGCTTTTTGTAAACCCCAAGGTCAACCCTTCCAAGGAACACATCTGATCTTCCTTTATATAAGCTGTTTATAAAACTTTAATTATACTTGAGAAATGAGGTATTGTCTATTGTTTATACAAATCTCAATTCAGTGCTTCACAAAGAAACCCTGATTTATGAGATGTTTATTCTAACTTCTGAGTTCAGAGAAATTTCACCTTTCAAATTTAGGGGTTTCACTTCATCCCTTTTTATTTTTAAGCTGGGAGTTTTTATGATGTCACTGGAATTTACTTTTTAGGACTTTCTGATTTTCAAAGGTCAGTGTTTTGGCAGTTGTTGACTTGGAGCAATTCTCTAGGCTTTGATATATATAAAATTCTGTAAGCTTGACCTTTTGAGGTCAGCATTTATTGGTAAATACATGTGATGTGGTCAGGGGTGTTTATTCTTCATCTTCTCATTTTGCTATTTTCTCTAGGAAGGTACACATTTGAGTGTGTGTATTTTTCTTAATTCAGCTTTTTTCCTTGTAAAAATAGGTATTGTCCAGATTGTTTAAACCTTTTTTTCCTAAGAAGTCTCCAGTGTGACTTCCATATTTTACCATTTCCTGAGCTTGCTTTTCTTTGTTGTCCTTTGTAGCTTCAGGAAGTTATTATGCAGACAATACATACACACAGAAGGAGCAAAGCTCCTTCTTTAAACCTCTTCATAATTTTCAGAGGTCCGTGAAGTTTTTTTTTTTTCAATTGCGAATTTATAACCTCCTGTGCTTTTTGATGTTTTTCTGGCAATTGTAAGCAGCCATATATATACATACACACACACACACATACACACATATGTGTATATATGTGTGTGTGTGTGTGTATCTTTGATTGGGGTGCTAGTCACAGGTATGTGACTGCTTCTTGCTGAATCTTTCTGAGACTTTTTGAAACTCCCAGCTGCCTAGTTATTTTTCACTTTTGGTAACATCTAAGCACATGCTTTTCACTTTCTGTTTCTATAATCCCTGTATAATCATTGTATTTTGACAAATTTACTAAAACCTCACTAATGGAGAGCTGCAGTCTTCTGTCTTCCTTGACCTCCTAAGATCAAGTTTCAATTTATAGTTAGTCTTACAATAAATACCTTTTCTGAAGAGATAGGTATGGCATTTTAATCCATGGAACCTTGAGGTTTAAATGGATTTTAAAGGTTTTATCTAAAGCTGGAATCTACTCTGCAGCATCGGCCACAGGGAGACTCCTTTTCTGTTTAAATTCTTCAATGATGGGGAACTAAGGACTTCTTTCAGGTGCTTTAAGCCATCTTAGAACAGCTTTTATTGCTAGAAAATTCTTGCACCTGTTGAACTGAAATCTGACTCTTGCTAGCTCTCCATGGTGTGAAGGGTGCTCATTAGGGTGCCCCAGTAACACCTCCATAGGATCACCCTTCTCTTCTCTTAGAAATCTCTTAATTTGTGATGTTGTTGTTTATTACTGACGACTTTGTAGAGAAATTTCTAAGATGCTAATTGTAAAATAATGTTTTTTATGTTGTAGTTGCTGGCAAGTAAATTGTATTTTTTGTTTACATTTATTTATGCACAGGCAGCTGAAAAAGTTGGATGAAGATAGTTTAACTAAACAACCAGAAGAAGTGTTTGATGTCTTAGAGAAACTTGGAGAAGGGTAAGTGTACAGAAAATATAGGTAGGCCTGTGGGGTCAGTTTTTTTCTCCCCTAGCACGAGAAGACTATGAACTTTTATCCTGGCGATAATTCACAAACCTAAAGTGGAGAAAGGGTAATATTGCATTTCAGCACTGCTGTCAGTGGAAGTGAAAGGTAAACTTATAGTTTAAGATGCCCCTTTTCTCTTCCGCCTAATCGCCATTATATGCAGATTTAGTGAGTCTGGCTCTTTTTTTTTTTTTTTTTTTTTTAACCATTAAGAATGTCTGTTGCCTATGAACCAGAGACACTCTATGGGGGGTGGGGGGCAGGAAAGGAGGGATTGGGGTCAAAATAAGGGGGTTGTAATTGTATGGGGAATATAAAAATAAAATTTAAATAAAAAAAGAAAAAGAATGTCTATTGCTTTTTCTCTAGGAAAAGCCATGATTTGCATGATTTTGTCTATTTGACAGGACTAATTAGTTTATACTTTATTTAAAAAGTTTTTGTTAATTGGTTATATTTGGATTTGCTATTCATAACTTCTGTTCAACATGCAATAATTTTTTTTTCAATAGAAGGCAATGCAATTCAGCATTTTAGTTCCTGCAACTTTATGAAATATGGTAAATAAATCAAGGACTTGTCACTAATAATCAAGTAATAATCTGGAGGGGAAAGCTTCCAGAATAGTTAATTGTCTTGATAATGGTTTAGCACTTGTGTAGTTAATTTTCATGGTCTTGAGATGTCTGCATTAGTTTCAGGCATCATGCCTTACGTGGCAGTAACCAAAGCAGGAAGGGCAGTGGCAGGTAAAAATGGGCTTTCTATTGTGCTTCTCCCTTATCTGGGAGGAAAGTCTTTCCCAGAAACCTTTTAGCAGAATTTCCCTCAAGTTTCACTGTCCAGAACTGGGTCATACGCTTACTACTAGTTCACTCACAAAGGGGAATATGAAAACTCTGACTGACATGGTGCAGCAGACCTCTCCTGACTTGCCTGCTGCTCCCCTCAGCAGTGTACTTTGGTCAATCTGCCTGTTCTGTTCCCCACTCTGTCTCTGGTGAATCCTCTCACTCCCTACACCTCTGGCCTGCACCCCAGCTTTTGTATGCATAAATAAATAAATCTTTAAAAAAAAAAAAGCTTAAAAAAAAACCTGTGACTGGTTTGGCCCTCTGGCCTTTGTCCCCTGGGACAGGTATTTGCAACATTAATAAATCAAGGAAGAAGGGGAAGTGCTTGGGTTTTCTATACATCGTCAGTGGTCTTCGTTCTCTGGCAAAAAAAGTTCATATGACATTTAAGAATTACTACACTAGTTTTGCAGCTGTAAGAGATTCTCATTGAACAACAATTTTTTTAATGTGTTATGCATAGATAAATATGTGTATTTATAGAATGTTTTATGTTACTTTCACATTTAAACAGTGTTTGAGCTTGAACACTCAGCTGCTTTGATATATTAAGGGGCATTGCCATGCTGATTTTTTTTCACCAAGACAGTATGAAGAAACAGGTGTGTTTGGGAAATATGAAAGACAACCTACATATTATCTCACCTTGCAGGTTTCCAGTAGAATATAATCTATGTAAGATGATAATGGTATTTCATTTGACCATCACAATTGTCCTGTAAAGAAATTCGTATTGTTATTTTACACATGAGAACATTGAGACATAGCAAGGTTAACAATATCTCCCTAAATGATAGATGGTGGTAGGACTCATTCTAGGTCTCTGGATTCTAAATCTAGTGTTCTTGTCTACTAAAATTGAAGGGAGGGCCTCCCCTGGTGGTGCAGTGGTTGAGCGCTGGGTTGTGAGTCTGCCCGCAGGCTCTGCAGCGTCAGCCCGATCCCTGGCCACCGGCAAGGGTCCCACAAAAAATAAATATATAAAATAAAATTGAAGGGAAACAAGCATTTCATTTATTTTGATAATAAACTTTTAAGGGAAGATGAAGTAAAATACAAAGAATTTGTGATTGTTCTATTCACTGACACAAGTATTTAAGGATTCTTAGATTTTTTAATTAATTTCCATATTTTTAGTATTACTGTAAGAGGAGCAAGGGCTGAGACACCTCAGGGTACTAGAGCAAATGCAGGAAAACAAAGACCTTTCTTCTCTATTAAACTCCTGTACAGATGTGGAGAGAGCAAAGCTTCGTATTAAGACACATCTGGATTTAAATCCAGGATTTGATTAATCCACTTATGTGACCTTGGGCAAGTCATGGAATCTCTCTGAGTCTTTTCACATTTACCTGTAACATTGGGCTAATCACATCTTCTTTTTTGGTAAAGATGAACTGAGATGCTACAGTTTCTAGCAGACATCAGGCACACAATGCATGGTGGCTATTATAATGATTCTTTTTTTAATATTATTTTATTTTATTTTTTAAGGTTTATTTATTTATTTATACAAGCAGTGGGTACAGTCAGAAGCACGGGAGGGTGAGAGAATTCACCAGAGCCAGAGCAGAGAGCAGAACAGGCAGACTGATGAAATACACTGTTGAGGGGAGCAGCGGGCGGCAGGAGAGGTCTGCGCGCCATGTGGGACCCTCACCTGGTGGCCGGGGATCGAACTGGTGCTGCAGAGGCCGCGGGCAGATTCGCAACCCAGCTCTCAACCACTGTGCCACCGGGGAGGCCCTATTATAATTATTCTTATTTCATATTAGCACATTCAGTCAAGTTGTAATGTGAAATCTTTAACATGCCATTTTATGGTAGTTCTCTTAGTGACAGTTTTTCCCCCAAAGTATTTTAGCTATCTCACTTTTGCAAGCGTAGCGAAGTGTATATGTATCATAGAAATTAGAACTTTTTTTTTACCACTGTTGAATCTCTTGACTTGCACCGACTTTATAAATGTTCTCCTTTCCCCAATTATAGGTCCTATGGCAGTGTATATAAAGCTATTCATAAAGAGACCGGTCAGATTGTTGCTATTAAGCAAGTTCCTGTGGAATCAGACCTGCAGGAAATAATCAAAGAAATCTCCATAATGCAGCAATGTGACAGGTAAAGACGTGGTATTTCTCTCTCTCTTTTTTTACATTCCTTCTTTATTGATTGAATTTTTTTTTTTTTTTTTTTTGTGGGACCCTCGCCAGTGGCTGCAGATCAAACTGGCGCTGCAGAGGCTGCGGGCAGCCTCGCAACCCAGCGCTCAACCACTGTGCCACCAGGGGAGGCCCGATTGAATTATTATTTTTTTTTTTTACAATTTTTTAATTTATCTCTTTTATATCATTGTGTATTCCCCGTAAAATTCCCACCACCAGTTCATCCATGAATCATCACCATAGCCTTTGTGTTTTTCCCTCCCCTGTTTTGAGCCCTTTTCGTCCCCCTCCCTCGCAGACTGTCTCTTATTTATGTTTCCTGTGGTATTTCTTTGATGAGAACATGGTTTTGAATTTACTGTGATTATGGAGTTTTAGCACTTAGAGATGTATTTACTAAGGTAGTTTGCAGAAGGTAGAGTTTGGTGGAATCCCTCTGCATCTTCCAGAAAAAAATATGATGAAAAAGTTTGTGTTTCAGCTTATAGTTTCTGTTTCTGCACTGTTAGTTGTTTTTTTTTTTTTCCCTTCAGTAAGCCCTTTTCAAAACTAGGAAGAGGCTAAGAGGCAGAAGGTGGTGCTGTTTTTTTCTTGTTTGATAATTATCTCTTTTACTTCCTACTGAGAAACATTTTGGCAAAGATAGCTGAGAAGAGATGATTCAAATGCTATTAGTTTTGGGAACCTTATAGTATCAGGTAAAATGGTAAAAAAAGAATATTTACCTATTACTGTCCATCCTTTACATAAAAAAAAAATTTTAAGCTACGAGTAGTTAAGTATTTTATTTTTGAGGAACTAAGATTTGTCAAACCCTGTCAAGCAGGAAGTTAGGCCAACAGGCAACCGCAGAAAAGCACGTGGTTTGCTCTGAAATTTCATGACAACCGGGTTGGTCATTGTAATGGAGCAGGTTTCCCTACGACCTTTTAGAATTGAGAGTAATACAAACTTAGGGGCAATGCCAGCTCTTGGGAACTGAAAGGGGCTTGAGAAAGTCTTGCACTCGGCTGCATCCGTCTGTCTGAAACCTACCTGCTCAGCATCTTAATTTAGTGCTACCTGTTTGTAAAACCTCGGTGTTGGGACAAGGGAGGCTCCCTACTAGGACATCTACCCAGGAGCCCTCACACTTCACAGACTTGTGAATGCAGCCTTTCTAGTCTCTCATCCACCCTTTTATTCTTTCTTTTATTCTTTACT
Source organism: Talpa europaea (assembly GCF_964194135.1). NCBI lineage: Eukaryota > Metazoa > Chordata > Mammalia > Eulipotyphla > Talpidae > Talpa > Talpa europaea. Next base: position 10,273,307 of record NC_140078.1, on the reverse strand, counting down.
CCCTTGCGGTTCCTCTCTTCTAGATAAAAGTGTTTCTTGATTGGGTTTCTTGATTGAATTGTCCAGAGTAAGTAAAGCAGCAGTGTTCCTCTTTCTTCTCTCTCAGATACATTATGGGAGCCATTGGGACCTTGACACTTTTGATAGACGGTGCAAGAGCTGTCTTCCAAACATGGCATAGAATGTCTGTGATAATAAAAGAGATCTCATGAGAAGCGTACTCTGTGCTAAGCACTGTAAGGAGCACAGAGAAGTATAGGGTAGGGCTCTTACTCTCTGGGAGTTTATAGATTGATTGGACTGGCCAGGCTTATATATTTACAGGAGAATCTAGTTGACAATACGATTATATAGAACACATGCCAATGTGAGTGCCTGACTTTTACATTCTATCATACTTGTCTTATAGAGAGAGTACAGGAAATGCTATAGGAATTCAGGGAACAGCAAATGTGGTGATGGTTGTACCTGAAGAGAGTTATTTATCTATTTCTTCATTAATAATTATTGTGTATCTCTGTGTTTTCTTTATTCCTGCTGTCCTTGTCATTGAGTGAAGGGACATTTGAAATTCTGACAGTAAATGAAGCCCAGTTGGTTTTAGCATTTTTAGTTATTATACAATATTATTTAGCCCTGATAACAATTAGTCCTGATAACAGTCTGTCATGTTAAAGCTAGTGGCTCTCAGATCATTTCATTTTAATGGGATGTTTGACTTTTCTTTGAAATTTCTTGTTTGGTAGCTCTCTTTAAGCTTGAGACCTCAAGCTCCCTGTCCCTAAGTATCTTTTCTTTATAATAACTTGTAGTATAATTCTTTTCCTTATTGTAAAATATATGTGACTTCATGGAAAAAAGTAAATAAAGTATTATCATGGACTCATGGTTATTCCATTATATGAACATCTCTTTATTTCTTAAAGTTTCTAATGTTGAACAGTTAAGTGGTATCTGAATTTTCCCTTTTATAAATTATCTATAATTTTTTTAGGTGAATTGTAAATTTGGAAAGGCTAGGGTTAAAGGACCCACACATTTTTTGTACTTTTATTTATTGGCCTCCAGAAAAGCTTTATTATTTTACATCCTTACCAGGACAGTGTCTGTTTTATCTTAAATATGAATAATTGATTTTTTGAGCTAACAGATTAATTTTCATGTATTTAACAGCATGCATTAAGAAAGATTTTGAAGACTGTTCCACTAATTTGTGTTCACTCTCATTCTAGTCCTCACGTCGTCAAATATTATGGCAGTTATTTTAAGAACACAGACTTGTGGATTGTGATGGAATACTGTGGGGCTGGTTCTGTGTCTGATATCATTCGATTACGGAACAAAACGGTAAGCTTGCCTTCTAAAATGGTGGCTGAGCGTGTCTTCTTTTCTCTGGCCTTTTATTCCTGTGCACTTTTGTACTTCCTCACCTCCAGAGATGACTCAGAGTTCCTCCTTTCCATGGTCTTCTGTTTTCCTTATTTCCTAAATGTCACAGTTTTGACACCAAATCTATGTAGTGATATTTAGCATTCTTGGTTTATTTTTCACTGGGGAAAAATGAGTACCAAATATAGTTAGACAATGAATTTTATTTTTTCTGAGTTTTTTTTTTTAATTTATAAATTGGGTCATTCTTGCTCTGTATTTTTTTTCTTTTAAAATTGTGGTGAAATGCACATGAAATACACCATCTTCTTGATTTTCTTCTTTTTTTTTTAAAGATTTATTTATTTATTTATATAAGCACTGGGTACAGTCAGAAGCGCGGGAGGGTGAGAGAATCACCAGAGCCAGAGCAGGTAATAGAACAGGCAGACTGACAAATACACTGCTGAGGGGAGTAGCGGGCGCGGCAGGAGAGGTCTGTTGCGCCATGTGGTTTGAACCAGCACTGCAGAGGCTGTGGGCAGCTTCACAGCCCAGCGCTCAACTGCTGTGCCACCAGGGGAGGCCAACCATCTTCTTGATTTTCAAGTATACAGGTCAGTAGCACTAAATACATCCCCATTGTCAACAACTTTACCACCATCCATCTCCAGAACTTTTTCATCATCCCAAACTGGAACTCTATACTCGTTAAAAGACTAACTTAGGGCCTCCCTGGTGGTGCAAGGGCTTAAGTCTCAGCACTATGAAGCTATCAGCAACCACTTCAGCATGAGTTGGATCCCCAGCTATGGAGCTGACCAACATGGTGCAACAGACCTCTCCTGCCTTGCCTGCTGCTCCCTCAGCAGTGTATTTCAGTAGATCTGCCTGTTCTGCTCCCCACTCTGTCTCTGGTGAATCATCTCACCCCCTGCACCTTTGGCCTACACCCCAGCTCTTGTATGCATAAGTAAAATAAGTCTTTAAAAAAATAAATAAAATCCTAACTCCTATTTTCCCGTCCCTCTAGTCTCTGGCAACACCATTCCACCCTCTTTCTCTGCGTCCATGTACACTGTAGATGTTTTCAGGATACAAGTTCACCACTCTTCAAATGTATGTTATCATACCATGCCCACCCCCAAAACGTCCTCACCTCTTTCAGCTCCCCCTCTGGAGCCTCAGTTTCAAGAGTGGTTTTGGTTTTGTTCCTTAAACAATGAATTTTAAACATTTAAATTTAGGTTTGGTTTTCTCCTACTCATGGTGTTTGTAGGGTAGCTTCCCTGATGGCCTATTAGAAATAATCTCTGTGAAAAATGGTTTTCTCTTCTGTGATGGCTAGGATAAAATCTAGCAATCATGGGTTCTAGTTCAGATTCTTTTTTAAAAAAAAGATTTATTTTTATTTATGCATACAAGAACTGGGATGTAGGCCAGAGGTGGGAGGTGTGTGTGACAAGATTCACCAGAGACAGAGTGGGGAGCACAACAGGCAGATGGACTGAAATACACTGCTGAGGGGAGCAGCGGGCGAGTCAGGAGAGGTCTGCTGCGCCATGTGGGTAGCTCCCTGGCCAGCCAGGGATTGAACTCGTGCTGCAGTGGCTATAGATAGCTTCATAGGTAGCATCTTAACCCCTTGCACCACCAGGGAGGCCCTAGTTCAGATTCATTTGTTTGAACTCTTCATTTAGTAAATGTATCTAGAATAATGTGTACTGAAAATATAACATCGTTTTCTAGACAAGAGATCTAGTAGTGGATAAGGTAATGATCCTGCTGTCATGGTAGTGCATTTTCTGGTAGAGAAACAAAAAAGGAAATCAGTGGTAACTAGAAAAGAAATATCAGATAGTGATAATTGTTTTCAAGGTAAATTGTTTTGAAGGTAAAATGAGGGTAAACTGATAGCAATAGGTGGGGATACTTCAGAATGACTGGTTGAGAAATATCACTTGGGGAAGTAAACCTTGGAAGACAAGGGCTCTCACATTTTTTTTTTTAGGGTAAAGCCCTCATTTTATTGAGGGGCTTCAAGTGAGGGAAGAAGGGATGGGGGACTAGATCCAATGTCCTTGGATGGGTGGGGCTCTCCCCAGCTTCCCAGTCATAGAAAGGGAGCTCAGACTTCTAAAAGAACATTCTGGTTAGAGGAATAACCAGTGCAAAGACCCTGAGGCTGGAATGAGTTTGGCATCTTCCAATGCTGGAAAGAGGCCACTGTGACTGGAGGGGAGAAGGGAGGTGTAGGAGATGAGTTTAGAAAGGTGAGCGGGCTAGATTATGTTGGTATTGCAGGCCACGGTAATGAGTTTGACTCTTCGTCCAGGTACAGGAGAACCATTGCTGGGTTCTAAGCCAAGACAGTGAATCTTCTGGTTTACATTTTAATGTAAATATACATTTAAATTAGCCTTTAGCAATTGTTTTAATAAGGAAAATAGGAATAGTAATACCTATGTTAAGTATTTGCAAAGCTGTAAGTAACAATTTGAATATATGAAAGTACATTGTGAATCATGAAGTGATATACAAACTCTAAGGTGGGGTGTTCTAAAAGTCAGTTACAACTTTTTTATCATCTGTATTACTTACTGTGTTCTTTTCTTAATTTACATTATTCAGAGTTACTGTGTTTGCCTAGTCAAATAGCAAGTTCTTTAGGATTAATATCATAGCATAAGATATATTTATAAGTCCCAAAGCTTGAATAATTTATTAAATTAAAAATTGGTTTACAGATCTTTTACATGCAGCATTAAGGTATTTTTTTCAGGTCTTTTGAAACCAAACAAAAATAATTTTTTTAAAAAAGATTTATTTATTTATACAAGAACCAGGGTACAGGCCAGATGCGCAGGATGGTGAGAGGATTCACCAGAGACAGAGTGGGGAACAGAACAGGCAGACTGACTGAAATACACTGCTGAGAGGAGCAGTGGGCGAGACAGGAGAGGTCTGCCCTGCCATGTGGGTTGCTCTGAGACCGTTGGGGATCAAACCAGCAATGCAGAGGCTGCGGACAGCTTCACAGTGCAGCGCTCAACTGCCTGTGCCACCAGGAAGGCCCCAAACAAAAATAATTTTGATGGTGCTTTTGATGTTTTTTGCTATTTTAATATTAGTTGATTATGTAATTTTTGATACTAAGTACTGATTTCTAATCATTACACATTAATTTGACAAATATTTTAACTCTGTGCCACCCTTTGGGATAGTCGTCAGCCATATGTGGTTATTAAAAATATAATATGTGCCTATTCTTTATTGAGAAATGCTATAAATGAGTCAAGTACATACTAGATTTTGAATATTTATTACAAAAAAAGTGAAAATTTACGCTAATCAATGTTGGAATGATAATATTTTAGATAAATAATGCGTAAGTAAAATAGACTTTCAAAATTAATTTTTCTTTTTTTAAATGTGGCTGCTGGAAAATTAAAAGTTGTATTTGTGGTTTACATTCCATTGCTATTGGGCAGTGCTACCCTGAGAGATTAGTTCAGCTGGTAAAAATAAGGAGTCAGTGAGCCAGCCATGAGCTTTGTGCTCTTCAGCCACAAAAAAACACCCTAAACTCTAGCTTGCTGCTTTGTAAATGGTATTGGTTGAATTCTATAATTTATTTGTTGTGTGATTTTTTTTGCACAAATTACTTCACTTGTCTAGCTTCAGCTTTATTACCTATTAAATGGGGGTGACTATTACTGTACCTGCTTCATCTGATTGTTTTAAGAATTAAGCAAGAGGGCCTCCCCGGTGGCGCAGCGGTTGAACGCTGGGTTGCGAAGCTGCCCGCAGCCTCTGTAGCGCCGGTTCGATCCCCGGCTGCTCCCCGGCCACCGGAGGAGGGTCTCACGTGGCGCGCAGACCTCTCCTGCCGCCCGCTGCTCCCCTCAGCAGTGTACTTCGTCACTCTGACTATTCCACTCTCCGCTCTGGGTCTGGTGAATTCTCTCACCCTCCTGCGCTTCTGACTGTACCCAGTGCTTGTATGCATGTATGTATCAATCAATCAATCAATCGATAAATCTTAAAAAAAAAAAAAGAATGAAGCAAGATAATAAAATAGTGCCTAAAGTAGATTAAATAATTAGTAACATTAGCTATTTTAATATTGGTAGCATAGTACCTGGTTTGTAATTATTCCTTATTAAGTATTTGTTGATTGACTGATAGTGTAGTAGGGGTTGGACATGTGTATTTTTTTTTTAAAGATTTATTTTATTTATTTATGCATACAAGAGGTGGGGTGCAGGCCAGAGGTGCAGGATGTGTTTGAGTGTACTGAAGTACACTGCTGAGGGGAGCAGTGGATGAGACAGGAGAGGTCTGCTTTGCTGTGTGGGTTGCTCCCTGGCTGGGGATTGAATTCATGCTGCAGTGGCTGCTGATAGCTTCATAGGTTGCGTCTTAACCCCTTGCTCCACCAGCGAGGCCCTAGACATGCGTATTCTTTCATGTCTGATATCATTTGATTTTCATGAGTCTTGAAGAAAGGCGATAGTTCTGTTTTATAGATTGAGAAACTGAGACTAAGAGGAATTTGATAAGTTGCTTAAGTCACGTAGGTAGAATGTAGAGCCAAGAGTAAAAGGAAGGTCTTTCTAATCCCAAAACAATTTTTTTTTGAGAAATAGTTTTTTTTGTTCCTCCTCTTCTTCCTCATCATGTTCATTTTCCTCTTCCACCTTTTCCCTGGCAGTTTTAGCGGCACCCTTTGCACCATTCAACTTTCCTTTCCACTGAGCGTCAGCGACATCCTTCTTGTACTCCAGCTTTGCCACCTTGCTGCCGGGGCTGCTTTTCATTCTCGTGTCATTTATTCCACACCTTCCCAGCTTCTCTGCCACGACGCGGAGAAAGAGCTGCCAGGGTTCGTGGATTTCATCTTGGGGCAGAATTCTGAACAGAGCAGGAAGAATCCAGGCCGTGGCTATTTAGGGGCACTAGGGTCCTTCTTGCCTCCTTTAGCTGGTCTGTAGTTCTTCATTGCCTGTTTTTCTGCTTTTGCCATCTTACCGCATTTAGACTCCTCTTTCCCAATGTGTCCTCCGCCTCTCCAAGCGCTTCTTGGGAAAATCTGTAAGATCGACAGGGACCTCCGGGTTTTTCTATATTCCTCTTTGTATGTCCGCACAGAGAAGGTGTGAGCAGACATTTTGCCCTTTGGTCCCCTTTAGGCATCCTGATTGTTTGCTAGTCCAGAGCCCGTGCTTTTTGCTGTGTAGCATACTGCCTTCTAAAGGTCATGGGTTTTCAAAAGGGGAACAGGTTGAGAGTTTGTGGATTGAGTTTGTTTAGGACTGGGGTTGAATCCTCACACAGTTAGTGTTGGACGAATCAGGAGTTTTATGTCAGTCTCCAGCTTTCTTGTGCTCATTTGTTTATCACGCAACATATTTTTCAGCACCAGCTGTGTGCCAGGTGGCTTTCTTGGTACAAGGGATACAATAGAAAACAAATCAAGCAGATTTTTAAATGGAGCTTGTATTTCTGAAAGGGAAGATACACATCAGTAGATACACAAATAACGTATAATATGTCCGATGGTGTTAATGCTGGCTGCAGTGTCCAGTCAGGGAGGGTAAAGGGACAGAGACGATCTTTCTGAGTTTCTGATAAGGTGATATATAGGCCGAGACACTGAAGTAAGGGAGCAAGTTGTCCAGAAGTCTGAATGAAAGCTATTGTAGACAGACTAGGTGACTTTTCAAAGACCCAGAGTGGGAGTGTGCTTCCTGTGTTTGAGCAACAGCAAAGAAGCTCATAGATTGAGCAAGGTAGAAAGTGGTAGAAGATGAAGGTAGCTGGAGGCTAGATCATGTGAGGCCGTGGTGAGGACTGGCTTTCATTTTGAGTGACTCAGGAAGCTGTTGGAGGGTTTTGAGTACTTCCGGCTTACATTTTAAAAGAGTTGTTATGGCTGTGTGTGGAAAATACGCAGAAGCAGTGCGACCAGCCAGGAGATTATTAGAATAGTTCAGGCAGGACTTGGTGGTGGTTTGGATCAGGGAGATTTCAGAGGATGTAGTTGGATGTAATTTGAAGACAGAGAAGAACCAAGGATGACCGCAGGTTTTTGACCAAAGCAACTGGAAGAATGAAGCTGTCTTTTACTGGGAGAGAGCAGACTATGGGAAGAATAAAGAAGGTTGGCTGAGTGGGTGGGTAAGGAGAAGGGTAGGCTGGTTGTAGGAATAAACAATTTGATTTTGCATGTCGTGCTTATTAGGTGTTCATTTGCAGATGCTGTATGGGCACATATATGCATCTGATGTTTGGGGAGAGACCTCAGCTGGAACTATAACTTGGGGAGTAGTCAGCACCGATGCTGCAGGGGGCCTTGTTGCCCCAGCCAGATAGGATACTGACAAGCAGCAAAGAGAAAGGGCCTCACACCGTGGGGCTGAAGATCTGGCATCCCTTTGCTTTTTTTCTTGGTCATAGAGAGAGAAAAATTTATTAGAGAGTATATTGGGCAGTGGATTATGCGTGTCAGCAGACTGTAGGTGGCTGGCGCGGAAAATTACCTGTTTAGAAATTAGTTATTAAACAATTTGGCCCACTTGACAATGGGAGACAATTTATTGTACATATCTGACAAGCAAACCAGCACAACTATTATAGTAAGTCCTTTTGCTGTTTTAGAAGTTCCTTTTTATTTAGAAGTTTCTTAGGAAAGTTTTTAAATGAAGTTAACTGTGTTAAGAAGTTTCTAGGTAGAAAAGGTTCTGATAGCTGAGAAGCAGCTGGTCTCCGGCTGAAGGCCATATGAATAGAATAGTCTTTTGATGCTTAGACTTTAGCTGATAGGGATGTATTGGTGGCTATCCACTGTCTCAGGTATTTATCTAGCTGAAATAATAAGTTTTAGTGTAAGGTTTGGTTTTTTATCTATTAACTTTGAAGGCTGCCGTCTAGCTGAAACCTGTAGGAGCCAGTAGTCCATGGGAATAAAATACTTGGATTGTCTCTGCTTTACACATGATAAATGCATTTTTTTTTCCTGATTACTAAAAATGAATAAATAAAGACCTGCCGAGTCTCTCGGCAGAATAGACTTGCACCTCATCCAGTGTCTCCTCACTACCTCATCCCCTTCCCCTCGGTCCTTTACGCCACACCTAGGCCGTCTTTTCCTTTCAAGGACTTCTGACCCGACATATTGCCGAAAGCTGGTCTGCGGCACATCACCAATGCAATTTTCATGTTGAATAAGATCATATGTTCTAGGAAAGGGTTTGGACCTAATATTCGCCCCCCCCCCCATCTTTCTTGTGCTGATATAAACTGATAGAATTTTACTTTTTTTTTCAGTTAACAGAAGATGAAATAGCTACGATATTACAGTCAACACTTAAGGGACTAGAATATCTTCATTTTATGAGAAAAATACACCGAGATATCAAGGCTGGGAATATTTTGCTAAATACAGAAGGGCATGCAAAACTTGCAGATTTTGGAGTAGCAGGTCAACTTACAGTAAGTAAAAGTATTACTTGTATTGGTAATTTTCAGCTCTGCCTTGAGAAGGAATTCCTTTTATTTATTTAATTTCAAACTCTACTTTATTTAATTGTCTTAGTAAAACATTACAAAACAAACCAATAGGTTACAAAAGAGCTGGTAAGTTATTTTACCTCCTTTTCTAGAATTTGGTCACATGGCTTAACTTTGATAAAAGTAAAAGCTAAAACAAGAAATGATAAATTTTTACATCCTGTTGATCTGCATCATATTTTTAAAAGGAAGATAAATGAAATCTAAACTGTTTTCCTTGAGTAAAACACAGCGTTTCCTCATTCAGCCTCTAGGTAGAGTTGACAGTTACATCACTGAAAACACTCTTTGTTTGGCCCTAATGTAGTCTCCAGTCTCTTGATTCCCTTCCTACCTCACTAGTGCAAGACAATGAAAACTTTTTTTTTTTTTTCAAAATAGGAAGTCTAGAATTGCTAATGTGATAAAATGCATAAGTACATAGGAAATGGATATAGATAAACAGAAACAGTTCTGGACAGATTTATTGCTAAAATTTACAGCAACATTGTATATCAATTTTTTCAAGGTAATAGTATATCCATCTATCTATCTATATACATGGTAATTGAGTATATATATATATATATATATATATATATAAATAAAATTCATTTGAACTGGTGTTACAGTTTTTTTAAAAAATCTGCCTTGATGTTCAAAAGAATCAGAAATTAATTCAATATTGTGATTAATTCAGTAATTCAATGCGATTCAATATTTGTCCACATTTATCATCCTTCAAAAGATTTTGTTGCTGTTAATGCACAGTTAAACAGTGCCAAGCTAAATTATGTTCTTAATAAGGAAATCAGATTGAAAACTAAATCCTTCTGGTACTGTATAAAAAAATAAAATATTAAAATTGATAATATTAGTGCTTATTAATATAATAAACTGGATGATTACTCAATAATTATTTATATATTACTGCTGTCATGCTGCCTTCATAGAATTTTTACCCCCCTTTAAAATGTATAATCCAGTATTTTAGTATATTCACAAAAGCCACTCTAGTGGATTTTATCTGTGGTTTTGCTTCTGGAGGTTTCATTTTCTGCAGTTTTGATTACCCACTGTCAGCTGAGGTCCGAAAATATGAGTATAAGATAATTTTGAAAGAGACAGACCATATTCATATAACTTTAATATTATTAGAGAATATTGTTATAATTATTCTAATAGTAGTTATTGTTACTCTCTTAATGTTCCTAATTTACAATTAAACTTTATCATAGGTGTGTATGTATAGGCAAAAACATAATATAGATAGAATTTGGTACTATCTGTGGTTTCAGGCATCCACTGGAATGTCTATCCTGAGGAATGGGGGCGACGAACTACCATATAAAATTCCAGAATGTTTTCATCATCCCCAAAATAAACTCTGTACCTCTTTCCCCCTTTTCTTTCCCTCCCTCCCTGGCCATCACTAATCTACTTTCTGTCTCTATAGATTTGCCCATTCTGAACATTCCATGTAAATTAAATCATAGAATATGTAACTTTGTTTCTGGCTTCTTTAATGTTTTATTTCGAAGTTCATGTTGAGGCATGTGTTAGTACTTCATTCTTTTTTATGCCTGAATAGTATTCCATTGTATGAATACAGTCACCTGTTGCTACATGAGGGAGTTGTGATTTGGTTGTTGTAAAATGGCATGGAGTGTAATTAACACAAGCCAGATAACATAGTCTGCTGTGTACCTGGGCTCTATAGATGATACAGCCTGTTAGAGTCACCTATCATATATGTGTGTGGTCATCATTGATTGAAAAATTAAGTGACACATGACTATAATATTTTGTTTATCTGTTCATTAGTTGAAAATTTAGTTTGTTTCTACTTTTTAGCTATTATGAATAGTGTTGCTTTAAAATTCATATATAAGTTTTATGTGAACATAGATTTGCATATGTTACACAGATTTTTCTGGATTATATGGTAACCCTATGTTCAACATTTTAAGAAAGTTTTCCAAAACAACTGAGTTTTTACATTCTCATTGCTGGTATCTGAGAGTTTTGGTTTTTCCACATTCTTGCCAATACTTATTTTCTTTCTCAGAAGTGGAATTGCTGGATCATATGGTGTTCTACTTTTAATTTTTTGAGAAACTCCCATGCTGTTTTCCATAGTGGCTGCACCAGTTTACATTTCCACTGGTTGTACACAAAGGTTCTCTTTCCTTCCAGCACTTATTTCCTATCTTCTTGATAACAGCCATTCTAACAGGTGTGAGGTGATAGCTCACTGGTTTTGATTTGCATTTCCTTGATGGTTAGTGATGTTGAGCATCTCTTCATGTATGTATGTCTTCTTTAAAAAAGATCTGTTGAGGCCCTTTGTCCATTTTTCAACTGAATAGTTTTTTTTTTTGCTACTTTTCGTTATATGATTTCCTTATATATTTTGAGTCCTAGTCCCTTATCAGATATATGGTTTGCAAATATTTTCTCTTTCTGTAGGTTGTCTTTTTATTTTGTTGATTGTTTCTTTTGCTTTCAGAACTTTATAGTTTGATATAGTTCCACTTATAACAACATCAAAAAACACTAATATACTTAGACATAAATTTAATCAAGGGGCAAAAGATTTGAAATGATAAGAAATTGTTGAAAGGACTTGAAGTAGACACATAAATCATGGAACAGAATTGAGAGTCTAGAAATAATAAACCCATGCTTGTATGACCAACTAATATTTGACAAAGGAGCCAAGAGTGCTCACTGAGAAAATCTTGGGAAATTAGATATTTCTATGCAGAAGAATGCTTATGCCACTTACAAAATTTAATTCAGTTTAGACTTAAATGTAAGAAGCTCTGAAACTCAATAGAGGAATCATAAGGGAAAAGCTCCTTGACATGGATTACGGCATGTTTTTTTGGTTGTGACACTGAAAGAACGAGAACAAAAGCAGAAATAAACAAGTGGACTTCCTTGGGATTTTGGTTGGGAATTGTGAAGGGACTTGTAAATCAGTTTGGAAAATAGTGCTATCTTAGTGATACTAAATCTTCTAATACGTAAGTATAAGATGTCTTTCCACTTATTTAGAGCTTCTTTAATCTCTTTCAGCAATGTTTTATGATTTTTCAGTGTCCAGATCTGCTATTTATTTGGCTAAATTTATTTATTTTTTAAAAGATTTATTTATCTATGCATACAAGAGCTGGGGTACAGGCCAGAGGTGTGGGGGTGTGAGAGGATTCACCAGAGACAGAGCAGGAACAGAACAGGCAGATCGACTAAAGTACACTGCTGAGGGGAGCAGCAGCAAGTCAGGAGAGGTCTGCTGCACCATGTGGGTTGCTCCCTGGCCGGCCGGGGATCGAACTCGTGCTGTAGAGGCTGTGGATTGCTTCATAGTGCGGTGCTTAGCCACCAAGGAGGCCCCTGTTTGGCTAAATTTATTCCTAACTAAAATTCTTTTTCTTTTCTTTTTTTTTTTTTTTAATATTTATTTCTTTATGCATACAAGAGCAGGGGTACAGGCCAGAGGTGTCAGGGGTGAGAGGAGACAGAGTGGGGAACAGAACAGGCAGACTGAAACACACTGCTGAGGGGATCAGTAGGCAAGACAGGAGAGGTCTGCTGCGCCATGTGGATTGCTCCGTGGCCAGGCTGGTATCGAACTTGTGCTGCAGAGGCTGCGGATAGCTTCATAATTTACTGAGTGCTTTGTTTTGTTTTAAATGAATGTGATTTTTTTGGGTAAAGGAAAACATGAGATAATTTCTTTGCTTTGCTAGAAGTCAGACTGTAGGAAAGGATGAGCTGGCTGGGCTGGTTTTTGGGTCACTCCTCCAGTGCTACTTAGTTTGAGTTCCTCATTCTACTAAACTGAGATGTCCCCTCTGCTTGGTCTCTTGCCTAGAGGCCTTGAGCCTTGTTGGCAGCCTCCAGGGAGAAGAGGTCCTTGAGTGCGTTGTTTCAGCGTTTCTGTACGTGCTTGCTTAATGCTCCTGATTCACAAGCCCACCTAGACTTTGCTATCAAGAGATCGTTGGCTCCATTTTTCGGAGAATCCTCCAGTCTTATGCTTGGACAGGACAAGGGAAACCAATAAATGGCTTGAGTCAGAGGAGGTCTGGGACTCTGTTGCTTCTTAAAGGGTTTTCAACCCATTCTTCTGTTTTGTGCCATTTTCACCCCTCTTCTAAGTACCTTTGGCATTAGTTTCACCCTTTTTGGAAGGGTTGATGTTAAGATTAGATTTGTTTCTTGGTTCCCCCAGCAGCTGATTCAGTATTCTATATTCATGGTCTCTCTAGTCAGTGGCCGCTGGTTTATTTGCTTCCCAGCTTACAAAATTTTGTGGCTGTGATTCCCAACACTACCGCTTCCGCACCCCCCGCTTTTTTTCCCTGAAGGATTTACTCTTTAAAAACATTTTGTAGTATGTTTGTCTGTCATCTTTACCCAGAAGTCTACAATATTGTTTCTGACAGCAGCATGGGTATCTTTGCCATGGATTAACTGACCCTGCAGCTGGGTGATGGGTGCCCATTTAGGTTGCATATTGCTCTCCCACCATCATAAACTCTGTGATAAACATCCTTGCGGATAAAGTTTCCGCATTTCCTTGAGTGTATCCTCAGGATAATTTCTTAACTTAGGAACCTGTGTCAGAAAATATCTGAAATATTAAGCCTTTTGATGCACATTGTCAAAGTGCTTCTAGAAGGGAACAATTTATGTTTCCAACTGAAGTTTATAAATATGTCCAGTTACCCTCATCTTTGCTACTACAGAATTATCTTATGTTTTCTGCTTTTAATGTCATACATTAAAAGTCCATTTCTCCTTCAGCATTATGTAATCGTTCACGTAAATGTTCTTTTAATATTTTTTTGGATTTTGTTTATATTTAAAATTTCAATCTATTTGAACTTAAAAATGTAGAGTTTTACAGATGACTAGCCAGATTCCCAGTGTTTTTTTCTTCTTTGTGTAATTATACTTATATGTAATATATATTGTTTCTGTACTTAATTATTTTGCATTCCTTTGCTACTGTACCAATATAACTTTGTAACGGATCTAGTTGGGTTAGTGTCCACTCATTACTCTTACTTCCCCCCAAATTTCTATTATTCAAATATCATTTTTAATTGAAATAACCCTTGAAAATGACTTTGACTACCATCCTTCAAAAACACCCCTACAAATTTGAAGTTTCATCGCTAAGGAAATGACTAAGCAGATAGTTAGTTCCTGTGTTAATTTTTACATAGGACTGGCAACGTGAGGTTGATGTAAAATATTGTCTGTCATCTGTTCTGACTGGCATGACCCAACTTAAGCCACAGACATTTCAGAAGAAACATGGTTGATGATGTTGGGAAGTCCTATTGCATATTTAGTTCTGTTCAAAATCCTTCCTTTCCCCGGCCTCCTCTGGTGGCGCAGGGGGTTGAGCGCTGTGCTGTGAAGCTGTCAGCAGCCTCTGTAGTGCTGGATCGATCCCGGCCGGCCGGCGAGGGTCCCACATGGTGCAGCAGACCTTGCCTGTCTCGCCCGCTGCTCCCCACAGCAGTGTATTTCATCAGTCTGCCTGTTCTGTTCCCCGCTCTGTCTCTGGTGAATCCTCTCACCCTCCCGCGCATCTGGCCTGTACTCTGGTTCTTGTGTAAATGAATAAATAAATCTTTAAAAAAATAAAATAAAATCCTTCCTTTCCTAAAAGACAGGAAATCTGGGAAGGTTCTCTTTCATAGAGCTATGCCATTCTGGGAGTGTCCACTATAGTTATTTGCCCATGTGTACTGTATCCATACAGTCTTATTTAAGCCCCATGCTAAGATTTATAAAATTAAAAAAAAGTTTTGTGATTGCACATGGAATACATGCTCTTGTTGTAAACCATCAGAGTGTTACAGAAGTATATGAGGTGAAAAATAAAAGCCCTTGGTGTATCTACCTTCTACATAAACTACTATTAATAATAGTTTAGGGTATTTCCCCCCCATGTATAAAGCACTAATATTATTATTGCTTTTGTTTTATTGTTGATCGTTATTTTTAATTTACAAAGACAAGGTCATGGTATATACAATTCTACAACCTAATTTTTTGACTTTATTTGCATCTTATTTATTTTTTCTATTCTGGAAAAATACATCTGTCTTTCTTCTTTTTAATGTGGTATTTCATTGCAGAGGTGTTTGCCATACTTAACTTAACCCCTCGAGATGGTCATTTGAATTGTCTCCTTTTTCTTTTTTTCCCTCCCTCTATTACAAATACTTCTACAATACTTGTACATATATCTTGGGGCATGGTATATATTTCTAGAAATAGATTTGGGTCAAAATACGTGGACATTTAATTTTAATAAATATCTCCAAATTGCCTACAAAAAAGTTGAACCAGTTTATACTCCAATAATGTATTTCAGTGCCCAATTTTCTATCCTCTTATCTTATCAGCATTAGCTATTTTTAGCCTTTTAAATTTTTCGGTCAGTCTTGTTTTGGTTTGTGTTTTAATGATTCTTGCATGTTTCTAGGTCATTTGATTTCTTTTGTGACTTGCTGAATCATATCTTAAGTATGGTTTTTATATATTATATGTTTTAAGAGCAAGATATTTATTGTTGGGAAGTCTCTTTTTCTTAATAACTTTGGTGCTTGGTATTAATATCTCCTTTTTCTATTTTAGGATACCATGGCCAAGCGGAATACAGTAATAGGAACACCATTTTGGATGGCTCCAGAAGTGATTCAGGAAATTGGGTACAACTGCGTGGCAGACATCTGGTCGTTAGGAATAACTGCCATAGAAATGGCTGAAGGAAAACCCCCTTATGCTGATATCCATCCAATGAGGGTGAGGAAATGGACAGAAAACCAGTGGGGTGGTTAGTTACTGGTCTTCATCACAATGTTAGGTAAATGGCTTACCTGGTTAGGTGTGATGCAGTAAGGGAAATAACTATATGTAATTGGTAAGTATCAGTGTAGATGCTAGATGATGCACTCTGCTGACTGGAGTCACCTGTTCCAGCGTGATCCCCCCACTTCCATTCCAGAGGTTATATGTGACAGTGCTCCAGCAGCACGTGGGCCCCAGAATTGCTGAGCTTGACTTGTGCGGTAGATATGTACACAAATAATAGTATGTATGTCTATAGGTTCTATAAATGTGTAAATATATAAATATATATATTTAATAGTTTAGGTGCCCACATTTTAACATTTCATGACAACTGGCGCTGAGTAGCAGTCTTCTCCTTTGTCCCAAGCATGGGCTTTTCACTTTATTAGTCTCCGTAATTCCCTGCTCACCAAGTATGGGTCATTACCTGTTGTATTGCAGTGTCTTCTCTAATATTTTTCATGTAGTGGTGCTAAGAAAGCAAGCTGTGTTTTTGAACTCCTGTCTCTAACACCCATTCTGGTTGCTTTGTTGCCTGTTCCTGCCTGAACCCTATAGGTGGTTAAACTGGTACGTTCTGGTTTGTGGCTCTCCAGACTCTGTTCTTTTCAGCCTCCATTTACTTCATGATAGCCTTAGTATCCCCTGAGACTCCCTTAGTGTTGCCACCCTAAAGGGTTTCCAGGCCTTATCTCCCCTCCTCACAGCACTGTTCTAATAAAACCTTGATCCGCCTTTTCAGGGGCTCTGTAGGCCTCTCCATAACTCCTAACCCCAGCTTCTCTTCTCTGATTATTTAGTTCTCCTATGAAAAGACTTAATTTTTTTTTTAAGATTTATTTATTTATGCATACAGGAACTGGGGCACAGGCCAGAGGAGTGGGGGGTGAGAGGACTCACTAGAGACAGCGTGGGGAACAGAACAGGCAGACTGACTGAAATCCACTGCTGAGGGGAGCAGCGGGGAGTCAGGAGAGGTCTGCTGCACCATGTGGGTAGCTCCCTGTCTGGGGATCGAACTCGTGGTGCAGTGGCTCCAGATAGCTTCATAGGTTGTGTCCTAACCCCTTGCGCCACTAGGAAGGCCCAAGACTTAACAATTTTTTAATAAAAAAATTCATGTGCCGAAAGATAAGCTTCCCTTTTTTGGGTGTCAGAAATGGGAAAGGGCAGGAGGGGGACTTACTGGTTGTATTTTTCAGATTTGAAGAATATAATTTAAGCCGCTTATTACAAAGAGTTTTGTTTTTTAAAAAACTGTCTTTTCTATTGGAAACAGTAAATTATAGTCTTATTTTTTTAATAGAATTTAAATGCAATGGGTAGTAGATTTTTTTCCCCCTCAGGTATTTTTGTTTGGCTTGGAAGTTAATGAGTCCCTTGAGATTTTGGAGACTTCTGGATTTATGATCTCCTTGTTTACATCTAGTGGTGGTAACTTTTAGGGGAAGAGACACTTGAGGACTAAGAGCTAAGGTTATTTGGGGGATATTCTTAGGTCTTTTCACTTGGAAAGGCAATAGACTGTGGTTAGGAAAAAAACAAAACTTGATGAATGTTGTGAGGTTAAGGTTTAGGGGGTGAGTGGAAGAGGGAGGCAGAGGGGGAAAAGGGAGGGAGAGGCTGCAGAGAGAGAAATACCAGGTTCTCGAATTATCATACTTCCTACTTGGAGATTGTTAGGTTTTGGTTGGAGTTTGGATGGGCTTGTCAGAGGACAGGAGGAACATCATTTTGTCAAGCTGTAATAGTATTTCTAGTCATATTTTTATTGCAGCATCACTTTCATTCTACCACATCTTTGTGTTTTGTTTTGTTTTTTAATCAGGCAATCTTCATGATCCCTACAAACCCTCCTCCCACATTCCGGAAGCCAGAGCTGTGGTCTGATAACTTCATGGATTTTGTGAAGCAGTGTCTTGTAAAGAGCCCCGAGCAGAGAGCCACAGCCACGCAGCTCCTCCAGGTCTGCAGCACCCTAGACGCTGCCTCTCCCTTTCCTTCACATGCTGACCAGTACCTTAGTACCCCTGCATGGCAGTAGTAAAGACGCAAAAGACGCCTCGTCTCTGGGGAGGTTTGACTTCCACTAAGCAGAGAAGTTGGAAACAGTGTTATGTCATTAATCATGACCTGCAGGAAATCCTGGGGCTCCCTGTGGTAGGGATGGGAATTGGCATTCAGTGGGCTCCTGCTGTGTGCCACGTGTTCTCACATCACGGATAGCGAGGGATGGGAATTGTTTCACTCTTATAGGTGAGGAAATAAAGACTTAGAGAAGGCAACTCATTCAGAGTCAGTGAGCTGGGTCACAGCCAGGCCAAGACGAGAGCCTAGCTCTTTTTGATACCAGAGCAGAGGTGCTGACACCTACTCAGTTTTGACAAGGGACTGAGGTTAATGAATGAAGTAGTTACCTGTACCTTGCATCATGGAGTCTAGATAAAAGAGCAGAAAAAACAGAAACCATTGCACTGAAGAAATAAAGGAAAATGAGTGGTTGACTCTAGCATAAAACGGATGACTTTTTTTTTTTTTCTCAGATGGGGAATCATTTTATTCGATGGATATTTTCAGAGGGCTTTCCCTGTGCCCTGTGTACTATTAAAAAGTACTAGAATATAAAATTAATAGTATAAAGCATCTGCCCTATGGAGTTTAGCATTCTGTTGGGGCAGATAAAACGCAATGATACCTACCTGTGTAGGTTGAGATCCTTCATATTTGAGAAAGGAAGTAGTCTTGAGTTACATAAAATGGATGTTAATAAATAACTGGACTTATTTGTATAAGATAAGAGGAGGGACATGGTCTGATAAACTTCCCAAGTGGTGAGAGAGAACAAACCGCATCTTCTTTCAGATGAGCTGGTTCATATTTCTACTTGTAGCAGCAAAGTCTTTTCTTGTCTGGATGGGGCCACTGATGAAGTATTATAGAGAAGAGAACTCTTGTATTGTGATCCTACTATATCTTGAGACATATTTTCAATCCCTAGAACATGTACAAAGACCATAGAGACCTGTGCTTTGATGAATGGTGAGGAATAGGGAGTGGGTCGCAAGAGGAACTCTGGGGACAGTATGGAATTTAGAAAACAATACGTCACCCCCTAAAAAGAATTTTCACCTGTTATTTTTACGGCATGTATTTCTTACCATTGTGCTTCAAACAAGGAAAATCAAGATGGTAGGAATGTTGAAAACTTCAAATGTTTATAAATTCAGTGTTTATAAATTAATTTCACAAATATCCCTGTTTCAAGTATCTTTGCTGGTTGAATAATATTTGTGCCTTGTGAGTGAGTTTCAGTATTTCCGTAGAACTGCACTTTCGCACTAAAATCCTTTTCACCTAACTATGTTATTGGGACTGTTTTAGTGCGTTGAATAGAAAGAGTAAGCAGAATGAGTAAATTATTCAGTGATTTCAAAACAGTGTCTTTAACCCCTCTTAAGCCCCAATTCCAAAATCACCTCCCAAGTTACTGGAATTTTTGCTTGTCTCTTGAAAAAATTTCCAGCATGACTTGTTCAAGGGTACATGTTCTCTGAGACGCTGGGGGGATGTGCAGGGTGCACTGCCACTTGTCGTGCGAGTGTTTCCCACCCTTGGCAGGATGGCTTGTGTTCCTGCTTCCCTTCCCTGCCATTTGTGTCCTCCAAACAATGGGACCACTGTGACACGTTCCCAGCACATTTCCGAAACTTCCTCTAGGGGGCAGTGGCACCCCGTTGAGAATCACTAGGTTTGGCAGAGAAAAGGAGGAGACATTCTAGCCGCACTGAAAAAGATGGGGGAAGCCTGAATGTACTTCTGCTCAGAATCACGACGTGAGTGAGGCTAAGCGTCTGGCCAAAGCATAGTGAGAAAGATGAGGTTCATTCATTGATTCAGCAAGTATTATTAAGTATCTCCTCTGTGCCAGGCACTGTGTTGGCACGGTGCCGTAGCAACTGTCTCCAGTGTTTCCCATTTTCTTCTTTCAGCACCCGTTTGTCAAGAGTGCCAAAGGAGTGTCCATACTGCGGGACTTAATTAACGAAGCCATGGATGTGAAGCTGAAACGCCAGGAAGCGCAGCAGCGGGAGGTGGACCAGGATGACGAAGAGAACTCAGTGAGTGGTGGGCATTGCTGTGGGCCTCAGGCATTAGTGCTTGTTAGTGCATGATGCCACGCAGGTGAGACAGCAGGCGGTGTTGGATCGGCAGCCTGGAGCCTGGCATGACCGCATCCTGTCTGTGACAAAGACTTGTTGGAGGCTTGCTGCATCCGTGTTTGTTCTCCCAGACACTTTCAGATTTTACTCTCCTGCCCCATATGTTTTATTCAATTCAACCTTTTATTTGGGAGAGAGAATGTTCAGATCTGATACTTGGTTCTTTTATGCCTTTTTAGGGCATCTGGGATTCATAGTAAATTTGTGGATTTTATGCTTACACACTCCCGCACGACACCAAGATTACAAGTGTACTAACTTTGACTCCTGAGTCTATGCTGTAAACTACAAAGAGGAAGAGAGAAAGAGGAGAGGGAGCGGGTTCTTTAGGGTTGGATGTGTTACTCTCACATGGGTAAATTTATGATCTTTGGTTAAATAAGGATGCTCCGTCCTCTAAGGTGGATTTAAAAGCAGAGTGTGTCAAATCCAGAAATATTAGCACGAAGATAAGTGACAAGTAGTTTAGAAAACTGAAACTCTTTTGATCTTATTAGCCCGAATTGAGATTTTGTCCTGTTGCAGGAGGAAGATGAGCTGGATTCTGGCACGATGGTTCGGGCAGCAGGTGATGAGATGGGCACTGTCCGCGTAGCCCACACCATGAGCGATGGCGCCAACACAATGATCGAACACGGGGACACGTTGCCCTCCCAGCTGGGTACCATGGTGATCAACTCTGAGGACGAGGAAGAGGAGGGGACCATGAAGAGTAAGGCTCTAAGTACACCAACCTCAGATGAGAACCCAGGCTCACGCTTGAGTCCCCTCTGCTGTTGCCACAACAGAAGGGCTAAAAACATTGGAGGGGTTTCATTGTGGGGAGTTGGGGGCAGAGGAGCTGGCATATGGTGTCAGGTGCACGAAAGCGTCAGCAATCAGAAGGGACTGGCTTTTGAACCTGAACAGCCATTTTCACTGAATCTGGTCAGTTTTTCCTTTCATCTCTTCCATCTGTGGCAACAAGCCCACATGTTGGTTTGTTGCATTATTCAGTGTGATGACCCTGAGCTATTGACTGTACATACCTGCTGTTGTCTTCACCCTGTGTCTAACCTGGATTACCAGTACTCACTCAAGCTGTTAAGGATGTTGTACAAGTTTAAAAGTCCTGCCAATTCCTTCTAGTTTAAACCTATCTCCGCTGCTTTTCTTTTCTTTTCTTTTCTTTTTTTTTTTTTTGTGGGACCCTTGCCGGCGGCCGGGGAATGAACTGGCGCTGCAGAGGCTGTGGGCAGCCTCGCAGCCCGGTGCTCAACCGCTGCGCCACCAGGGGAGGCCCTCCACTGCTTTTCTTTTTATCCTGCTGATCCCCTTTTGCCTGTGACTGAGGCCTGAGGCCTGTGAGACCTTCTGTCTCAGAAAGTCTGCTGTCCTCTCTCCTCTGCTCTTCAGTTGGTTCCCTTCCTTTGTACATTCTAGAATAGCTCACAGAGGAAAGAACTTTGGGGGTGCAAAATCATAATAACTGAGCCGTTCATAGAAAATTTAGTCTAAACTCTGCATAGGTTTAGAACAATTAAGGCTCTGTGATCTTTCCATCATCTTTTCTTTCTTAGTTAAAATTTAAAGATCCTTTCAACCAGTGTTTGGCATGCTGTGGGCCACAGGCCAAATCTGGCTGGCCACCTGTGTTTGGCAATAAAGTTTTATGGCCATGTGGCAATGCCCATTCGTTCCACAGCCTGTGGCAGCCTCTGCATTATAGAGGCAGAGTTGAGTTACTGAGAGACTGCACGGCTCCAACAACCTGAGAAGTTCGTTGTCTGGTCCTTCACAGACAGAAAAGTCCTCTAAACCTTGCTGTAGACCCTCTGATTTGTGACTGACTAGTCAACACATTTTTCCTCAGTGCTGCTGTACTCCAAGTACTTTGCTCAGTGCTGAAGATACAGCAAGGAAGGAAGAAGCAGCCCTTACTCAGAAGGATCCCACTGTTTAGTGTGGGGACAGACTATTAGTTACAGTGCAGTGTGTGAACCGAGTTCTAAGATAAAGATAGTCTGAGGGTGTTGTTGAAATAGCACGGGAGAGTATTTAATTTAAACTGGGGATTACTGAAAAATTCCTAGAGGGAAAAATGCAGAAAGGCTAGGAGCGATTGGGGTGGGTGGAGCAGAGCACCTGTAGCTCTAGAGGCACAGGGGTAGGGGCACAGGGGGAGCGCAGGTGGCTTGTCAGATTGGGACTAACAGTCACTAGGGCTGTGGCTCCTAGCAGTCCTCTCTGCTTTTCATCTCTCAGGTCTCTGTATTTATAATCAGCCCTTTGTTTTTTCTGTGTTAGGCCCATCATTTGTCTTTGTTTTCTGGTCAGAATGACACAGAGATAAGGGCGGTAACGCTGCTGATGGGCATGCAGAGTGGCGTGCCTTTCCTGGAATGCAGTGTGCATCAGGGGTTCAGAAAGGTCCCATTTTTTTTTTTTTAAAGATTTATTTCTTATTTATACAAGCACTGGGTATAGTCAGAAGCATGGGAGGGCGAGAGAATTCACCAGAGCCAGAGCGGAGTGCAGAGCAGGCAGAATGACTAAGTACACTGCTGAGTGGAGCAGCGGGCAGCAGTAGAGGTCTGTGCGCCATGTGGGACCCTCACCCTGTAGCCGGGGATCGAACCGGTGCTGCAGAGGCTGCGGGCAGCTTCGCAACCCAGCGCTCAACCACTGTGCCACCAGGGAGGCCCAAAGGTCCCATCTTTGACCCGTCAAATTTCACTCCTAGGAATCTAGTCCAAGAAATAATTGAAGATGCAGACAAGCTATATTCAAGAATTTTTCCAAATCTGTTATTTATAATTGTTTAAAAAAATCTGATTAACTTAAAATGTTTGGTGGCCAATGAGTGGTCAGATGAATTATGATGCATCCATTGAATGGAATGCTATCCCATATGAAAACATTGAAAGTCCTATTTGAGGAACACTTAATTGGGGAAATATGTTGAGTGAAAAAAGAAGGAATCAAAATAATAGCTTATGACTCCAGTTTTATAAAAGTGAAAAGATAAATCAATATGTGTTAGTATATGCATTAAAAAACTGGATAGAAAAAATCAAAAGGCTATAGGGAAATAAATATTAGAAGTAATAATTATTGATAATAGGATGCAAGGATTTAAAATTTTATTTTCCAAATTATTTTCTGGAGTTATTACCAGAAAAATAAATCACACCCAAAATGCTGCTGATATTTCAGTGGGTCTGTAAATTAGAAATTTGGGCTCTGCTTTGCTGTAAGAATCCTTTTTTCCGGGCCTCCCTGGTGGCTTAAGGGGTTAAGCACTGCACTATGAAGCAATCCGCAGCCTCTGCAGCACGAGTTCAATCCCCAGGCCGGCCAGGGAGAAACCCACATGGCGAAGCAGACCTCTCCTGTCTTGCCCGCTGCTCCCCTCAGCAGTGTATTTCAGTCACTCTGCCTGTTCTGCTCCCCGCTCTTTCTCTGGTGAATCCTCTCACCCCGCCGCCCCCCCCCCCCATCTCTGGCCTGTGCCCCAGCTCTTGTATGCATAAATAAATCTTAAAAAAAAAATCCTTTTTTCCTTCCCTTCTTTTCCTTCTCCCCGTTATGCCCATAAAAAGATATTTGCAAAGAGTTTATAAAAAACATTGTCACTCCCTGCCAGTCTCTTTAAATGTTTTTCAATATGCTTCACCCTCTGAATTCAGAATTGAAGCACCCTAGATATATTGGTTTGGTGTTACATAGACTGTCAAGTGAATTCTATATGCTAAATTTAGTCTCTCTCTCTCTCTCTCTCTCTCTCTCTCTCTCTCTCTCTCTCTCTCTCTCTCTCTCTCTCTCTCTCGCGTGCGCGCGCGCGCGCGCGCGCTCTCAGTAGCCAGTGGATTTGTTAGGAAGGTTTGTTTGGTGGTAATGACTTCTGTTTCTTTTTATTGACTCTGAATGCTAGAGCTTTTGCTTATTTTAAGGACTTATACAGATGGTTGTAATCACCATGCAGGATGATGAGGCTGACCCATAAATGTGTGGTACATGTACATGTTTTATGGGAAATCTGTCCCTTTTTATTTAAAGAACCAATTTTGTTCTAAATGTAACTTTCATATTTCCAGTGTTAATTAATTCAATAGGTGGCTTGTTCAGTTTCTGAGTTTGGTTAGTTTTAGCATGTCTAATGAGAAACATGCATCTTTTATTATAGTAACCATGAAAACCATTTAATAACCCACAGTTGCAGCTAAGTGACATTGAATAAACGCAATTCACAGACAGTCTATAGGTCATGTAGTTCAGTTTTGGGGTCAATAGTTTGACAGATTTGCCACTTATTTTGAGATTATTACTCCTTTTTGTTTTAGGTGTTAAACTCTTCTTTATGGAAAATTAAAGCATATACACAATTACACACAATAATTTTGTGACTGCCATGGATTTATTATCCCCCCATTTGAAAGATGATTGATTTACTGCCTATCATATTGTAGGAAATAACAAGCTGAATTAATTTAAAGCAAATCTAAAATATATAATTCCATTGGAATTGATCTTTAAAGATTTGCAGGAGACTGGCTGAAGTACTCTGTTATATTGGTTAATTCACTTTCCTTGTTTGGGGTTTTAGTGCTCTAGTCAGTGAAATAAAACAGTTATTTAACTTTGTTTCCTATGTCCTTTATAGCTCTAATAGTCCACATAAAATTATGTAACTCATGACTAATACAAAACTGAAGGTAAGTTCTTAAAGTTAAAATTTAATCCTAAAATACTTAAGCTTTCATCTTCTATTGTCTTTGAACTGTGAAATATTGAATCCTTAAAAATTAAAATTATAACTGTTACCCTTGAAAAACTTAAAACATACCACTATAGTTGTTTCCTTCAGTTTTATACAATTTAATTTTAAATAAGCTTTTACATGGAAATGAGAAGATCTTACATTCATAAGTTATGTTTAGGACATATAGCCCAGAAACCGTCCTGAACTTTTTGGTACACTTACAATAGACAGATTTCACAGATTTTTTTTTTTTTTTAATAATAAATTTTATTGTTATATTCCCCATACAATTGCAGCCCCCCCATTCTGACCCCAATCCCTCCCCTCCCGCCCCCGCCCCCCTAAAAGTGTCTCTGGTTCATAGTTTTTTGTTGATTTTGATTTTCACTTTCTTATAGTTATTCATTTTCCTGGTCCCTTATTTAAGTTTTCTAGATTCCTGCTATGAGTGAGACCATCCGGTGATTTCACAGATTTTTAAAAAGAGTTTATTTCAGAAAACTTAGATCCTTCATTTACCTCTAAACTCATTTACTAAATTAGTAATTATTATACTAACAGTATTATAGCAATATTAATGAATTGTTTTATAAAAATGTAGCTCACTCTCATTATAACGAAGAACTTTTGTTCGTGATGGTAGATCTCTGTGGTCCTGACTCATAATTTTGCCTAGATATCCTGTTTTCTGATTAGTTTCTACTTAGTAAGCAAGCACGTGCATTTTCCATGTTGGCATATGGTCTTTTTTTATATTTATGACACTTACCAGTGTTTTTTAATCATTTTGGTTATTTCTGATTTTTCACTGTTATAAATAAATCTACAGGAAACATCTTACATATAGGATGCTCCTCCTTTTAAATATTTTTTAGGGAAAATTTCCAAAACAGTTTGAATAACTTATTATGTATGTACTGCCATTCTTTTCTTCAAAAGATTTGTACCAGTTTGCATTCCATGAGGATTAATAGCAACTGTCATTGTCCTTAATTTTTTTCCTTTTTATATCCACTTTTGGATATTTTCTTTTCAGTCTCTCTGTGTCACTTTCTGGGTGTTGTTCTTGAATTCATAGATTTTTTTTTTTTTAGCCATATCTAATCAACTGACCCAGACATTGAGTTTATTCATGTCTAAATCTTTTTCTTCCTAGAAGTTTTTATTATTTTACAATCTGCTTTTTCTTCTTTCGTAATGTTCTGATCTTGTCTTAGGAATTTTATTCCTTTGTCTCTTGGAATGTTATAATTTTCTTTATTTTATGGTATTTTTTAGAGCAATCTCTTGGGTTCCTTGGGTCTCATCTCAGCTGGTTATCGTCTTTGTTGTCTCTCGTGCTATTATATTTCCTCTTATGCTTTGTTATTTTTATTTGTGAGCTTGTTTTCAGTGAGAATTCTCTTCTTTCAAAGTCCTTTTTGTTCCTTGGGTTGTATAGGAATCCCTGTGGTGCCCCCAAGGTTCTTTTTCTTAAGAGTGGCCTTTAGATTATTTCTCATTCCATAATGTGCTGTGGTACAGCCAAGAGGATCATGCTTCTAAAGTTGACTCTTTCCACACCTTGCATGAACAGAAACCGTTCCTAGCCATTTCCTTGAGTTTGTGGATATAGTTTGCCCTGACTTTTATATTTATGCTGGGAATTGAGTTCTAGCTCTCCCTGTATAGATGTGTCTTGACTTCTCTCTTTATCCTGATTCTTTGATCCTGTATCAGTCTTTTTTTTTTTTTTTAAGATTTATTTATTTATTTATACAAGCACTGGGTACAGTCAGAAGCGTGGGAGGGTGAGAGAATTCACCAGAGCCAGAGCGGGGAGCAGAGCAGGCAGAAGGACCGAAGTACACTGCTGAGGGGAGCAGCGGGTGGCAGGAGAGGTCTGCGCGCCATGTGGGACCCTCCTCTGGTGGCTGGGGAGCAGCCGGGGATCGAACAGCGCAGCAGGCAGCTTCGCAACCCAGCGCTCAACCGCTGCGCCACCGGGGAGGCCCGATCCTGTATCAGTCTTAAAACTAGTCTGTATGGTTTGGTTTTCCCATTGGGCCACTCAGCTCAATATTGTGGGCTCCTTTCTTGCGTTTGCCACTTACAGGCTCTTCTCTTCCAGTTTTGAGCAATACAGTGATTTTTTTAGTCTTGAATTTCCATGTGTTTGGAGCAGGAGGGCAGGCCTCTACTGCTTCCACTCGTTCAGTCATTAACCTGCCTACAGTAGTGATATTCCTACCCTTTCTCTATAAGGAATAGGTTCAGTGATGTTATTTACTCACTGTCCCTGGCTAGGAGGTGATGAGCTGGGAATGAAGGAACTGCAGCCTTTGATTTTTTTATCTACTGACCTGACTTGTTTTACATACATGGGCATCAGATCCACAGCAGAAAGTCTATCAGAATTCCTGGCAACACTGCTGCTGGCTTCTGATGAGATTCTGGAGATACTTTTTTAAAAAACAGTTATTTGTTAATGTAATTTATTTATTAGTTATACTCAGGAGGGTAAACTTTAAAAATATACAATAATCATGAATGCTTAGGCACTTACTGAAAACGAGGAACTGGGGCCTCCCTGGTGGCGCAGTGGGTTGAGCGCAGCGCTGTGAAGCTGTCCGCAGCCTCTGCAGTGCGGGTTTGATCCCTGCCGGCTGGAGAGAATCCCATGCGGTGCAGCTGACCTCTCCTGTCGTGCCTGCTGCTCCCCTCAGCAGTGTATTTCTGTTGTCTGCCTGTTCTGCTCCCCGCTCTGTCTCTGGTGAATCCTCTCATCCTCCCTCAAAAACAAACTAGCAACTGTACTTAATCTATTAGAAGCTTTTTACATATTTTAATCATTACTACCATGCTATGTGATAAATAAACCTTCTCCTGCACCCCCCAATTTTATAGCACCAGAAACTGAATTGCAGAGATTGTTTATAATTACCTAGTGAGTAATAGAAGGACTTGAAGCCAGATGTGTTCGATTTCAAAGCTCATGCTCTTAACCAGCGTGTGATACTGTTCCTCAGGCTCTCGTTACAGGTTATGTGATGTTGGTAAGTCTCAACCGCAAGAGTAATATACCTCTTCTCATGGGTTGTTTGAACAACTAGCTACTCTACCTGTGTCCCCAGGATTTCCCAAAGCAAAGGACACCGTGGTTTTCACAGAGGGCTTGCCTCTGAAGATCGAATAATGATGTCATTACATCCGAGGGGAGTGTGTTTTAGTTGTGTACACCTCAACCTACTGGAAAGAATTGCATTGCAGTTAGAGGGAGGTGATTAGGGCAAGGTGAGCTTTAATTGCTTTAGAAGGGCTCTCAAGAACACCTGTTAAGAAGCAGGGCTGTAAACTATGGCCCACGCTCCTTTGAACAGCCGTGTGTGGATAAAATATCAGAGTGAGGATTTGGGCAAGTTTCTTTTATTTATCTACAGAGTTGGTTTTTTTTTTTTTTTTTTTTAAATAAGGGCTATCAAAGAACTTTGCCCCCAAGAACTGAAGTACATGCTCTTGAAATGACACCAGAGGCTGGCAGTGTGGAGGTCATTATACACTCTCTGGGCCAGAAGAGGGAGCTCTGTCATAGGTTATGAGTTAAAATTGTGTTCTCATTTGTGTTCACAAATCTGCTTCTTACAGTAGGCTGTATTCTAGACTAAGAGCAATTTATTTTAAAATCTATTTTAAGTAACCATAGCAACATTGGGACAATATCTGTATTTTATTTAGGTAGATTGGGTATTTCATAGTTAGCAAAGTTCAAATGAGACTGAGGTCAGCCAAAAGTGTCTCAAGTAGTTTAAACTTTTTCTCTCTTCCCAGATATGTTAGTACATCCTAACCAGAATTAATGTTTTCTTTCTGCAACATGGTACTATACCTCCTAGTGTTTTATCATCAAGTTTAATTTTGTAGCAGGATCTGGTGTGAATACCTGTTATTAGGTTAAAGAAGATTTTATCAGTTTCTACCTTTTAAGAGATTTATCTTTTTAATCAAAATTGATATTAAATTTTGTTTTATGAGTTGAACATTTAGCTAAATCTCTTGTTTGGTAATATAAGCAGTTAACTTCATTTTCCTTCTGAGTTCTGTTCTAGTTCCAGCCCACAAGTTTTTGTATGTGGTACATTGTAAATGTTTTTTCCCAGCTTTTGATAATTTGTGCTTTTTGTACATCTTTTTTTTAACTCATGATTTAATCAAGCATTCTTTTTAAAAACCAAGTGTTTGGTTTTAAACTGCTGATTTAAAATATTCAACTTAAGAGAACTGTAGTCAAAGAATGTGGCCTGTATAATATTAGTTCTTGGGTATTTTTGAAACATTTGTGGCTAGCATGTCACTAGTTCTTGTTAAATGTTCTCTGTATGTCTTAGAAAGAATGTGTGTTCTGATTGTTTGATGGAGGAATCTATATATACCCAATAGGCTTAGCTTGCTAATTCAGTAATTTTTTTATACTTGATTCTTTGGTTTCTGACAGAGATATGTTGAAAACACTACTCTATGGTTTTGGATTTGTTTGTTTTTGTTAATTTTGGCACATGCATGTGAATGTCTGTATATATTTTTTGAGGCTACATTATCCCATATATACAGATTTGGAATTTTTAACTCTTTTTCCTGGGAACTGTTCCTTTTATGTTTGACCATCACTACATCCCTGGGACACAGGTTTATTAGGTGTGAGGTTCCTGGGATAAGGATGAGAAAATCAGGCTTAGAGGAGAGTGCCATGTCCTTTGTGAGGTGACATTGGGTCTCAAGCCTTGTCCAGTGGCCCTGTTGTGCTAGCTATGTTATTGTACAAAGCCTGCCATGTTGTCTTTTGACAACTATTTCTAGCAACTTCAAACACCCTTCTAGTGAAAACAAAGACTTTATATTATCTTGGTATTTTGTGTTACCAAGATTCACTTGTGTGATGATAAACAGACAAGGCTTTACAGCTAGTTAGATGGATCAAAGGATAAAACGAATATAGTAAAATGTTAATGTTTGAGGAACCTGAGTAGTCTTGTAACTACTGCAGGTTTTTTGTACATGTAAGATTATGTCAACATAAAACATTAAACTATCTTTAATCATGATTTTTCAGTTTTGAGAAATAAACCACAAAAGGCTAATTTGAGATAGTTCATTAATTGAAAGAGTTTCATTTGTGTATCCTGATAAATAGATATTTTGAAGTTACCAGTTTTTACTAACTGATTCAGCTGTTATTTTTGTTGTTAATGTTGGTAGAAAGTGTGCTTCAGGAAGTTAAGCATATCAGGTTTAGGAAAATGTTAATTATTATTAATATATATCATTCAGAGTAATATATTGGTACTGAATGCCATTAGTAGTACTATGAAAATAATGAAATTTTATGCATATCACCTCCTGTGTATTTTATATGGGTTGCTGTATGTGTCTTACTATGTAGAGAAATAATTTCACCATTCCTTTCTCAAGCAAACATCATTTTTTTTTAAAGATTTATTTATTTATTTATACAAGTACTGGGTACAGTCAGAAGCGCGGGAGGGTGAGAGAATTCACCAGAGCCAGAGCAGGGAACAGAACAGGTAGACTGACGAAATACACTGCTGAGGGGAGCAGCAGGCACGCCATGTGGGACCCTCGCCTGTGGCCGGGGGTCGAACTGGCACTGCAGAGGCTGCAGGCAGCTTCACAGACCAGCGCTCAACCACTGGACCACCAGGGGAGGCCTGCAGACATCATTTTTTTTTTAAGGAAAGAAAATTTCTGTGTTTTAGCTGATCATTATCGAATAGCGTTAATATTTATTTACTAAAACAAGGACTTCTAGTTATATTCTAAAAACACAGAAAATATCCTAGAAAATATATTATACTTTGATAATACTTTAAATATAAAGTATATTTGAAGGCAAAAAATATTTTTTCAGAGGCAGATATAGTAGAAAAGTTTCGTAATAACTGAGAGTTTGGTTTGCACCATTTATGTTTGTAGGAGCAGTTAAATGCTTTTGCCTCAAATGAGGAAATGACAGGACAAAGGATGGATGTTTAAAATAATATGTACCTCATCAACTAAAGATCTGACATGCAACAGTTCTCTCTTTCAAGAACCGTTGGCTGTGTTATCACGGGTTTCTTGTCCCACGGTGTCCTGCATTCCCAGGAGGTTCTTAGCAACCCTTCCCCCTCCCTCCTCTCCTTGCCAGCGGGAGGCAGGAACTTGGACTACTGAAATGAAAGAGCCTTACCTTTAGACTCAGTCCGCTAAAGGGAGTGAGTGGATGATTTCTCTCTAAAACTTGCACTGAGTTCAATTTTTATTCTAGGGAAATAGCAAGTAATCTCTTTGAAATAGAATATTAAAGCATAGTGGCAGCTCAGAAGTATGTTTTAGGTAAATTACTGTGATAGTATTATGTAGTGAAAACATGATATAGTTGTAGTTCCCCAGAAAGCCATGAGTCTCATGAAGGGCATCTATTGTTGCTGTGAGCTTCCTCATGTCAAAGCCAAAGTCCAGGATCTTGTTGACATGATTTTATTTCACCACTGCCAATCAGATGCTAATTTCAGAGCTGCCTAAGATGGAAATTCTTGACTCACAGCCTACTTTCCTTCCACCTGCAGTTGTTTGAGGAGATTGTTAAAACATTGCCTCTCTTGTATGTTATTTATCTCAATCTCTCTGGCTGAGATTATAGCATTTGTAAGGACAATAAAGGGGGCATAAAGTCCTGCAGGTATTTTAACACTTCTGTTACCACAGTGGCCTTACTGTCTAGTTTCTGATCCCCTCAGGATGTTTAAAACTATCACCAGAGAATATTACATGTCCATGTTTCTTTGCCACTCAGTTAGCATCATCTGAGAGTTGCAGATAATGTTAGTATAGTTATACATACCAAACCTCAAACTTTAAAACATTTGGCTTTGTTAGAGTCATTTGAATCTCTGAACAAGAGCAAGAAAAAGAAAAAGGAGTGGTGGAAAAAACAGTAATTTTTGGAATTAGTCTTTAGTTTGAAATTTGGCATCTTACAGAATGACTCAGCTTGGGCAAGTTATATCTTTTTTAGAGCCTCAGTTTCCTAGATTGAAAATGTGGGGCATACTTTGTAGGGTTGCTAAGGTATATAAGGTAATATATGTAAGATGCTTAGTGTCTATGTGCTTTAATATGGTGGGTAATAGTAAGTATATGAATCTTCTAATGTAGGATAGTGACTTTTTCATGGATCGAAAAATTCCTTCAACCAGGCTGTTTTTCTATATCCTAGTCCTTTTTTCTTGCTACTTATGCATTTAGTTTTTTTTTAAAGATTTATGTATTTGTTTATACATACACTGGGTACACTCAGAAGCGTGGGAGGGTGAGAGAATTCACCAGAGCCAGAGCGGGGAGCAGAGCAGGCAGAAGGACTGAAGTACACCGCTGAGGGAAGCAGTGGGCGGCAGGGGAGGTCTGCACACCATGAGGGACCCTCCTCCGGTGGCCGTGTAGCAGCTGGGGATCGAACCAGCGCCGCAGAGGCTTCGGGCAGCTTCGCAATCCTGTGCTCAACCGCTGCGCCACTGGGGAGGCTCAGTGCATTCAGTTTTTACTCTTGGTATTAATGGTGAGGTGTAAGTGCCACCCTTACGTCTGAGCACTGCTTGAAAGTGGTGGAGCTAAAGGAAGGTTATTTGTCAGTTTCAGCAATGTTTTAAAGATGTGCTGGGGGTGGTGGTGGAGTGGTGGTTATGCACACACCACACGATGGATTGACTTTACTGTGTGTGTGTTTGTGTGTGTGTGTATATGTGTGTGTGTGTGTGAGAGAGAGAGATTCCTTGGTAATAAGATGATAGATGTCTTGAGAATCTATTAAATAGGTCAAAATAAACATGGCATATTTAAAGAGAGCTAAACTTTATATCCACATGAACCTTCTTTTGTAAAGTTTCAAACAATACTGTGGAATTTTTTTATTGACTGGACTTGTTTTCATTCCTGAAAGATAATCGTTGTGGTTCACTTTTATCAGAGGCTCTCCCTGGGGGAGATTTACAATAGAGGAGTAGACCTCTTGGTCTTAGACTTTTCTCACAGTTGCACAAATAATTCTAGGATATTCTGCTAGAGTGAAGACTGAATTCTAATTGTTTGTGCAGTTTTTCTAATTGGGTCCAGATGTTGGATCCACTTTTATCTTTGAAAACCATTCACATTCTTGATTCTTTTGGGATGAGCTAAAAAGCACAGACTATTTTTTGGTGTCTGAAAAATTCGTTTAGGACACCTTGCCAGACCACATATTAGGATATGAAAGTACCAGATCTCAGTGTGACTTGGGTGATGGGCTCAAGGCCTGTGTTTCTGGGAAGATAAGGTGTTCCATTTATAGCTAAATTAGTAAAAGGAGAGCCAAGAATAGCATGGAGGAAATATACTTTCAAAGAGAGGGCAGTGGCATCATAGTAACCAGGGACAAAGGAAACTTGATCCCTGAGACTCACTTTGGCTCTTATGCCCAGAGGCAGATAAATCAATTTTGAACCTCCTAGGAGGATATATTTCTCTAAACTGTTCTGACCAGCAGAAAATAGAGATGCATTTTGATCAGCCTAGGAGGGTCTATAAAGAAAAAGTAGATGATTCTGTTAAGTGTTTATATCCTGAAAAAAATCAACTTAGAATTGACAGTATTTGCTAAAAAGTCCATCCAAGAGGTAATTGATCACTCATCTTTGTCATAACCGTGTACTATGCAAACAACTAATGAGACATTTACTGCTGATTGGGAATTTGTAGGTTAATAGGAAAAGATGATGTTTGTTCTCATTAGTTAATATTATGGGGTGCTTATGGGATATATATAACTCTTCTTTCTAAATCCTTTTATGTTTGGATATATGTTAGCTGGGGTGGTTCAGGTGGTGATATTTGATGATGACATAAGTTAATCAAGGAGATCGGACCTCTACAACGAAGGTAATACAATGCTAGATGAAATGCTGCGTGTACACCCAGTGTTAAAGGACTTGTGAGAAAGAAAGCAAGGACTGAGATATACAGAAAGGCTAGGGGAGGAACTCCCAGGCACATGCAATCCGAAAGGTAGAAATACCTATTGAATGTTCAGTTTGACCGAAGTAGATATTGTCCAGATACTGGAGACCTTTGATTGCCAAAAGAGGAGTTTGAACTGAATTCTTCTGGTAATAGGATAGTACAAAGATACTTTGATCAGAAAAGTAATTTAACAAGGTGGTGTTAGAGGAGAGTCAGTTGGATAATAATGGAATTGGGAAAAACTGAAAAGGGGAAACCAATTAGGAAATTGCTGTAATAACAAAGATATGGATCATTCTTTCCAGTGTACCTTTTGAATCTTTTCAGATATGCTGGCTCTATTGCCCTAGAGCAATTGAAATTTGGACTTAAATCTCTTTGAATAGATATATGTCAGTCCACCAGACTTAGAGAATGAAAGCATCATTGCCTGGAAGTCAGATCATGGTTCATAGAAGCAATTACCAAAACTGCTTAACTGAAAATTATTCGTTAGACTCCAGAGAATCTTATAACTTAATATTCCAGCAATTCTTATTGGTTTCAAAGAACATTCAAAGGAATATTGATGGCCACACCCAGAAACTTAGATAATATATAATTAAATGAGCTAATACATGAAAAGCACTTTGGTGCCCTGTAACAAAACCAGAAACCACACACACATAATAAATGTTAGATTAAAAAAACAAGCAGGCCTATGATAAGGCATTTTGTTCCAAGTCAGAAGAAAACATTTGCATGATTACTCAAGTTTTTTTCCTAGAGAATATTTATACATGAAGCAGAGAAGAAAAATGCAGGCTCTGCCCAGTTCTCTAGTTTAAACAGAATTACTATTTTGATAGCATTCTTGTGGATAATAAGGAAAGAGTGGTTGACCATTGTGGTTTCCTTAGTGACAGTTTTAAAAATGAATGTTTAAAATGGAAGGGCATAAAGATGGTCACCCCGAGGGAAAGATGGACTTCAGCCTTTGGTCAAACCCCTTTATGTTGACTGTCTTGGCATTGTGTTACAGCTCATATGGATCCAGAAATAAAAGAACACAGTAGAGTAAAGGGGTCCTTAGGCTTTCTCTTAAAAATGAGTTATTGATCTAATTTGCATGCGATACAGTTCACTCACTTAAAGTGTATGTACAATGAAATGATTTTTAATATTTTTACATTATGGTACATCTCACTTTTAAAATTTATTTTTAATTGGGACAATTCACATATCATAAATTTTCCACTTTAAAGTTACAATTCTGTGGGGTTTTTTGTGTATTAACAAGGTTGTGCAATGATAACCACTGTGAAGACATTTTCATCACCCCCAAAAGAAACCAGAATCTTGTTAGCAATCTCTTCTCTTTCCTTCCTCCCCGTATCCCGAGGCAAGTATTAATCTGCTTTCTGTCTTAATGAATTTACTGCCTGTTCTGGACATTTTATATAAATAACATATAAAATGTGACCCTCTCTGTCTAGTTTTCAGTATATTCTTTCCAAGATTCATTTGTATTGTCACTTGTCAGCACTTCATTCCTTTTTATAGCTGAATAATATTCTGTCATATAGGTTTATTCCATTTTGTTTATTCTCATCTAATTTGACAGCATTTTGATCACCCCGTGTAGAGATTCCATATCCGTTAGCAGTTGTTTGCCATCCCACCCACTTACTCACCATCTTCCCGCAATTCCTAATCTTTCTTTTTTTGTTTTAAAGATTCATGTATTTATGCATACAAGAGCTGGGATACAGGACAGAGTCATGTGGGGTGAGAGGATTCACCAGAGACAGAGTGGGGAACAGAACAAGCAGATTGACTGAAATACACTGCTGAGGGGAGCAATGGGCAGGACAGGGGAGGCCTGCTGAGCCATGTGGATAGCTCCCTGGCTGGTGGGGGATTGAATTTGTGCTGCAGTGTCTGCAGACAGCTTCATAGGTTGCGTCTTAACCGCTTGCGCCACCAGGGAGGCCCAATTCCTAATCTTTCTGTCTTTATAGATTTGCCTATCCTAATCATTTATTTAATAAAGTCATAGACTGTGGTCTGTTGTGACTGGCTCCTTTCCCTTAGCAAAATGCTTCCGAGATTCATCCATGCTGTATCATGTATCAGTATTTCATTCTTTTTATGGCTGAATAATATTTTGCTGTATGGATCGACTACACTTTGTTATGTTTATCAGTTGGTGGACACTGGGTTGTTGGGTCCTTCTGCTTCTACTTAGCATTTTTTTCAAAGCACAATAGAGAGTCTGTGAATTCACTCCTTTGTGGGTTTAGCATGGCCCTTCAGTTCACAGGTGCTGCTTATAAAGAAAAATGGGACATTCATGATATAGGAGATCACGATAAAAGAATCGGAGCAAGATGTGGCCATTTTCAAAGCTTGACTTCTCTGCTCTGTCCATTCTCCCTGTCGGTTTCTGGTATTATTATTCAACTGAACGTCTTCATTTCCTGGGACAGAACTGAAAAAAATACCCTGGGTCACATTAGGACAAAAAGTCTCCAGGAGATGAAGCCCTGGGGATAGCATTGCCTTTCATCAGCTTGGAATGAGTCTCTTATGCTTTCGCGCTGACAGGCTGTTGTCCGACACACTTGATCATCTAGCTCAGGAGCGCTGAAAGAAAAGTTCAAAGATTAGGTTACTGGGAAAATTCCTTTTCCCTACTTTCTACCCTCAGTGGCAATTCTGACAGGTCCTCAGAATTTTTACTTTGATTTTAGAGAATTTGCAATATAAGATGCTCATCAGACTTAAAATCTGTTGATCAGGATTCATATCCTCTCCTTGTTGGGAGCTAGCTATGGGATCTTCCACCTCTGTGGTGGAAATAATAATGCATACCACATCTCAGGAGACATGTGGATTTAGTGATTTAGTCCATTGTCTAGCATTTGGTAGGTGCTGAAGAAGCACAAGTCTGCCCCCTCCACCTCCCTCCTCCGTCATGAAGTTTGGATGTGATGGCACCTAGTACAAAACCTGAAACTTACATGTGCTAGTTGAATTTGAGTCTGAGTTCCCAAAGAATGGAACTCTTCTAGTTACGAGTGGTGTGTGTGAGTGAGACAGAAAGCCAGACACGTTTCTGCATCAGTTTAGTTGTTGTTGTTTTTGTTTTTTAAAGATTTATTTATTTATGCATACAAGTAAACATCTTTGTGTGTATGCACCTAATTGCTGACCCTTAATTGTTGAAGAGTGTTATAACTCAAAAAATATTAGAAATCTTTAGGTGAGTTGGGGAAGGGCTGTCATCATCAAATATAAGAGAACTCAGATGTGAAGAAAGCAAATGTTCTCATTTTGTCTAAACAGTGATAGAAACTAGACAACTGTTTAACATACCTTTGATTTTTTTTTTAATGACTTGGTTTCGAATTAGATCACAGAAATGTTACCCTTAGGGTTTTGCTACTGGTTTGAAGACTTGAAATTTTAAAGTCCACCTGTATTACAACTGAAAAAATTAATGAAGCATCATAAAAGTATATTGTAGCAATTATAGTGTTTTTATTATTGGATATGGTGCTTTAAAAATTATGTCTTCATGGTTTTTGGTAATAGGTCCACAGACCATATTTTGTGTTACCTTTTCTCACTGTCCAGAAGTTGCCATTGTTGTCAATGGACGCAGTCATTTCTGTGTGCAATATAAAGGAGCACGGATAACAGACTCAGATAACAGACTTGAATAGCAAAGAGGAGAGCTCAGTGCATGACATATGCAGCTGACTGAAACATTTAGTGTGCACTTTCTAAAGAGATACTCAGTTTTGTGTAAATTTCCTAAGCAAGGATGTTCTTTGTTACCACAATAGAGTTGCTAAGTGGTATTTTTTTATGGAACAGCCTTTTCCTTCTCTCCCAACATCCTTCACTTTTAGATTATTACTCTTGAGTTCTGGGTTCTTTTTGCTCAGTGTTTGCTTTTCCATGCTCCACGTGTCCGTGGGAGGCTCTCAAAGTGGCTTCTGTAGCCTGCGGATATGTCCCCATCCGATTTTGAGTACTTGGTATTTCTGGCACAGAAAGATGTCCCGGCCCCACTTTGTGCTTTTTCCTGCCCTTGTCTTAGAATCAGCTATTTCTCTTCAGAAGCCTTAGTTCCTTACTAGTGGAGTTTTGGGAAACCAAGATCTGAATGCTTGGTGCTCTCATTGGTAATAAAGTGTTGCTTTAAAGCCTTTTATTGAAAAAAGCCTCAGAATTTAAAAACAAAACAACTGTATTTGTGTTAATACTTCTAGTTCAAATATAGCACAGGATTTTTCTGTAACTTCTATTTCACATTTTAATGTTCAGATATTGCCAATCCCCTTGTAGGGCTTGTACTGTTTTGCCCCTCCACCCCCGACCCAGTGAGGTCTGAGAGGGCCGGAGTACCCTGCAGCCTTGCCAAGCTTTTCGGTTGTTGCCATTCTGCAATGTAAGAAATTGTCATCTCTATGGAGTTTTAATTCTCTTAATTTTTAGGGACTAATTCCATAGCTTTTTGTGTATACTATCATTTCAAAGTCTTGAACTATTTTTCTACTTTCCCCTCCTCTTTCTCTTGATTGTATGCATTTTTTACATATTGGAAGCTTATCTGTCTAATATATAAGGAGCTCTAAACTTTTTTTTATATGAAAACTCTAAAAATTTGTGGTATTTGTTGCTGATATTTTTGTTAGTTCATCATTTGTCTTTTTAAAGCAGAACAGACTTCAAGTTTATTTTAATTAAAAAAAATTTTATCATATGTCTTTTCACTTGGCTTTTCGTATGTGTGTACTTTCTGTCTGGTTTTTAAAAATTTGTGATGTGATTTTTTAATCTATTCACTTTTTATTGCATCTGGCTTTTTAAAGTCATCGTTAGAAAGTCTCTTTTCCCCCCACACCCAGGTTTTAAATGCATTCACACATGTCTTCTCCTAGTACTTAGGTTTCCATTTTTACAATTAGTGCTCTAATCCACTTGGAGTTTTCCTGGTTTAAGGGGAACGAGGTGTGGATTCAATTTAATCTTTTTCCAAATAACTCTCCAGTTGTTTGAATAGCCATTTGGATTTTTATTTTGTTTCTGGACTTTCTGTTCTGTTCTGCAGGTGTGTCTAGTTGGGATATCTTGTATGAAAGTGCGTTGTGTCCCCGCGGTTAGCACTCAGTAGTGCTGTGCTGTCACAGTCCCGGCTCTAGGGGGCACTCTCAGCACACCCCCTGCCTTGGAGGATGCACAGCCTTGCTGCTCACTTGCCCCTGGGCCAGTCTTCTGGTGGTCGGCGGGAAGTGACCCAAAGGACACAGCTCACTGGCTTGTCTGTAAATCCAGAACACCCCCATTTTTATTAGTTTGTGTGTGTGCGTGTGTGTGTGTGTGTGTGCACGTGGTTTCTTCAGAACTGTGTTATGTATTGAACCTTAAATTTAACTTACAAATTAAAATAAGCATGAAAAGCCCTTCATATTGGACTTAGAACAAAGAAAACACACATTCAGCACGTAATTGTTGACTGACCTGGCAAACTCCGTGATTAATCCCTAATAAGTGAAGTAAGCTATTGGCAGCATCTGGAAATGGGCGAATCTGTGGTTGGCTGCCACTGAACTTGGCAGTGGTGTTGGGAAGATGACAAATGTCTGAGATGCAGTCAGGCAGGTGCTGGCTTTAAACTGGACTAAGCAAGTGTCAAGAGATAAGATTGCACAAAGCAAGGGTGCCTGGAGAGAAGTACTTGCTGTTTTTTATCTTCTAGGCCCCTTCCTGAAGGCTCTGAGCCTTCTGGTCCTTTATTCTGGTTCCTGGGGAAAAAGGGCAATAAAACCTACCCATCTATGGAAAACACTGAAAAAACCTCCTGTCCTTCCAGTATTTGAATATTAATCACAAACACAGGGCCACTTCAGCATGTGGAATAGGCACATTCAGCTAGCTAGGTTTATAAGTCATGCCAGGTAAAATTATTCTTTTTGCCATTATTACTACTTATAACCAGTAACTGCTGCCACCTAACTGCTGGCTCTGCCCTGCTGTGCAATTGCTGATTCTTTTCTTCGGGGTGGTTTCAAGCCTCATCTAAGTTCCCCTCTACAGTCTGCCATGACCACCCCAGCTTGTAAGATCCGTCATTTTCTGGGCACATATAACTCTTATAACCAGTTCTGTCTATTTAATACTTCTCCTGTACTTTCTTTTTTAAAATGTTTTAAAAAGGTAAATAAAATCACCTATAATGCTACTATCAGTGACAAATGCTGCTAACATTCTGATCTATTTTTTCCCCGTCTTTATTTTTACTCCTGTGTATATGATTTTTATTTTATTTATAATAAATTTTATTTTTATATTCCCCATACAATTGCAACCTCCCCATTCTGACCCCAATCCCTCCCCTCCCGCCCCCCACCCCCCAAAAAGTGTCTCTGGTTCATAGTTTTTTGTTGATTTTGATTTTCACTTTCTTATAGTTATTCATTTTCCTGGTCCCTTATTTAAGTTTTCTAGATTCCTGCTATGAGTGAGACCTTCCAGTATTTTTCTTTTTCTTTTTGGCTTATTTCACTGAGCATGATCCCTTCCAGCGCCATCCATGTTGCTGCAAATTGCATGTGCTTATCTTTTTTGAATGCTGAGTAATATTCCATGGTATATATGTACCACATCTTCTTGATCCAGTCATCTATTTTTGGGCATTTGGGCTGTTTCCAAAGCTTAGCTATTGTAAACAGTGCTGCTATAAACATAGGGG
This sequence comes from Talpa europaea, assembly GCF_964194135.1. Lineage (NCBI taxonomy): Eukaryota > Metazoa > Chordata > Mammalia > Eulipotyphla > Talpidae > Talpa > Talpa europaea. The sequence goes on along the minus strand of NC_140078.1, from coordinate 10,232,776 downwards.
TGCAGGTGCTCTTTGGAATTGATGTTTCTGTGTCCTTTGGGTAAATACCTAGGAGTGGAATTGCTGGATCATATGGAAGCTCTATGTTTAGTAGGTCAAGAAATCTCCACACAGCTCTCCATAGTGGTTGGACCAGTTTGCACTCCCACCAGCAGTGCAGGAGAGTTCCTTTTTCTCCACAACCTCGCCAACATTTGTTGTTGCTAGTTTTTTTAATATGTGCCATTCTCACTGGTGTAAGATGGTATCTCATGGTAGTTTTGATTTGCATTTCCCTGATTACAAGTGATGTTGAACATTTTTTCATATGCCTGTTGGCCATTTGCATTTCCTCTTCAGAGAATGTGTATATGATTTTTAGAGTTGAATTCATTCTCTCTCTCTTCATACATTTTTATGTATATATAAATATGAAAAATAATGTATCCTCCCCCCCCCCCCGCCCCACAGCTGTCACAAACCATTTGTAAATAGTATATGAAAAAGCTACATAGTATTTCATGGAGTGACTGGATTATGATTTACTTACATTTTCTTTTTTGTGCATATTTTTCTCATCCAGTTAGGTTATGAGATTATCAAGGGACGCCATCCTACTGTATCTGTCACCCCCTTCTTCTGTGTCAGTGCCTGCAGAGAATTTTGTATTATATGTAGATGAGTACTGAATATTTTTGCTTGCTTCTCTGTTTTCAGGCTATGATAGGAACTGTTTATAGTTGGACACCCAAAAAGTATAGCTTGCAGATAACTCAGTTTTACATCACTTTCCAATTAGAAAAAGAAGTCCTGGGGAAATCTTTGCATGTATTTTAAGGGAGCCATGAATCCTCTGAAATTTTGTGTAAAGTATTTTGAGTGAGCATTTGTGCATTTCCTGTAATTTCCATCAGATTCTCAAAGGAGTTCATATCTAACAAAAAGAACCATTGATCGGGGCGGGGCCCATCAGGAGATAGCTCTCCTTAGTAAACTTACCTGAAATCTAATATTCTATTTCATCTTTTGTCTTCATTGGCTTTTAGGAAGGGATGAGACCATGCAGCCTGCAAGACCTTCTTTTCTTGAATACTTTGAACAAAAAGAAAAGGAAAATCAGGTCAACAGTTTTGGCAAGAGTGTATCTGGCCCCTTGAAAAACTCTTCGGATTGGAAAGTACCCCAGGATGGAGACTACGAGTTTGTAAGTAGTGTGGGAAATAAGGGGTTACCTCTGCCGGGGAAAGGCATTGAAGTATCATGTCTGGTGCTGTCATTTCTCTTGACAGCCCCAGTTTGCCCTTGCACAACCCAAATCTCCTCTGAACGCCCTTGGCAGCAACGCCTAGGGGGGCGGTCCTCATGAGCCTAATGATACTGTGTGGTTGGGGCTTCCAGTCAGTGGCATCTTTTTCATGTTAAAATTCCTTCCTTCATTTGCCAGTTTTCTGTTTGTTGAGTTTGAAATGTTAATAATGGCAAAAAAAAAAAAAAAAACCACAAAAAACAACTGGGTCACCAAATGAAGACATGTTGCCTCTAATCATTTATTTGGGGTCACAGTTAAGAATTATACTAGAGGGTGCTCAGTACCTCTTTGGGTGTCCTTGCTGTTTTCCTGACTATTATCCTAATCGTAGGCTCTCTGAGAGGGTTTTTCTGAATTTTGTCAGGGGATGAATATTAAATTGTTCCAAAGTTTCTTAAGAAAAACTGGGTGTGTTTTTCCTTTCTCTGCTGTGGAACATTCTCCTTTAGCCACAGACACTTGTTAATATTCACAGGGATTTAATGAGTAGAAGCAATAAAAAATTGGGGGGAAAAGTAAGCTAAGGAGTCCTTCATTCTTTTTTTAAATATTTTTAGAAGAGACTTTTCCTCTAGGAATTTTTAATTTTTACATTCTTACATTTTACACTTTTAAATTCCATTAAAATTTTGTTTATAGAAGAACCTAGTTTGGGGTATTATATGTGGATTCTGGCTGGAATAGCAAAGATAGAGATCCTGACAGGGCCTTGCATGGTGTGTTTGTCTAGAATAACATCAAGGGGGCATGTAGCAAGAAATGAGATGAGAGATGAAGCAGGGAGCCAGATTAATGGAGGACTTTGTGTAATAATTAGGGTGTTAACGTTTACTCAGAGTGAAATGGAAGGCTGTTGGCGAGATGTGATTGGACCCATCCTACTTGTGTTGTGAAAGTGTCCTTGTGGCTGTGTTAACACTCTGTAGGACGACTGGATTTTTGAGTCCAGACCAGTGGTGTTGTCACCTGTACAAAGGAAACCACATCTAGGGCATGTCCACTGCCCATTCCCGCCATCCAGGCCTGGGGCATTCCTTGTTCCCCTGAGTCAGGATTCAGCTTCAGGATCCTTTTCAGCAGTGTCCAGGCTGCCACTGTTAGTCAGAGATTTGAATAATTACATTTCCAAGTCCATGTTTCCTGTAAAGTTGTCTTCAACATATTTATATGGACTGATTGTCTCAGTTTTGTCTTTAGGCAGAGATGAATTAGCTTCTACATACCAAATCAGGTTATCACTGTGATAGAATGCTTAAGAATTCTCAATTCTGTATTCCTTGGTTTTGCTCTTTTTTTTAGTGGTATACAAGTTAATAATCTGGAAATACCTGTCACTTTAAGCTAATTTTTTTTAATCACAATTTCCATTATATGAAGAATTCACTTCTTTTTGGCATAGTTTTCTCAAGTTCAGGTCATTGTCAGATAGCCTGTCTCGATGGGTAAGCCACTTGTGCAGGGGGCTTCATTTGGCCCTGAGGATGCTTTTAGTTTGGGAAGTGGATGCCCGCTGGTGACAGTGGGCCCATAGCAGTGTTGGCACGGTGCCCACCCGACCGTGCAGGAGAAAGCTTGGGAGTCCCCTCAACTGGCAGCACACAGCCCATGGACCTTTTTGTGTGTCCAATATGGTGTTTAAATATTTTAAATGAAGAGCTTATGTTTAAAAATTGAGAACTGTTACATGAAATGTTGAATTCTGACCTTATCTCACTTACTTGGAAGGCCTGGCTGGCCACAGCAGACCTGCATTATTGGATGACAGTTGTCTGGAGCTGAGTCTCAGCTGCCTCTATGGGTGTGACCGCTCCAGCTCCCTGTACTCTCTGGCTTACTTCATCCATTTGTTTGACTGTCTAACCTGTCTGGTATTTACAGGCTTTTGATATTGAGATTATAAATCATTCAGATTCGTATTTGTCCACATTGTGCCTGAGCCTGACATTTAAAATTTTATCCTGTTTCACCTTCAAATTTTTAGAAGAATTCATTTTTGAATTCTATTTTAACAGAATTTCAAACTAAGTAATGAAAGAAAACTGAGATGTGATACGCATGAACTGCTGACCTAGAAATTTCCAAAGGTCAGATGAAAACTCTTTGATAGTCTTGCTATACAGGTCTTAACCTTAACCTCAAAGCAAGCATTTGAAATAATAGTTGAAAATAGTTCCCAGACCAGTTTCTGGCCCACTCCACACCTGCTGAATCAGGATCTCTGGGGTCAGGGTCCAGTAAGCTGTTGTTCTAATCTACCCCACATGTGGTTCTAACCTGCTAAATTCGGCCCTAAAATAGGTGTTTAGAGTGCAGTGCGTCTCTATAAATAAATTTCTTCTTACTTTCCTACTTGGTCCATAGAAATTCAGGGGTAAAGATATATCACATTTTATTAACATTATGTGATTTTTAAATTTCTTTTTACTCTTCTTTAAGTCTTCTGTACTCTTGTTGGAGGTACCAAAGATGCCACATGTCAAATAAGGGAAATGTACAGTTGTAAGCCAGTCTGTTGTGTGGCGAAAGACTTCTGAGTGTCCTCACTAAGTTTAAATGGGCTGTGTGTCAGGCCAGCTAACTTGTTCCCTCAGCAATCTTAGGGAGACTTTCTGATTTCCTGACAGGCAGTATTTAATTATGAAAAGATACTCTCTTCCTATGAAGGCAGTTGCTATTTTGAAATTAACGTTGTCCAAAATAGCAAACAGGAAGTAATTTAATCAGAATGGCAAAATTTGATACTGACAAAAACTTCATATTTTTGCCTGAAATTGACTATTTGTTGCGTTTCTAAAATTGAATTGCCTGTTTGCCAAGTTGAAAAAGCAGCGAATATTTCCTTTAATTTTTAAAGATGTAAGCGATTAAAGTGTAAATAAAAGGTGCTTGAAAATGCAATATTCTCTAAAATTGGTTTTTCATATTCTCTAAACAGATTGCATTTTTGGAATTGGGTATTACTTTTATGAGAATTCAGACCGTCCTATTTTGCCATTTGGAAAGCCAGCAGAAGTTTAAACTTAAATCCAATTTGGCACATGGATCTTCCAAAACACATTTAACATTCAACTTAAGATGGCTGGAGTGCCGGGAGTGGTGATAAGGCCAGCCCTTGCTGGGCTCTCCTGGTGCTGACAGTGTGGTGGGGGAGTCCGACATTAAGTCAGCTAGAATGTCAGCGCAGGTAATAATGGGTTTTATTTTTTTCAAGCACCTAAAAAGATAGTGTGAGAGAAGGCCTTGCAGAGACATAGGACATTCGGCTAAGACCCAGTTGAAGAGAAGACACGTGCGGTGGGAAGGTGCACGATAAGTGCAGACAGCCTGAAGCAGTGCGCAGTTGGTGTGTGCGAGGAAGGAGTGACACACAGGGTAGCAGTCCAGCCGCAAACACACCAGCGGTCACACTCCGTGTGGGTACATTGATGTCACCTTTTGCCCAGAGACTCAGTTATATACTATTTATAAGAGATATAACTAAAATTAAATACTGCTGAGAAGTTTAAAAGAGAGGAAAAAGATAAATTAGGTAAATTACCACTCAGAGAGTAGGTGAAACAATATTAATATTAGGTAAAATAGAATCCAAGACAAAGAATTATTGCATGGGAAAGAGATGTTTTATACCACTAAAGGGTCTACCTGATCCAGAGACTTAGGCCAAGCACCTGTATAAGCTATAAGACATATGTTTTTCCAAAACTGGTAAAAATATAAGGAGCAACGAGAAAACGACAATCATAGTTAAAGACTTAAATATTCTTTTCTTAAAAATTGGCTTTTCAGTGAAACAAAAACGCAAGACTAACGCTGCTTATATCCCCCTGGTGGTAGTCAAAACAGAGCTGCAGATCTGGGTGAATCACAGCACTTTCCAGTTGTACTAATCTTGCAAGTGTTGTTGATTGTTAGCACTTGTTATCCTTAGGTTTGGGAGTAAGTTCCCATTTATTCAAATAAGGCTGTTTTGAGATTTCTTATGACTGACCCTAAAACCAGAGTTGATAACAGCCGACCCTCACAGGTTAGTTCAATCTGTATTAATTTCAGTCCTTCAGTGTGTACGTAGGAAGACCATAAGACCTTTGATGGCTGAGCTTTATTTTACTCATCTTTATATTCTTACACCTACGGCTGCCTGGCTTAAAGTCAGTGCAGTATTTTTAGTTAAACTCAGACATAGTCTCTGAATGAGTTGAACAAATACAGTCACTACCCTGAGGGGGCTTATCATGTAGCAGTAGAGACAGATAAGCAAATAATTTCTATACATGGTGCTAATAATTTGTTTATTGAGAATTCACTATGTGCCAGGCATTGGTCTGAGTCCTTTATTAGCTCAATTCCCACAACCTTCCACAAGGTAGGTAATGTTACTGTCACCATTTTGTGGATGAGAAAACTGAGGCTTAAAAGGGGCAAGGACTTGACTAAGGTTATACAGGGAGTGTAGCTTATACAGGGAGTGTAGCTTATACAGGGAGTATAGCTTATACAGAGGGTATAGCTTATACAGGGAGTATAGCTTATACAGGGAGTATAGCTTATACAGGGAGTATAGCTTATACAGGGAGTATAGCTTATACAGAGGGTATAGCTTATACAGGGAATATAGCTTATACAGGGAATATAGCTTATACAGAGGGTATAGTCTTATACAGGGAGTATGGCTTATACAGAGGGTAAGTGGTACAGCAGGGGTGTCAACCAAAGCAGTGTTGCTTCAGGGACCATCCTACACTATATGACATCTCTAGACAATTCTAGTAAATATTCTGTTTAGAGTACACGTAGAAGTACTGTGGGAGCCCAGAAGAGGGCGTCCTAGTCTCAGTGAAAAGCTCAGGGAATGCATCAAGAAGTCTCACGAAGTGCATTTGGGAAGATGATAGGAATCCCCAGCTGAGAAGGAAGGAAAGGTCATTCTAGGCAAAGAGAGGGTGTTGTGTCTGTGGCAGCATCAAGGAGTGTGGGATGGGGGAAGCACTGAGTGATTGAGGAGGTGCAGGGGCACTGATGTGCCTGGTGTGTGCTTTATATTTTCTGGGAATATTTAATGTTCTTTTGGCTTATGTAGGGTAAATGAAGTTACCAGGCTTTTTTCTCCCTCTCGCCACTATTGTGTGGATGCCTGGGGCTGAGAGACGTGAGCACGGGGCACGTGCACCTTTGTGGACACCTGGGCCCAGACAGCACAGGGCATGTGCATGTGCCAGTGCTCACACCTGTGCTGAGAGGCAAGGGCTAAAGGCAGCAGTGGCAGAATGCAGAGGACCGCCTCTGAGGCGAGACCTTGAGAGGACATGAAACTGAGAAGTCTAGGGAGAGGCGAGAGAAGCGCATGGGTTGGCTGGGGGCCTGGGCCTGCCTCCCAGCTCCCCTGTCCTGCCGCCTGGCCCGTGCCTGCCTTCTTGCTTGCCAGCATCCCCGCCTGGTGTGCCTGTGTACCTGGTTTCCTGAGAGGGCATTAAAGGCCTGTGAAATCTAAAGCAGGCTCCAGGGCTCCCTTTTCCTGTGCCTGCTACACAACAGTGTATCAGAAATTAAAAATAGAATGGTTGTGTAGCACAGAGAGCTCTCAGCTAATAGCCCTCCTACCTGTGTGATAATGGGGCCATCGGGATATAAAACCATCCAACTGTTAAATCAAAATTAATTTGAGGGCCTCCTTGGTGGCACAGCGCTGTGAAGCTGTCCACAGCCTTTGTAGCATACGTTTGATTCCCAGCTGGCCAGGGAGATACCCACATGGTGCGTCAGACCTCTCGTTTCGCCTGCTGCTCCTCTTAGCAGTGTTTTCAGTCTGTCTGCCTGTTCTGCTCCCCACTCTGTCTCTGGTGAGTCCTCTCACCCTCCCATGCCTCTGGTCTGTACCCCAGTTCTTGTATAAATAAAATAAATCTTTAAAAAAACAAAATTAATTTGATAAGGGCAGCAGAACCTGAGCATGATTGATTGGGTTTCCTCGACAGTGACAGCAATTCTACTGACTTTCTGTGCTAGGAAAGAAGTATCAGCCCTGAGTTTTCCCCAGGAGGGTGACAGTATCCTGTGACTTCATGCAGCTTTATCTTAGCCATCCTTTCCTAGATCAGGGTTCCAGATGTGAGTGCTAAGTAGGGATTTCTTAGGGTTTTGTAAGGAAACTTACAGAATTGTCAGGCCATAGTCGCTCTTTTTTTATTCACATCCTGTTGTGAGGATGTTACAGGTTTATCCAGACAGTCCTCTGTTGATAGGCATTTAATTTGTAGTTGTTTTAAAGGTGGTCACTTTATAAACCTATTCATAAATTGAGACTAAAACTTTTTACATTGCTACCTTTGTTTTACCTTTGTTTTTTTACCTTTGTATTGTAGCCTTGAGAAGCAAGTCATCTATTTTAAGCCTATGAAGCTTTTTTTGTTAAGTTAATGCTGTTTTTTTTTTTTAATGTTATTGTCAACAAGTAGATTTATTCAAAGGCAACCCTGCCACAGTCTGGTGCTGTTTGTGTAATCTAACTTGACTCTGATTTAGTCCTAACTCCTGTGTCAGAGTTTGTAGACTTGCGCCAGGTCTCAGAATGTTGCCAGGTTAATGTTAACAAGAGGAGGAATCCTTGAAGGCCTGCGGTTCCTTATTGCTGGACTCAGAACCTGAAATGCCTTCTTTGAATCTCAAGTCAAGCAAGGCCAGATTTGGTTCAGTTGCTTTAATTGTGCTAAATTTGCAATCAGGAAAAAAAAGAAAAACAATTGTTTCTTATTTATTCTTTATCAATCCAAAGTTTCCTGAGGCCGAAAAGTATTTTTAATGTAAATGTGATACTAACCTAGAAAGCAGAATAAAATTTTCAGTTGGGATGGATGTAAGTTATTCTTATTTCTGAACCCACAGCCTTGACTTTGGAATGTGTTTTCATCCACCGGGGCGTATCTTTTTTCACCTTCTTTGAGCTGTCAGACACACTTTCCCCAGCCTTTCTTCTCGGCTTCACCTCCCATTTTTTCCCACATGGACTCTTGACAGTTCAGCAATCTATATTTCTGGGACGTGAAATGTTGAGAAGACAGGGACATGTCATTTTTCTCACCCCTGACCAAAGAAAGAATCTGTTGGAATTCTGAAAGTAGTAGTTGCTTTGTGGCCCAGGACCTTTGAAAGAGAAAACATGATGTGGAACTTCTCATTGCCTGGGATGTATTTGAATATCATCTCCCTCTCCCAGCCCAGGCACATTTCCTTACAAATCCCTGTGCCCTGCCTCTGAGATGAAATACTGCAGAATCAGGTATCTTTGACAACATACTTAGTCCCAGTACCAGTAATTCTGACTGGAAGGTGTGTCCTTTCTTCATCTCCCTATTGGGGTTTGATGCTGAGATTCCTAAGCTTGTGAGCTGACAGGGTAAGGAAGAAGAGGTACTGAGGAGATGAAGAGAAGGCTGATTGATGGTAGTTGATTGTACTGCTCCTGAGAAAAAGGCACAGCTGGGGTGTTGGTGTTCTCAGTGTTCCTGTTTTTAGATAGCAAAGTGTTCAGTTTTTAGATAGGAAAGTTTAGAAGGTTTTATAAAGTTGCATTGGGTCTGTCTGTAAGGAAGCCTTTTGGGTCCCGGTGAACCTGAGCCTGATTTACTTTCACGTGTAAGGCTCACTCAGGTGGGGGAGATGACCGCCATTTTGGGTGAGGCAGTGGGCTTGGTAATTAAGATCACAACAGCCAGGCAGTAAGGCTTCCAATTCTGACTTCTAAGCATTAGTTTTAGGCCGGTGTCTTTACCTCCTTTTGCCTCAGTTTCTTCATTTGTAAAATGGAGGGAACCACCAGTGTTTATAGGGTAGATTTTGTGTATTTGAGAATTAAGTGTGGTGATGCATGTAACTTGTCTTCGATGTAACAGGCGCTTCAAAAATGTTCATTTCACCCTCTTTCCCTCCACTTTCTCCCTTACTTTCTTGAAACACAGTGCCTGGAATAAATGTCACCGACCCAACCCCTTTCCATAGGATTTGCTGATGACCTTGACTTCCCTTATAAAACCAGCCATACATTCCCAAAGAAAACTTATTCTCAAAGGGCCTGATTTAAAAACTGCTCTAAAAGAAAGGAATTAGAACTATTGTCAGCTGGAAATTAAAAACCCACTGTGGACATGGGTATAATTTTTGGAAATGACCAGTGCCTGGTTTCTTTTCCGTACAAGGTGAACCTTTGATGTTCTGACCGCTTTCAAATCTGGAAGCGCTGACAGCTCCCACTGCAGTACATACTTCTTGCCAGTAGATGTCACCCTCTCTCTTCTTGTGTGCACAGTCCCCTGTGTGGCCTGTGGGTGTGGCAACGGCTGGTAAAATGATGAAGTCACTTCATCAGCCTAGAAGTTGGGTGTTTGTGGAGTTTCTTTGAAAATAGACTAGCAGTTGGACCTTAAATCATGTCAGAAGAGGGATGAATAGCGCTACCCTTAACCAGGGCCTTAGATGAATGACGCTTGAGTTTCTGGTTTGTGGTCTAGTACAATCAAACAATATCACGTCTGCTTTTTCCCACAGGTGAGACGAAGGATCAAATGATTGGGGTGTAGATTGGGGTTAACTGAATTAAGTTTATTTTTAGAACTGTTGGAGAATTTTTTCAGAGACTTGTTAAGATTGCTCTTGTTTGGGTTCATAAATATTTTTACTTAGTATTTCGCTTTTAATTTTACCCTTGTTAAAAAATTATTACATCTTTGAACAATAACAAATAATTCAGAGCCAAGAGATGTCAAAGGAGCAGTTAAGTCCAGATTTCTGGTATGCTGCTGTTAGCTGGTGATGCTACTTTTACCATCACGTTAACTTAATGTAACATCTAGTACAGTGGAAGGTGCGTTCATATGTTGCTCTTCTGTTTGGTGAGACTAATGTGCTCCTGTTAAGGGGCAAGGTAGGGGTTTTGTACCTGTAGGGTAAGGTAAAAAGTATCAGGCTTTTCTGCTCTCCCGCCATTAGGATAGATGACTGAACCCTGTGGTCCGAATGCATGCCTGATGGCGGACACCTGGAATAGGGTGTGGGCATAGGTAGATGGGATTCACCTGGGCTAAGACTGGGCTTTTAAGGGTGGTGTCACGGGGACGCCGGCAGAAGCCAAGAAGCAGAGAAGCAGGAGAGCAGAGAAGCATAGAGAACATGAGAGAAGGCCGGAGAGCCCAGATAGCCCAGATAGAATGAAGACTTGCTGGGGGCTGGAAGGCCTGCCAGCCTCCCGGCCCCCCAGCACCCCTACCTGCCATGTACCTGGTAAATCCCAATAAAAGCCTGAAAAGCCAAAAGTTTCAGGACTCCTCCTTTACCTGGTCTGCTATATCAGAAAACCTGCACTGTGTCCTGTCCTGCCCTATAGTACCCCTTCTATAATTTGAGGATCTGAAGTCCAGAGACTGAGAGGCATTTTTCCTACTTAGTGTCAGAATCAGGTTTAAATCCCTGTCTCTGTTCATTCTTGGGTGTTTTCTCACATGAAAAAATAAAAACAAAAAAACTGAGCTCCAGGCCCAGACCAGGTACTTAAGTAATGTTACAGAGCAGGTTAAAAAATCTTTCAGAGGTACATGATGGGGCTCTTGGGGCCAGGAATAATCATTTCAGTTTCATTCCATCTACTGGGAATTTTGTCTTATCGGAGGAGTGTTTATTATTGACTCAAATGACTTTTCGGGCTTATTCTGAACTTAATGAAGATTGACAAGCTTTGGATTTCATTAATCATTTATGTAAATAACCCCCCTCGTTGGAACAATTTAAGTTTACCTTCTTTTGATGTTCTTTATTATTTGCCATCATGGATTTTACAGTAATGATACTGTTCACAAAATGTTATGCTAACTAAAAAGGCATTATTATTTTAAAAGCACTATTGGTTTCAGCCAAATACCACCTCTGTGAAAACGGAAATGTCTGTTGAAGAGGAGTCTTAATGGCTACAGCGAACATTCGATAGACTCCGCAGTGGTGTTTCTGTCACAGTGTGCCGTTCAGCCTCACTTGGGCACTGAGTTCTACATTTTTCGTCTCTTACACCCTGTTATCTATTCAATTTGGGCTTTTTTGTAAATTTACCTCTCTTACCTTTGTGGTAGATAATTGCATATTTTTAGTAATCTTTATAGTGGTTACTCACTGCTCTGTTTTTTCCTCCTGCCCTCTTTATTATTTTTTGTGTGATAAGAACACAGCCTAAGACCATGGCAGCGTCTGCGTAGACCTTTCAGGATTGTTAAGTGGAGGCACCATGCTATCCGGTAGAATTGTGGGGCTCCTCAGCTGTGCCCTGGAAACTGTACCCTTTGACTGATATCTCCATTTCCCTTTATCTTGTCTTACTGTATTGGCAGGGCCACCTGCCTCTAAGGTTGTAGAATCGAGAAGAAAATGAAGAAGACAGCAGATATTGCATCCTCCCTGTGTTGTAGATTGTATTCCCACTCACTTGACAGAGGTCTCAGACTCTAGGTTCTATGTCCCACTGTGGCACATGAGTGAGGAGTGGTGGAGTTAGGCTTTATATTATTTTATTTTTTTTAAATAATTTTATTTTTATATTCCCCATACAATTGCAGCCCCCCCATTCTGACCCCAATCCCTCCCCTCCCGCCCCCCACCCCCCAAAAAGTGTCTCTGGTTCATAGTTTTTTGTTGATTTTGATTTTCACTTTCTTATAGTTATTCATTTTCCTGGTCCCTTATTTAAGTTTTCTAGATTCCTGCTATGAGTGAGACCATCCGGTATTTTTCTTTTTCTTTTTGGCTTATTTCGCTGAGCATGATCCCTTCCAGCGCCATCCATGTTGCTGCAAATTGCATGTGTTTATCTTTTTTGAATGCTGAGTAATATTCCATGGTATATATGTACCACATCTTCTTGATCCAGTCATCTATTTTTGGGCATTTGGGTTGTTTCCAAAGCTTAGCTATCTACTAACATTTGACCAAAGAAGAGGGAAAAGTTTAAATTTCACATCTTCTCAAGTGCTAATTAACATGTTCCCATACACACCGATGAACGGATATTACAAAAGGGAAATACGAAAATATCTGGAAAGTCTGCAAAGAATGCACAATGGGTTCAAATAACGTAATCAAGGATCGCCTGGGCCTTGGGAGCTGTGGCTATTTGCCAACTCCAGGATATTGGTGGAGTTAGGCTTTAAACCCAATGTTGCTGACGTCAAGACCCTTGCTTTTCTCCAGGATATTGGTGGAGTTAGGCTTTAAACCCAATGTTGCTGACGTCAAGACCCTTGCTTTTCTCAGAAGCATGCACGTACATGGTGAGGAGTGTTTCACCCGTGCCCATGGCGAGCATTCATCTAACTCGGGCTCTGTGGATGTTCTTCCTCAGCGCTTGGCAAATAGCCACAGCTCCCAAGGCCCAGGCGATCCTTGATTACGTTATTTGAACCCATTGTGCATTCTTTGCAGACTTTCCAGATATTTTCGTATTTCCCTTTTGTAATATCCGTTCATCGGTGTGTATGGGAACATGTTAATTAGCACTTGAGAAGATGTGAAATTTAAACTTTTCCCTCTTCTTTGGTCAAATGTTAGTAGAAAACATCATTTGGAGCTGCATTCTTGGGAATCCCCTAGATCACAGTGGGATAAAGCAGGTAAAGAATTTAGCAAAGGGCCTGACTTTCCTACTCTTTTGTTGACAGGCAGCTTCCTTTCAGTGACAGCTTAGATCTAGCTAAAGAGAACTGTGGACTGGGAATCAGATCTCAGCTCTTACAGTAACTGGCTTTGTGTCCTCATCCCGCTACCTAATCTTTCTGGAGCTCTTGTTGCTCCATCTGCAAAATAAAGGTGAGATTAAAAATTCTTCAGGAGCCTTCAGTCTGTTTGCTCATCTTTAAAATGGACATAATACAGATCTGTCTCGGGGTGACTTGAGCTGGAACCAGCATATACAAGATGCTCTGGACTTGTAGGTTTTTCCTGGTCCTTTAAAATGCAGGGAGGTGCTTTGGATGCCCGGGAGACCAACATGAGCACAGGAGACAGTAAAACAGACTGGTCAAGAGCCACATAGACCTGTGTGCAATCCTGGCTTCAGTTTTTATGAGATTTATCACTCAAGGCAACCTGCTTAATCTAAAAGTACTAATCCTGTTACCTTGGTGCTATTGAGAAGATTGAATTAGAAAATGATTTTAAAGTGCTTAGCAGGGCACCTGACACTTAGTAGGCATTCAGCCAATCTTACTTTCCACGTGTAAGGCTCAGGTAGGGGAGATGACCTGCCAGAGGAAGAGCTGAAGGTGCTGGGTGTGTGTGAAGCCCAGGCTTCTCTCCCGCTTGTGTCGGGGGCACTGCTGCGGCGGCCCCCACCTCGAGTTTAACATTGCTTTCAGGTATCTCGCTTGTCCCTCAGATGAGCTTACTTCTGCGGTGACTTCCTTCTAGGTAGGGTTTGCTACCAAACTTCTGATTCAAACAGATCTTCTGTGTTTTCTGATCATATTGCTTCCCACCTGTGCATGCCTGGGAGCTATAAGGCCTGGGAGTTCCCACTCTGGTGTTCTCTTTCAGAACAGTTTTAATCTCCATGGTGCAGTTGAGTGGAGCACCTGCAGCTCTTCCTCTGGTAGGTCATGTCCCCCGCCTATGCCTTATACATGGAAATAAGATAGGCTGAATGCCTACCATTCAGTGTGTGTATGTGTGTGTGTGTGTTTGACAGACAAATAGAGAAAAACACACAGCACAGAGACAGAGCAAGAAGTTGCCCAGTGTTCCCCTTGTTTGGGGCCACTACTTTGGGCCAGAGGCGGCCAGAGGAAGGGCAGACTCTCTTCCACTTTACACGGTTACCACTCACCCAGTCGGTGCTGTGTTCAGGAAGATCTTATTAAAGACTATTCCAGGATTGTGTAGCCTTCAGGCGTGGATGTGTCTTTTTAAGAGTCTTACTTATATTCTTTTCTTTGGAAGCTAAACTTATGGAGATAATTGTAGACTCGTGCAGTTGTAAGAAATAATAGAGATCCCGGGTTTTCCCAGTGTTAGCATCTTTGCAAAACTCTAGTACTGCATCATAAGTAGGACACTGACGTGAAAACATGGAGACACTAATACATAAAGAGCAGTTCATCACACAAGTCCCTCCCTTTGGCTTTTATGGGCACACCCTCCCCACCCTCTTTCCTAACTCTTGGCAACTAATTTGTTCATGTCTCTATTTTGGAGTTTAAAACATTGTCAGGGAGTGGTGTAAAGTGAAGTCAAGTCAGCAAATTTGATCCTCTCCCAAGTGCTCTTCCCCCGGCTGTGACAGAATCAAGAGTCCAGTTATTTTCACACATAAAATGTTCCATTCCAGATTTAGGTGGAGGTTTTCCACTTTGGAAGTGCTGCTGACACTGTAATTATAAACTCTAACCTTTCTAGAATTAAACGAGTTCCTGGAATGAATTAAGATCTTGTGATAAAAACTCCCTCTACCATCTGTCACATTATCTGTGGCAACTCTTGCCTTTGCCAGCGTGGCTAATGAGGATAACAGCTGCCCAGAAGTTTATTGCCGAAGGAATGTTAACAGTGGGTACTGTGAAAACAGCGCTTGATGTGAGAACTTTAAAGCCGGCGCTTGAGTTGCTGATATTTGATCAATATGTGCAGTTTTATGTGTGGTATATAAAAGGTACATGGTGCACAGGATTTTGCCTTTTGTCACTGCACCACCTCTCCTCTCACCCCAGTTTTGTTCTTCTGAATGATGAAAATCCGCCGGGAGTGGCTCATCCTTATTCCCTGACTGCTGGCCCTCTGCCCCTCACTCTGCCCCCTCCCCCTGCCCACCGGTCTGTACCTGGGCCCAATGAACAGACAAAGAACAGGCGAAGGACAGTAGCTTCAAGGAAAACTCAGTCTTAGACTGGATGGCCTTTGAGGTTTTGCCCTGCCCTGAGAGCCAGTGTTGCCGCATCAGCAAACGCTTCTGTAGCTGCTCAGGAGGGCCAGTGAGCCTCAGCAGCGAGGGTTCCCCCTGGGGGGGTGGCAGAGAGATCAGAATGTGGGGCTTCACCCCAGGACATTGGGGCTCCCATCTAACCCCAGGGAGGGAGGGGCTGGGAGGGATGGTTTTTACAATTTGTGAACTACTGAAATGGGGATGAACTCTCATTCACAGATCTCACCACTTCCTGTCCATTGTTTTACAGCTGGCTCCATGAGCTTACTTTTGTTGCCTGTGCTAGCCCCTGAGAGCATTTGCCCTTGTGACCTTGATTCAAATAACCCGCAAGTTGTGGACATTTAGGTGGTTTCTGGCTTTTTAACATCAACACTGTTTTAATGACCATCTTTGTGTGAGATGTATATGTCTTGAAATGTCTTGGTCACACTTTGTAAATTTAAAATTGTGATAGGTATTGTCATATTTTCCTATTATCTTTGGTGTCTGAATGTTCAGTTTGTCTTATTTGCCTAATTATTAATGGAGTTATTTTTCTTATTGATTTCAAAGAGCTCTTTATGTATCAAATTAAGTTTTCCCAGTTTTTATGATGTCTATTCAGATAGCTTTAATTTTTATGTATTTTGATTTTGAGGTTTTCTGTAATTTTATACTTGTTGAGACGTTTTTCTCATCCCAAGACTATAAAAATGTTAACCCTTACTTTGTTTTAGAATGTTTATTTCCTTTTCAGTATTCATTCTGTCTGAAATTTATTTTGGCAATGGCCCGGCTTCATATTTTTAGAAACAGCCAATTTTCTTGGCAATCAATGATTTTACTATACATGGTGAATCTGGAATTATCAAATCTTCAGTGACTTCTGATATATACAATGGCTTGTTTTTTTACAGATAGAAAGTTTCCACTTCAAGTTTCAATATTTTTCTGCTTTTAAAACCTCTAGAAAAGAGCCATGAACAGAGCACCATATTGGTTTTGGCATTCACTTTAATGCAGCTCCAATAGGCTGATTCTACAGAATTTGATCCAAGTACTTCTGTGTCTTGATGTCTTTTTGCCAAGCAAAATTGATTATTTCTAACCCAAAGGCCTTCAGTGCTAACTGAAAAAAAGAGTCAGGGGTCATTCTAGGCTGGGTGAAGCTTATATAATTTGGCATCAGGGACGCTGTTTTTATTATTTCTCCCAAGTTTCTATCCTCCAGCCTCCAGTGGTCAGTCTCTCTTGTTTGTTGGCCGAGAACTTTTGGGGCGAGGGCAAATTCAGATCCTCCTTCTCCACATTCTAGTAATTGTATCTTTAAAATGCTTTTTTTTTTTTTTTTTGACTTTTTGAAGAATAGATAGCAGAGGTCTTTCTCTGATAGCTGTTCCGAGCTCTCTCTTGCATTGTGGGATTAGCTGTGGGTTGAATTTTCTATACTGTTGCATTTCACCTGCAGTGATAATAGATGGATTCTCTTTGTCATTTTAGTTAGAGGTGCCTCTAATTCTTCTGGTTTGAAGATTTACCAAGTATTTTAGTATTGTGGTAGATCCCTCTCTTGTAGTCATTATAACGGTGTCTTCTCTGGTGGAATTTATCATGGAGGTTTGTTCTTGGGTCAAGCCTGCTGGCAGGGAGGTCAGTTCTGCCACTTGTGGGTGAGAAGCAGTTTGTGTTGTGGTCAAACCACCAAGTCACTCTGTTGGGCTTCATGCCCTATATTCTGTACCTATTGTGTACCCTGATTTCCTCACCTATCCAATAACCCTCATTTCCTCACCTATCCAGTGTGGATCAGAGTCACACCTATCACATAGGACTATGTAAATATCAAGTGAGATAAGATAATGAGGTAAAGCACTTGGATGGCACCTGGTCTGCAGGGCAGTGTTAGCTTGCTCTTCTATGTCATAGTGCTATTTCAACCCCCTCTAAAAAGAATATTCTAAAAAGAGTACATGACCATTATAGGAAGCTTTAGACATAGAGGAAAACCTTTGAGAAAAAGGTTTTTCCTATAGGTCGCTTTCTCCACCCCCAATGATCAGTTTATATTTTAATGTATTTGTATTTTTTCATCCTTTTGTATTGTTGGACATAGCTGAGCTCATTCTGTATGTCATAATATGGCATCTTGATTTTTTTTTTTCCGCCTAATATCTTAAACATTTTCTTATATCACTGAGAACATTTATAAAATCATTTTGATGGTTATTTAATAGTCCACCACACTGTATGATTTTCATTGACTTAGTCATTCCCCTTTTATTTTGTGTTTAATATTTGGAAGTGTTTTGATTGGAGTTAGGTTGCTTCTAGCTCATTTTAACTTACTAGGCCAGACTTTCTGCTTGTCAACAAGAGGTTTAGGAGTTGAGGCTTTGTGTTTGCTTTTATTGTTGTTTTGTCTCTTAAGAAAGTGTATGGAGTAAGCCAGGATTTGAAACATTTCGGCCTCTTGCCATTCTGGATTATCTCCATGCCTGTTTTGCTTTATAAGTTTTTTTTTTTTAATTTTTATTTTCATATTCCTCTGCTGGAAGATGAATAGAGAACACGATTAGTATTTTGGTCTCAGACCCTGCAGGCCCATGTGGATGCGCCAGGAGGGAGCCAGGATAAACCCCAGTTGCATGTTAATGGATCTTTCCTGGGGTAATCATGCCTAGCAGTTTCTGGTGAGACTACCCTAAATTGTGCTTGACAAGGCTTACTATTTTTGTTTCAGATTTCTTATTTTTCTTGTAAAGCTGGGTTTAAAAGTATGTTAAGGCTGAATTCATTTGTACTTGGGAATATAATGAGATCCTGTACTTTTTACTTGCAGAAAACCAGCCAAGAACAGCAGTCTGAAAAAGAAATATGTGTCCGAAATTGCCAGAGAGACCTGCTGTTTAGCTCTGCTTTCTGAGAAGCCACATGGCACATGAATGTCCCCTTTGTCTGGAGTCACAGCAGCCTGGTTCTGCCGGTGAATCGCAGTAGTTGATTTGAGCTTGGTATTTACTCAGTTCTTGAAATGGCACTGGGAGAGCAAGGCTTAAAATGTTGGTGGTTTGTGACCCCAGGAGGTTGCTTAAAACAGTCTCAGCCTCAAGTGAGCTGGAAACTGTTTTTCATTTCCTTTGTTTGGTTGTGAGACTGCTGATCTGTGGCTGCTTGGCAGCCTCCTTTAGAGTTCATTCTTTATGGCCAATTATTCTTTGCTGTTAAAATACAGGCTGATTTTTATCTCAACCACATGGTAAATCAAAGAGCTGAGTCCAGGGTATGGGTTTTGTGAATTTTTGGTAGACAGTATGAATAGTGATGAGAAATAATTGAAATTTCGGTGGCTTAGACTAGAAGATCAGAAGTGGATTCTAAGAACTGCAGAAGGTAGATTGTCACCTAAGGTCCTAATGAGGGCAGTCCTGAGGTCACTCCCATGTGGTTTCACTGGAAATTGAGGTGCCAGATGGCTTGGTCTTGAATTCCTAGAAGCCATTGTCTCTCTCAGTAAACTTCCGACACCACCGTATCATTCAGGGAATGATCGGAAAGGTCCTCGAAGGGCGTGCATGTTTCCTGGCTTCTGCTACCTTTCCACAGGCTTTTTCTTCACTCCTTCTGGACATTTCTGAGAAGTTGTCTGTGCCATTGCTTAAAAGTTCTGCCTATAGATGCTGTGTCTTATGATTTCACCCAAAATTCATTCCCAGGGAACTTTTACCCATGTGATTATTTTATCTCTCACAGAAACTTTATAGAAGGTTGGTTGGAATTTTCAGTGTTTTCCATTTTGCAGATGCAGAGAGCCAGTCTCTTGCCTTTAACCACTTAGTGTTAATGGTAACTTGACTTGAGCAAGCCTTGCTGGCCTTGTTGTTAACCAGACAAGCAACTGAATCTTGGGTACTCTGTATCCGAGTTGCTTGGTGATGTTTTTGGGCTCATTCGCTCTGCAGTTGAGAGGGTGTGTCAAGGCCCTGACCAATAGACAGTGAGTGATGTTTTATTAAAAGTTCAGGCTAGAACCAGCCAGAACCAGATGTATCTTAGGTCTCTGCCGCCTGCTGTCCATATAACCTCAGATCTTCCATCTGCATAGCCGGGTTAATGGCTGTAGCTTTAAGGGTTAGTGAAGGAAGTGCTGAATGTAGTAACTGCTGTAAGAAATGTTTTTAGTTTCTCAGCTCACTATTCATACCCTTCTCAGTGGGAGCAAATGAGAGTGTTTGAATGCTACACTTGAGCTGTAAATAGACATCAAAGCCAGATTATTCTGGGTTTAAAATTATCTGGGCATTTTTCATATTTAAATTTGTATGCGGGGTCTGGCATTTTGGAAACCCTTCCCTTCCCTTCGCTGGAAGCATGTTCTCAGGTGGGCTTACGTGCTCCCTTCCTCTCTAGAGTCGTCTGGACCCACTCAGGTGATAGAA
Organism: Talpa europaea; assembly: GCF_964194135.1. Classification (NCBI taxonomy): domain Eukaryota; kingdom Metazoa; phylum Chordata; class Mammalia; order Eulipotyphla; family Talpidae; genus Talpa; species Talpa europaea. The sequence continues at coordinate 10,213,128 of NC_140078.1, read as the reverse complement.
ACCACATGTGAGGTTAAATGGGGAACATTTAACACAAGAAATTATTTATTGCCTTTGATAAAAGGGAAACTATAAGATAGAGGGAAACTGTATGGGTCCCAAGGCCGAGCACTTGTACCCAGTGAAGACAAACCACCAGGCTTCTGGCCTCAGCGGGGAAGGTAGGATTCAGCCCAAGGCACAGCAGAGGAGTTTGCTGGTTTGGCTAGCCCGGAGGTCTGGGTGTGCAGGCTCCCCTCTGGGGTGCAGACAAGAAGTTGGTGATCAGCAACCAGTCACATAGGTGGGCCGTGGGGCAGGAGACCTCCTGGGCCTATGAACCACATGGGGCTCTGGTGTCCATGTTGTCAGGGCTGTGAAAGGTTATGGCCATGTTCTGGGGCTGGGCTGTGACTGAGCCATATTCTTGTCCTCACTGCAGGCCCCCTGCCGGCCCCTCCGGAGATCCTCCGCCCTCATTGTCCCTCCATCCTCTGCTGAGAAAGGTTAACAGCAGGGAAGAAGAAGCACTTGAAGGGGTTTCATTGTTTATCACAGAGCACATATAGAATGGTGCCTTCAGAGCTGAGAGGCAATTAGTTGGTGACCTATATCCTCTCCCTGTTCCTTTTGTTATAGAGCGGCCCGATATTAAACGGGTTCCTGGCTGTGGGTCCTCACCCGCGCGCTTTAAAGAGACTTATGAATACTCTACTACAGACACACACAAAAGGGTTAATAAAAGATTTATTTACAAGAGAAAAAGAAAATAAGGAAAAGGTACAACTCAGGGAGAAAATAGGGAAATAAAGTCTTTAATGCGTCCTACCCGATCCGACGACCTGGAAACCCAAAGTCACTCTCAGAGCTGACCGGACGCTGCAAGCTGGCCGAGAGCCCAAAATGGAGAGAGAGAGAGAGCCCCCCAAAGCCCACGTGTCTGCCTTTTGTATCCACCTGGCTGCTTAACCCCACCCTCAGGTCCCAGCCACCTTCCCTTTGGTGGTGATGGGATTTGGAGTTCCCAGTGTCTTTGGCTTTGACCTGGGGTGGGGGTGGAGTCCACAAAGCCTATATGGAATTTGCTTTGGGACATCCTTTTCCCCCTAACACTTTCAGAAGAAATACTGCCGAGTCAAAAGCAGTAATAACACTGTGCTTGCCTTATTAATCAGACACTTCATGAGGGGACAGCATTTACAAAGAATATGTTTGTAGACATATAAAGATCATGTTAATCATGGCATACACCTTCCTGTGGTTTATTACCATTCATGGTCTTTGCACTCTTCTCCTTTCACTGCTCCCTCTCCCTCCCATTACAGACTCCCCCTTGTATTCAGACCCCACATTGGAGCTCCTTATAGTAAACATTTAGGGTGCAGTTTTTTTTTTTTAATGATTTATTTATTTTTGCATACAAGAGCCAGGGCACAGGTCAGAGGTGGGGGGGTGCGGTGTGGGTGAGAGGATTCACCAGAGACAGAGCAGGGAACAGAACAGGCAGATTGTCCGAAGTACACTGCTGAGGGGAGCGGGCGAGTCAGGAGAGGTCTGCTGTGTCATGTGGGTTGCTCCCTGGCCGGCCAGGGGATCTAACTCGCGCTGCAGGGGCTATGGACAGCTTGGTAGGTTGTGTCTTAATCCCTTGCGCCACCAGGGAGGCCCTAGGATGCAGATTTTAAAGGAACAATGTCATACCAAAGACAGTTGTTTTTATTTCTGAGCTTAGATGAGCTTACTGCTCGGAGTGTGGTGCACCAAGAAACTGGGACACATGGTTGAAGAATTTTTTGTGGTTTGTGGTTTTATGCATATTTGAAAAATATTACCATGGCTTAAATTGAGGCATATTGGAATAGCCATACTAATTAAACACTTGTTGAAAAGAATAAAGACTGTCCCAGAGTATCTAGGACATATACATATTAATGCTCTTACAGAATGAGGAAAAAAGAGCATCTTTTGTAGACTATCTTGAATCAGTAAAATTTAACTAAGATAAAAATATTATGTATTTAACAGTCATATGCTTCTGGCATAATCAAGTCTCTCCCCCCCCCCCCTCCTTTCTAGACATATTTTGTGTTTTTGACCTGTGGGAGGTTCCATTCCCAAGATTTACCAGCTCTTGAGGAAAGAGTCTGACAGGATGGAACTTGTCTACCCTTGTTGCAGACTTCTTTTTTCTCAAAGGATAGTGAGAGATTTGTTTTGGGGTATTGAGTTGTAAATCTCTGGCCCTTCATTACATGGGTGTTCCCAGCAATAGGACTCACAGAGGTTTTATATCCAGGAAGTGAATACTCTTTACTTACAAGTTTTCCTACTTTGAGAAAACCCAAATTCTAAAAATTCAGGCCTGCAAAATACCTTACTCAGAGCTTTTATTTCCACCTTTGACTAGTTCCCACATTTTGTTCTTTAAGTGTACTTAAATTGGATCCTATTTAGTCTGCAGATGCATTTTCAGACTCCTATTGAATCAGAGGAGATCAGTTTGCATTTTAGCTTTCAGATTTTACTTGGGATTCTTTGGGCTTCTTTCATTTGGCAAGAAGAAAGAGAAAAAGCCTGATCTTTTTGTCTTATCTTGGAAATTTCCATCCCCAGAAAGTGTACAGAGGCACAGGCTGCAGGGATTCTTGTGTGAGTAGCTAGTAGCTCTTTTCCTGAATTATTAAGCTACATTAAAACAGCAGCTTGGTTCAATTGGTGTTTTAGGTTTTCATATCTTCTGAAAGATTAATATCTCCACAAGAATGATGATACTTTTGATGTCTCTCTTTAGTGCTTTTAGCTATCCCGAGAATCATATTCTGCTCTACTCTCATACTCTGCCTTCAGACATTTACAATTATTCTAAGAGGTTATGTGTTTGCTAACTTCCTAATAGTTTTCCTCTCAGTTTGGTTTCCTTAAGTGTGAAATTTGTAAACCCAATGGCTCTAAGAGCCATTATAAGCAACCAAATCCAGAGTGAATTTTTATGTCCCTTTTCCTTGTAATTTTGTTGCAGCTGGATGAGCTGTTCACTTTGATGTGTGCAAACACTTCTCAACTTGGAGTAATTGATACAACCTTATTTAACAAAATTGTATTGTCCTCTTAGACTTATTTATTACATTTTTTTTAAAAAAGATTTATTTATTTGTGCAAGCACTGGGTACAGTCAGAAGCGCGGGAAGGTGAGAGAATTCACCAGAGCCAGAGGGGAGAGCAGAGCAGGCAGAGTGACGAAATACACTGCTGAGGGGAGCAGCAGGCGGCAGGAGAGGTCTGTTGCGCCATGTGGGACCCTCGCCGGTGGCTGGGGATCGAACCGGCGCTGCAGAGGCTGCGGGCAGCTTCGCAACCCAGCGCTCAACCACTGCGCCACCGGGGAGACCCTTATTACATTTTTTTTTTTTTTAAGATTTACTTATTTATGCATACAAGCACATTTCACTGTGCCCAGCCTGGCCGGGTAGATAGGAGGTACCCCAGGCCATCTTTTTGGGGTGAGTGAATGGGTAAATGTCCTTAAGAGTCAATAGTCTTGAACACTGTAGCGTGACCAAGGCTGGGTGGAGACAATGGAGTCACAATCTGGGACTGGAGATCAGTTAGGAGGGGCATAAATTGGGAGTGAGCAGAATAGAGACTCTGCATCACACTCGTGGGAACTAATTTGCTGTGTGACTTTGGACAGGTTCCCTCCCTTTGGGGCTGTTTTCTCATTTGTAAAATAGATCAGCCTCAGTGTATTCTGAAATACATTTAAGTACGGACACTGTATGATTTTAAGATTAAAACTGATGACAACTAGATGATAGATGATAGATGCCTGGCCCTGTTCCCTCCTGTATGCATATTGATCATTAACAAGTACAGTGCTTCCTGATAGATTCTTTCCAAAGTTCAGGAGCCATTAGCAATTGCTAAGTGACATAAAACTCAGAATCTTTTATTTTTTTTCTTGTATATTCTTTTCTTATTTATTTTTTATTTTTTATTTTAGCATAGAAGAACTGGGGTGTAGGCCAGAGGCGGGGTGTGTGTGACAAGATTCACCAGAGACAGAGTGGGGAGCAAAACAGGCAGATTGACTGAAATACACTGCTGAGGGGAACAGTGGGCGAGACAGGAGAGGTCGGCTGTGCCATGTGGATTAGCTCCCTGGCTGGGATCGAATTTATGCTGCAGCGGCTGCAGATTACTTCATAGTGCTGAGACTTAACCCCTTGCACTACCAGGGAGGGCCTTATTACATATGTTTTAAGCTTCTGAAAATCCAGTGTCTTACTAACAATTAAAGTAGCCCAGTAAAAAGTCAGCATCCTTTTCAAGTAAAGGCTTAGAGATTTGGGGTATATTTCCTTATAAATATTTATTGAGAATTCTTTTTTGTGCTGGTCTGACTCTCTAAAGAAACATATTGGATATAATTGCTATTCTTAAATAGCTCCCACTTTAGTAAAAGGAAAAGGTAGTTGGGGAGAGGAGAATCAGAGCTGTGCCGGAAGGCTGAGTAGGCATTCCCACAGCGGAAGATGGAGAATTCTAATCAGCAGAAGCATACGGCACCTCAAAAGGAATTTTGAGTAGCTATTAGTAGTGGTGACAAATGAACTCATAATCCTTTCGTTACTTAACCTAATTGTATTAGTTCCCTGTATCTTAAGTGATCATTTCCTGAAATGACAAGATTTGCATTTCATTTTTAAAAAATTCTAAAATTCAGGCTTTTGCTTGAATGGTGTGAGCACCCCTCCTTTGCCCCATAAATGTATACAAAGGTAAGGCCCGCAGAGGTCCTCAGCACAGGCATCCCTTCTCTCAGCTTCTCAGGCTTGACACAGTTGGCACCAGCTTTGTAGTGAGACAGGGGTCTCATCCTTTCTTAGCTGCTCACAGGTCTGGACCTGGGGCTTTGGACAAATTCCTGTATCCCTCTTGGCCTTGGTCTCACCTCTGTACCGTGGGGAAACACTGCTTATTTCATGGACCATTCTCATGGGTACCTGGACCATTCTCATACTCTGAGGGGTCCGTGGGCCATACTTTTCATGGGCTAGTGCAGATAAAGTGCTGAGCCGGTGTCTGGCACATGGGACTCAGTTCAGGCAGCTTCGAGCACCGTTAACACTCATATTTTTTTTTTTAAGATTTATTTATTTGTTTATTTATTTATACAAGCACTGGGTACAGTTAGAAGCGCGGGAGGGTGAAAGAATTCACCAGAGCCAGAGCGGGGAGCAGAGCAGGCAGAAGGACCGAAGTACACTGCTGAGGGGAGCAGCGGGAGGCAGGAGAGGTCTGCGCGCCATGCGGGACCCTCCTCTGGTGGCCGGGGAGCAGCCGGGGATCGAACCGGCGCTGCAGAGGCTGCGGGCAGCTTCGCAACCCAGCACTCAACCGTTGCGCCACCGGGGAGGCCCCAAACACACGTTTTAACCGAATGAGCAGAGACGTACTTCTGTTTTAAAAGAATGTGGAGAGAAATCACCTTTCAGCTTGTAAGCTTCTTGAGGGAACAGCTAACTCCTTATTTCACAGAGTACCCCCGGGCCTCACCCAGAGCCTGTAGCAGGCAGTGCTGCTCAGGGCATCTTGCTTCCTCGATTCCAGTGGCTTCCATGTCATTGGACTGGAATTGGAGGGCATTTTACTCATTTCTTCAACAATATTACGCTTAGCACAGTGAACAAGACAAAGGCATGGCCTTCAGAGCTTTCATCCTAAAAGAGAGACTGCATGTAAAGGAGACTAAGAACAATGTACCCTGATTGTTTTGGAGGAAGGCAGCTCAGTACTGAGGTAATAAGGGGAAGCGGCTGCTGCTTCAGATATGCTGGGCGGAGGAGGCTTGCTCTGCTCTCTGAGGGGCTGACATCCAAACTAAGGCCCAAGGAGAAGGAAGAATTGGGGCAGAGCCATCCAGGCAGAAGGATTACTGTGTAGGCCCTTGAGGTTGGGAAAAGTGTGGCCTGCTTAGAAATCTGAAGTTAAGTGTGGCTGTAGGGTCCCAAGCAAAGGGGAGAGTGGTAGGATTTCAGGTTGGAGGGGGACAGTGGGGCTAGAGATGTCGAGCCTTGGAAGCTCCCAGACACATGGATTTTCTTCTAAGTGCAATAGAAATATGAGGGTGATGTGACCCAGTTCATTTCTGTAATTTTCATTATGTTTGTTGCTATGAGATGATGGTAGTCTGAATTGAGGGATTGGAGGTTGGTAAGGAAAAAAGTGGTTGGATTTGCGTTGTCTCAGTATTTCAGAGATTAGCTTGAAGGATTGTGGGCAGGGGAATAGTGAGGGAAAGGGAAGAATTGGGGATGACCGCGTATCTGGGGGGATGGTGGTACCATTCCTGAGATGGGGAAGACGGGAAAGTAAGAGGAGGTTTGGGATGAGGGCAGGGGAGGACTTGCATGAGCTCACCAGCGACTGGGATGTCCAGCAGGATCTGCTCTGATGTGTGAGTCTGGAGAGCAGAGGAGAACCCTGGCCTAGAGATTGAAATGTGAGAATCACGGTACAGGGAAGATGTTAAAATCCTAGGGTAGAAGAGATACTACCCGGTGATCTCCCTAGTTGGTAAAATCAGGGTCTGTGACATACCTGGGCGCCTTGAGAATGTGCTCCTCTGGGTGCAGGCCCTGGCCTGGCTGTAGCACCACAGCTGCTTTATGGTGTGATATCCATTTAAAATTTATGCCACTAAAAACCAGGAAGGCAAAAAGCTGTGCTCGGTACCATAAAACTATTCTCTAAGCTCACTTTTCAGAAATACCCATATCTGGATGGTGTGACCAAGTCCTTAGCAGTGACTGGCTGATTGTGTTCTAATAGGTCAGGGGTAGCTTAAGCCCCAAAGGCCTTTGGGGAAGTAAATGAGTCTGAAGGTGGCTGAGATAAATAAAGCAAGGTTGCTTGCAGGTAAACCCCCCAGATTAGCGTCAAGGGCAAAAGAGGTGCATAGAAATTGGAAACCTAGGGCCTCCCCGGTGGCGCAGCGGTTGAGCGCTGGGTTGTGAAGCTGCGCGCGGCCTCTGCGGCGCCGGTTCGATCCCCGGCTGCTCCCCGGCCACCAGAGGAGGGTCCCACATGGCGCGCAGACCTCTCCTGCTGCCCGCTGCTCCCCTCAGCAGTGTGCTTCGGTCCTTCTGCCTGCTCTGCTCCCCGCTCTGGCTCTGGTGAATTCTCTCACCCTCCCGCGCTTCTGACTGTACCCAGTGCATGTATAAACAAAACAAACAAACCAGCAAACAAATAAATAAAGCATGGAAAAAAAAAAAAAAAAAAGAAATTGGAAACCTAGAGAGAGATGACAGGCAGCAATTTTTTAAATAGAATTTTGCAAAAGGAAAAGAAGGAAGACTTAGAAGCATGCTTCTCAAAACTTGAGGCTTTGGAAGAAAGACCTAAATAATTGCTTTAAATTGCAGAGTCCTGTGTCTCACCTCCTGATTACATCTGATGAAGTAAATTTTTTTTTTTAAGATTTATTTTATTTATGTATACAAGAACTGGGGCATAGGCCAGAGGTGTGGGGGGTGAGAGGACTCACTAGAGACAGCATGGGAAACAGAACAGGCAGATTGACTGAAATCCACTGCTGAGGGGAGCGGCGGGCGAGACAGGAGAGATCTGCTGCGCCATGTGGGTCAGCTCCCTGGCAGGAGATCGAACTCGAGCTGCAGTGGCTGTCGGTAGCTTCATAGTGCTGAGACTTAACCCCTGGCGCCACGAGGGAGACCCTGATAAAGAATTTCATTAAGTTCTCATTTTGGTCTCACTTTGGTTCTTGGAAATTGCTCCTTTAAGCAAAACAAGGTACAACAAACCCAGTTTCATGAGAGGCTGAGTGATAATAAATAAGTTAAGATTCCTACAGCATATTTCTAGTCACAAAAACTTCACCAAACCTCTAAATAAAGACCCAGAACATATCTAATATTAAATAATAACTTGTATTCTTTCATTCATTTTCCAACGCGCTCATTCCAGTTGAGGGTCTCGGGTGACCTAAGCCTATTCCAGCAGCTCAGGGTGCTGGAAGGAAAACCCAGATGACATTCTCAAGGTCCTGCTGTTCTTCAGTCCAGTTAAGTAGCTTTAGGTCAGAGCACAGGGATCTGTACTTGGGACAGGAGATTCCGATGAGGGTGACCCACACGCAGATGGCACGCTGAGAAGCATGGCAACTGAAAAGACCCCTCAGATCATCTAAGATCATTTGAGCCCTCTCTTACAAATGGGGAAACTGAGGCCTAGGATGGCGAAGGGGCTTGCCTGAAATTCAGACCAAACTGGAGAGCCAGGGCAGTTCCACTCACTTTCATTTTTCTCCTCTTGCAGTTGCCTCTTCATCCCAGAGGACGGAGAAGAAGCAAGGCTCCCCGCCCAATCTCCAACTCCCCTTTCTTCACTGTGTTTTCTTCTTGTTGTTTTCTGTAGCCCATCTAACCCTGTAACATAAGAGACATTTCCTGATTTGCTGTGTTGTTATTTGTCCCTGCCCTGCGTGTGCTCATTAGGATAATCCATTTTGGGGCCTCCCCTGGTGGCACAGCTGCTCGAGGGTCCCACCACCAAAAAAAAAAAAGGATAATCCGTTTTGTTGTTTGCTGCTGGTGTTTCCTGGGACAGTGCCCAGCGCATAGTAGGACTTCAGTGACTCTTTGGTAAATGATTGGATGAAAAATATTTTGTTTGACTATAAATAAGACGACAGGCTTTGTGTGAAGGTGTTGGCCCTTAGGCATTGCTGTCCTGCAGTGGAGCAGAATATTTTCTTTCTCACATTTTTGATTCTGGCCTGGATCAGAGGTTACAGGAAGGGCTTGCTTATGGGAGAGTAATCAGACTTTCCAATAATATTGGTAATAACAGTAATATTTAGAATAATAGCAGCAGTAATACAGTTATTAATCACAAAGCTGATAATTGGTACTGGTGGGAGGCTTACTATCTGCTGAAGAGGAAGGGCTGGGCTGAGAACATCCCACTCATTAACCCTCTGTCCTCATCACAGCCCACAGGTGCAGGAGCTGGGTTCTGTCTGTGCAGTTAACGTGTCCTACTGTGACACAGCCAGCCAGGTCTTAGGGTCTCTGGGCCTCAAGATTAAGCCCTTAATGACCAATAATGCTCAGTGTTAGGTTTGGGGTGTCCTCTCTTTGGAGAAGAGATTGAAAAAGCTAAAGACTAAGCAAACATCATTCTTTGGGGTGTCCCTGGACCAAGAACACCAACCTCCAAGATGGTATAAAATCACAGGCAGGAAGAAAGATGTGTTTTTTTTCAGCCCAGCTTTCCAGCATTTCTCTACACTCAAGCCTTCCAGCCTCACATTACAAAGGGCCTTTCATCTCTTAACTGCGAGGCTTTTCTCGCTTCCCAGCCAGCCTCCCTAGAGGGGCCAAGGAAAATTCCTGCGATGACAGGTCACTAAACCATTTCTAGGGAGGCCACTGTAGCACTTCACCCTTGTTCACACCCACCCTCTAAAGGAAACGTGGGCAGAAAGGGGCTCCTTCACCCACCTCCCTTACCACTTCCCTGTTGAGGTCTCAGGAAGGGGCTGTGGGCAATGATGCTTCCATAAATCTCCTTTAAGACTTGAGGGAGCCTTTGAGTTCTGGAAACACTGTATCTATTAAACTGCTGGTGAGCTCACCACCTGCTGTGAAGAATGCAGGCATTCATCTTGACCCCTGCCAGCCAGGTCTGGAGAGGCTGGAGACAGCACTGCCCCTGTGAGCTCACCAGGCACTTAACGTTGTCATAGACGATGCACATCCGATGCTTAGAGGGAGTGGTCTCTGGCCCAGGGTCACCCCAGCAAATGTCCGTGCAGTGCAAATTAGGGGCACAGTGGGTCACAGGGGTGTGAGAAGGCAGGCTGGGGGAGAGCCGCTGCTCCTCAGTCAGCGCCACCCTCCCTGGTGTGGTATCACCGCCCAGATGCCCATCTTGGATGTCAGATAAGAACTTGGAGGCAGTCATTGCTTTGCATACACCAGGTTACTGTTATTTCAATGCACTAACTGTGCTATATGTAATTAAAGATGGGGGAGATGGAAGTAGTAGTTGTTAATTTCCTGGTGGTAAATGGAAGAGATTAGCACTTAAAACTCTTTCAGGGAGACAGTGTCTCAAAAAAGCTGGGCGCCCTGTTACTCACTTGAATGAATGATCACTTTCCAGCCAGCGCCACCCCCGATTGTTCTGCGGCTGCTTTTCCTTCCCTCCACTGCGGCTGACCCAGGCTCTGCCCTGACTGTACTTTCTGCTTCTCTTCTAGCTGAAGACCTGGACAGTGGAGGACCTTAAGAAGAGGCTCTCGGCCCTCGACCCCATGATGGAGCAGGAGATTGAAGAGATCCGGCAGAAGTACCAGTCGAAGCGGCAGCCAATCCTGGATGCCATTGAGGCTAAGAAGCGGCGGCAGCAGAACTTCTAAGTGGGGCCAGCCTGGGGGCTGGGCGCCCCAGGCCTCCGTGGACTCCGGATGGTCATGTCCTGTCGTCAGCCTGCACCCCTGCTCCATCTCTAGTCCACAGCACCTTCTTGAGCTCAGGAACGCCGACCCTGGCCTGGACAGCCAGCGTGCCCCGGATGTGTGCCTGAGCCAGTCAGGTGTATTTTTTTCAAAGGATTGATATTGGCGCTTTTAAATTAAGAGTTTTAAACCCCAGGAACTGAGACTCCTAGTTGAGTGATAGCTCGGGGAGTTTTACATTGTCTTTTGTTTTAATTCTCCCAATAGCTTTCAACTGTTCTTTCTGAAAGATTTTTTAAAAATATATAAATATGCATATATATATAAATTATAACCGGATTCCCCACTCAGCGTGGTGGCATCTCTGTACAGGTACAGTTTTAAACAGTTTGCCTCTTTTCGGCGTGATCATGGTACTGTGGGACACGAGCGCTGGACACCGGGAGGCTGGCGGGGTCACGACTCCCCAGAGCCAATCTCACCCTTTTGCTGGACTGCATTTAAAAATGAGGTTTGGGCCCGCTGTGGCACTGTGGTATCAGCCTCACGTGGGTCATCCCGGCTTCGGAGCTGCTGGTGACGTCCAAGGAAAGCCTTGAGAGTTTGTGTTTACCTCTGAGTCCCAGGAGATGCCTGGTACTCCCTGTGCAAACTGGCCTTTGTGATGGTTTCCAGGGCCTTTCGTCCATCTCCACTCTCCCCGTTGCCTGAAGTCACAGCACAGATACTGCCCAGTGCCTTAGGAGGAGACGTGCACCAGTCGGGACAGGCCTGCCGGGAGCTCTCAGCAGACACGGGGCCTGTGTTCGGTCCGCAAAAGGGAAAGTGTCTTTTTAAGTTCTCGTTGTTCATGTGAAGATCACACCTGTGGTGTTTTGTTCCACATTCCTCACAGACGGGGTAGAGGGCATTACTTCAGTGATCCGCATTCAAGTATGTGACTTTGCTTTTTTATTTTACTGCCAAGGGCTCTGGAAAGGATACATGAATATCAGACTGAGGTTTGTTCTCCGGGAGACTGAACCCAGACATGTAGAATGCCAGGGCTGGAAGGGACCACAGTCCTCATCTGGTCCACTAAGGCTTAGAGAGGCAGCTGCCGTGACCAAAATCACAGCAATCCAAGGAAGATCCGGGCCGAGGCCTCGGCGCCTCACCCCTTCACTGAACCAGCCTCTTCCTTGAGGGAAGAAACTTTGAGTCACACTTAAGAGGGTGTTTGTTAAGTTGTTCCAGGGAACCTTCCTAATGGAAACTTGTTCTTGTTTTGTCTCTTTGGTGGATGACAGGTTATGAAAAAATTCATAAGGGGAGCCAGATGGCTCCAGGTCAGTCATTCCGTGAGCTCTGCAGTGTCCCCTGGGAAGATTTAGGGCCTAAAACAGGTCAGAGGCTTTGCAGAAGGCAGCGCTGGGCCATCCCTGTGCAGGGTTGGTTCAAAGCCGCACATCATCTAGTCACACAGCAAGGGGGAGACAGGAAGGGCAGGTAACTTCATTTTCTAATAGCTCTTCCCCTCAGATAGAGGACCCGTGACTGGGTTACATCTCAGGATCCTATAATCTGACTCCATAATTGCTTTTGTTGCCCTAACCTGGAATCAGTGGGAAGGCAGGGAATATTCCTCTTCTGTGGCCTGATTCTGTTCTTCACAATTAAAGCAGGTTTAAAAAATATAAGAGGTATTTGTTAGTCTGCAGGGCTTGACCAGTGGAGCAGCTGTATGGCAGATTCAGAGGATAGAAGTCAATTTGAGAATCCTGGTAGAAGAAAAAATGGCAGCTAGCATCCGTCATCCACTTGTATGCCAGGCCCTGAGTGAGGTAGACTCTTTATATACATCAGCTCCAACCCCACAGAAACCCTGGTAGTTACTTTATCTCCATTTCATAGATGAAGAAGCAGGTTCAGAGAGGAAGAAGGTTCTTTGCCAAGACAACACAGCTAGGAAGTGGTGGGATCAGAATTCACAGCATCTCCATATGGGGCCATTATCTGCAGGGAAAAGGAAAGTCACAGGTCTTTTTCAAATGAAGTGGCCACCTTTTCTTACACAGACTAAATTAACTGGCATTTTTAGACTGGGTAACAGCTGACTTCGTAGTCAAGACCGACAGCCAAGTGAATTTTAAAAACCAAAGCATTGAGCAGGTTAGGGCATTCCCCCATGCCATCTGCTGTGCCAATGAACAGTCCCGCCTCAGTCTCTTTTTTAAAAAGGACTTTTCACTTGGCCAAAGGGGAATGCCCATTTCCCATTTCCCCCCCTTCCTACATAAAAGATGGTCCAGTTCTTCTCCATAAATATTCCTGGGTCATGAATCTTGAGCTGGGGTTTCTTTTGTTTCAAGCGTGTGTGCACCCAACACATGGGTCCACCACAGGATACTGCTTGCTATGCTTGCTGGCCACAGCCCTCTGGCCAGGGCTCAGTTTCTTGTGGATCAGATCAGATGACAAGGTTTCTGTTTTCTAGTGCTCGACTCCTCAGGCCACGGTAGTCCGGCGAGCTTCAGTCAGTGCTTGAGCATTCATGACTCACGCTTCCAGGGAGCTCGCAAGGCCTCTTGCTTGTTCTCTCCTAAGAAACAATGGAGACCCACACCTAATTGTATCTTTAAGAGGTGTACAACCTGAGGACACTTGGTCAGATTTTCTAGGAATATCTTAATTGCTTCCTCATCAGTAATTTTGAACCAAATTTCTATTTTCTTTCATCCCTTCTGTCAACAACCAGTTGGATATATGGATGGATGTTTGACTGACTGGCTGGATACGTGATTGACTGATTGATAGAGCAAAACAATACTCTGAAGCAACTTAAGAACAATAGCCTTGCCTCCTTGAGACTCTAGATTCTGATCTAGGAAACATTTACTTGGCACCTACAGATGCCAGAAATATTATGCCATTTAAAATTCAATAGTTCTTTACAACATTAGGAACAAGAAAGGTGACATCATTATAGGCCCTACAGATATTAAAAGGCTAGTCACAATATTATGAACAACCTTATGCTAATAAATTCAGCAACTTAAATGAAATGGAGAAATTCCTTGCAAGATACAAGGTACCAAACTCACTTGGGAAGAAATTATCTGAGCAGCTTATCTCTATTAAAACTCAATAGATCTGAGAGGGACAGTAATTATGGTCCTCATTTTACAGAGAAGGAAAAAACGCTCAGAGAAAGTAGGTCTGTTGCTCAAGGTCACATAGCTAGAATATGGCAGAGAACGGTTCAAATCCAGGTCTTCTGATTATCATTCCAGTGCCCTTTCTAGCACACCATGTTGCCTCTAAAGATCGCAGCTCCTCATTTACTGGGAAATTGTTCCTGCCCAGTTCCCACCCTTCCACCCATACTTTCTTAAGCACTGTGTTTCTGCTTCTATCAGGATGATATTCATTGTCTTTGGAATCCATGTTCTTATTTGTGTTTGGAGAAAAAAAATCTCTTCCACCAGCTTGCACTCAGACCAGCTTGGGAGAAAAAAGCTTAAATGCTGTTGCAGCTGTACAGCTTGAAAATGTGAAGTTTGTAGCTTTAAATTTTTGTAACAAAAATGGTAATACTGGCTTATGTGCTGACTTGAAATGCTATTTTATAAACTTTGGATGTAAATAATCAGTTGAGGTCATTAGTTTGTATATGTGTGAAACAGAGCTTCCTCCATTGCCCTCCCCACCTTTAAAAATTTTTGAATGCCTCATGTGTGCTTTTATGTTAAAATTGTCATTCTCCTTTCTTCCTATCATGCCACTTTGTTTTAAATAAACTGTCCTTTGGGTCATAGACTAGCCTCTTTGTAAAAATTGAGATACTCCATATGTGGCCTGGTAATGTGTTGTGAACCTTCATGACATTGGCCCTGTGTGTGCTCATTCTGGAATCCAAAGCTGGTGGGGATTGTAGGAGGAGTAAACTTTTGTTGGACAACTCCCTTTGTGCCAAGTGCTGACCAGTGGCTAGGGTTGTAAACAAGACCCAGGCTGCTGGAAATGCGCAGGTTCAACATTGTTTTATTAGAACATCAATGAGAATAATGCATTCCTGGCAGATGTTGAACAAACACAGGGACCCTGATTAATTCTACATCATTTCAATTGAAGTGACAGTTTGTAAGAACCTGTTGATGACAACTTTAAGTGAAGACTTACTAAGCTGTGGTGGAAGGAAGTGCATGACCTATGGACACCAGATCAGAGAGTCACAGAAATCAATCTGCTGGGATTCTAAGGAAGAGTTCCTGGAGGAGGTAAAAGATCCTGAATTTGAAAAATAAGGAAGAGATGGCTAGGCAGAGAAAGGGAGGAAGGAGGGAGAGAGGCCTTCTGCCGGGAGGACCAGCCTACATATACCAGGGCTTGGTAGGAAGAGTCTGGATGCAGGATCACCTTGCAGTCCTTTTGCAGGAAGCCAGGCCTGGTTGGCCAAGCATTGCCAGGGGAGCAGCAGAAGTAATTCTTCAGCCTGGCCCTAGGTTCTTCATCTTAAAAGTTTATGCTACAGCAGACAGGGAGCAGAATTCCAGTGAAAAATGGATGTAGGTGTGTTGAGTCCAATTTTCCGTCGCATTTAATGTAATAGTACCACCTCCTGTCCACCTGTCATGCTGTTCTGCTAGCTTTTCTGAGAGTGAGGGTGATAGGTGTTCCTGTTGCCTGACTCACCTCCCTGAAATATCCAGTAAATCCTTCCTGTTGCCTGGGTTGACAGCAGCTGTCCCTATAGGTCAGAGTGAGAACCTAGCTCAAAAGGATGGATGTAAATTCATCTTTACTAAATCTTACTAAATGTGACACGCTGCAGAGCCTATATATGCAGAGCCTTTGAAATGGATTATTTGTTTTTCTTTCAGACTATGAGGCATCCAGCACTCCACCTTTCTGTAGACAGGCAATTCTCAGAGCGTGTAGTGCTGCCCATGAGGAAGTATTCTGGAAATGCACCAGTGTTTTGTTGTGGCAAGGAGTGTAGGTCCCTACCAGCGTTTAATGGGCAGCAGCAGGGATGCAAGATGCCCTGCAATGCATGCTGGGAAGTCCTGTATCCTGCTCAACATTCCTGTCCCACTCTATATTTATGTTGGTGAGAAACTTGTGTTATAAACACCCAATGCCAGGTCATCTACACACAAAATGTTTCTAGCACTTAAAACTATCAGTTTCCCAAGAATGAATGATGCAGAAATGGAGAGATACTTGCAGTTTGTTTTCCTTGAAGCTTTACCACTACACACCCAATATAACAGCTGAAATGAAAGTGATAGAAAATCCTAAATGCTAACAAAGAAGTGGAGCAACCGGAATGCTAAATCCTAGGTATTTAGCAGAAATGTCTACATATTTTTACCAAAAAACATGAACAAGAATATTCATAGCAGCATTAGTCATAATTTTGCCAAACTGTAATCCATCCAGATGACCGGTGACAATGGAATGGGTAGATCAAGTATGTAGATTCATGCAGCGGAATACCAAACAACAATGAGAATGATCTACAGCTACTATGGAAATAAGTACAGACCAACCAGAAGAGAAAAGCAAAAGACTTTATTCTGAGCAAGGAGTTGCCGCAGTCACTTGCATTTTGGCAGAGACTCAAAAGCAGGCATAGGAGTGGGAAAGTTTTATAGCAGAGCAAAGGAAAGACTCCAGGTCTTCCTGATTGGAGGCTGTGGGCCTGGGGAAGACCCTTTCACCTCTCTATCCCTATATGAACACCCTGGTGGCTCTTAATTGAGCTGACAAACTCCTCTACTCCAAGGAACACAGGTATAACCCTGGGCCTTTCTGGGTTTCCATTTTCTAATCTGTAACTGGGGAGGAGACACAGAATGAAATATAAAGTATTTCTGTGACCACAGTGAAAGGATCTCTTGTGATTGGCAGTGGGACTGAGATCTCCAAAACCAAACCAAAATTGGCTCATGCAGTTTGCCGAGTTCACAGCCCTCCTGCACTTTTATGAAGTTAGGCATTGATAGGCAAGGGATTGTGACAAGTGGAATGGCCATATGAGAGGATGTGGGAGAAATCCAAGGCAAACTAACACCCTGGGTGGAAGCAGCCCCCGCCCTTCCTTATTGGAGAAAGCTCACAAGTTTCTGCTTACTCCACCCCCAAGGCAGCTGAGCTGGAAGGTGGAGGATCAGTTTTGGCCTAGAGGGTGAAAAATAGACTCTGAGTAGGAAAGACTCTTGGACCCATACAGAATTGCAGAAATTTGTTAATTGATACCACCAGAATTTGGGGAATATTTATGGGAGTGAATTTTTGTGGTACATGACGAAGGAAGGGGAAATGTAATTTTGGGCCAGGCTGATCTTGATAAAGATGCACGTACAGGGCATCTGTGTTCTCTGTGCCAGCGCCAGTGCCTGGCTGCGTTCTAACCATTGATGGGTTGGCTAATGCAAACTTGGACCAAACACACTGGCCTACGTGAAATGGAATTTAAAGGCAATAAATGCCTTGGCATCATGTAAAGAAGGAATTCAAATATTTTGGAAGACAGGGATCCTGGATCAGATCTATTTTGTGCTTCCCACAAATACTTTGATGGCCCTCTGTGAACCCAGAATGTTTATCCTTGCTTAGAGGAAAGTCTGGGTCAGGGCACTGGGTGGAAGGGTCACAACTTGAAATGGGTTTCCTGATCTCAGGAGTAGGGGTGGGCGTTGAAGGAAGAATGCAGAGGCGTGGGAGACCAGGTGTTGGCATTTAGCTTTCAGAAGTCAAGTGGCATGAGGCAGGAGCTCATGCTGGAGGGCACTAAAAGATTAAATCAAAGGTAGCCCACTGATGTCTTACTTAAACTTGTATAAGCAATTACACACAAGAAACAAATCAGAGCAAAATCAAAATCAAGATGCCAGCTAGCCCTGGCAAAAACAGCCCTGAATTGAGCTGCCGTCAGTTCCAGCACGTCCCCCGCCCCTCAGCTGGCGTTTGTTTATTGATCTGAAGTCTTCGGAGTGAAGGACACACTACTTGTCCTTGAGGACGGCCTCTGCTGTGCTACTAGGTGAGTGTCAGAAACACATTCTCTTGCCTTTTCCAAAAGGTCCTGTGACCACTTAGTTACCAGCATAACTGGGCGCTGAAGGAAGGGCACTACCCAAGCCTTTCAGAGAACTGTGGCTGAAGACTTTGAGTTAATGCTATCTCTTGGGTCTAGGAGGACCACCGCCCGTCGCCAACGATGTGAAAGATAGTGTTTTCACTCTTTGTCCATGTTGCTGGAGGCCCAGTGGGGTCCCAAAGTTATCCTGTACCTCCAGTTTCTGACTCAAAGTTGGAAAAGCTCCCCACATTGGTTGCCTGACCCATGGAGGCTCTAAAAGACCAACAGAAGCCAATTGAGCCACTGCCTAGAAGTAGAACACAGCAGCAGGGCCACACCTGCAGGAGGCCGCAGAGGCTAGTGTCTGCCAAAGACCCCGCAGGGCGATGACTTCTATTAAAACACCATTAATTTCCCTTGTTTGGCTGGTGCACAATCAGGTGGGATTTGGAAGACGAGAATGGATTATTTTAATGAGGAGGCTATTCCAGTCTTAGCTGCTGTGTTAGATACATGCTCCTTATTACACGCCCTGCAGCTATTCTGCTAGTGCCAGGAAGGGATGACAGTTTCACCCTTTACTTTTCAGCTCAAGGATCCCTTAGTTCTTCATCTGCAGCTGAAAAAGCTCTTGAATTCCAGATCATCCCATTCCACAAGACAGCGTGCTGATTCACGACAGTGATTAAATCACATGAATAGGGCCTGCAGAGCTTGAAGTGTATTTTTGGTTATATACAAGATAGTTTCCTTATGTTAGAAACATTTATGAAACCCTGTGCGTGGGAAGGAGGTGTGAGTGTGGCGTGGTAAGCCGCCAGGCACTGGAACACCGGGGACACCCGCTGTTTTTGCGTATTAATATCCCTCCCCTCTGTCGTGGTGACATCACAGAGCCTTTTCTCTGGGGAACTACCTTTCCTCCAATCCATGTGGTCTGTCTCAGAGGTGAATCCAGGTACCTAGCCCTCCGTCCGCCGAGGGAGACGCGATCCAGACGAGGCAAGTCAGCTTCTTGCAGGGACTGGAACCGTGTGCAGAGACAGGGAAGGGCAAGCTCCGGAGGCCGTGTCCCAAACAGGAGTTCACAGTTCTGCTACTGAGGACCCCAGAACTCCTCCAATTCCTGCCTTTCCCGCGGCCAGGTTAGTCAGCTTTTCCCTTGATAGGGTGATTTTCCCAATGATATGTCCACATCATAATCTCTGGAAGTTTCAAATGGTACCTCACTTGGAGAACAGGTCTTTTTGCCAATGTGATTAAATTAAGGGTCTTGCGATCATTCTCGATGATCCAGGAGGGCCCTGAATGCCAGCAAGAGTATTTTTATGAGGGAGGCAGCGGGAGGCTCGGCACACACAGAGCAGGCGGCCACGTGATGACAGGCAGAGATGCAGGACGGCGTGAGGCGGCCACAGGGCGGGGGAGCCTGAGGAACGCAGATGCCACCAGGAGCCAGGAGAGGACTCTCCTCTGGAACGCCCAGAGGGAGGGCGGCCTGAGGACACCTTGATATTTTTTTCCTGGTCTCCCGACTGTGAGAGAATATATTGTTTTAAGCGATCCAATTTGTAGCAGTTCATTATGGCGGCCATGGAAAACTATTACACCTTCCAATAAGCTCACATTTTTCTCAGGTAGTCAGTTTCTGTTGCTTGTGACCAAAGTGCCTTAGTCGCCACCGCTGTTCATCGCTGTGCAACCTCCTGCTGGATGCCAGCCTGACGCTTCACCCGAGCATCTCCCGTCCCAGCTCAGGGAGTTGTCTGTGGGGTCAGAAAGTCGAGAAGTAACTGGCTCCTCTGGTTGTTCAGCAGGGCCACTGCATAGTGCACCTGGCACTCCCCGACTTTGTGCCTGTTAAGAGGTGAGGGTGCGAGGGCTCACGGGCACCCTTCGTGTGGCTCCAGGGTCTGCTTCTATCTAGAGACTCGGAATCCATCCACGCGTGGGACTGACTATGCACCAGGCTCTGGGGATGACACCAGGCCTTTCCTCTGCTCGGAAGACGCCTCCTAGCACTCCACAGCCTAACCAGCTCTTTATCCAGGTGATGGGGGTTAACCTGTCACCTGTTCGGGAGTCTTCTCCGACTGTCTTGATGAGTGGCGCCTGCGACTTGACGCATACTTACAGCTCCCTGCACTTAGCAGAGCTCACTCTTACATGTGTATGTGATGACTGGATTAAAATCCGTACCCCATCTAGTCTGTAAGCTCGTGAGTAAAGGGGTCTGTTTTTTTGCCTTCGTGTCTGGTGAACCAAGAAAGCCATCAATAGACCAGAGGCCAGGTGGGTAAAGTCAGTCTGGCCTGACGCAGTGGGGTCTGTGTGAGGTGCCTGGGGCGGGGGCGGGGGATGCTACGGGGAGCTGTGCATGCCTCTCCCACAGGCATTGCCATTAAAAATATATCCTAAAAATACCACTCAGCGAAGCACAGCCTGTGTGCAGGCCATGTGTGAGGCCCGGCTTGTGTCTGGTATTTGTTGAATGAGTGAAGAAAGAACCTGCAAGGTTCTCATTGTCTGAGCATCCAAATGTGAGAAGAACAGCCAGAACCCAGAGGCGGCCCCTTTCAGTCTTGCTGCCAGGGCCAGATCTCTCTTTGGCTATTTCCTCGTGCTCCTGGCGACTGGCACACAGTAGGTGGTACAAATGGGCTGACCCATTCAACATTTACCTGGGGCCAGCCCAAGGGCTTCCTCCACCTTGCAGCTCAGTGTGATGGGACAGACTGAGTCATAGTCAGGCGACCCCATTGTGGTGATGGCTGTTCCCGTGAACAGAAGGGGACCCTCCCTTCCAAGCTGCCCAGCAGGTGGAGAGAGGATTCGGCAGGTGAGAGCTCTGGCTCCACCACAGATGAGGACAAGGAACTGGAGCTGGCCCAAAAGACAGGCATCACAAGCATTTGCCTGGATGGTAACGCAGGAGGGCTGGAGGTCTTGCACGGTGGGCAGAAGGGTGCTGCTGTGGTCAAATTGGGGGTCTGGGGGGCAGAGGTCCATGCATGCTAGCCCCTTGCCACCAACACTTCAGATCCCAGGCTTTAAATCAGTAACTTCCAGCTTCCTCGGGCACAGATTGTGACCATTTGACAGATGGGCTGAAATCTGGAGAAGGGGCAGGAATGTGCCCACTTCACAGAGATGCCCCCGGGACTCCACCCACACTGCTCAGCAAGTCCTCAAACTTGCAGGTCCTGGCACAGCTGGTTCGAGACCTCAGGCCCCTGCAGATTGCCCGTATCTCCAGTTAGTCCCAGAATGAGGCCGCAGCAGGCTGTTGCTTAGCAGATCGTGTGCATCAGCAGGAGCAGCGCCCTCCTCCTCTCTCCCAGACCTCATCTTTGAGAACTCCTGTTGGTGCTCCTGGAGAAGAACGCGTTCTAATCCTACGGATCAACTCTGGGGAGTCACGAACCCCCTAAGACCAACTTCGCGAAGACAGAAGAAAGATGGAGTGGAAGGAAGCATGGTCTTGGCTGACCAACAAGCGTGCACTTCCACCTGGCCCCCACTTCTAGCAGTGTGATAAGGGGGCAAGACAGCGCGCCTCTCCAAGCCTTGGCTTCCTCACCTGTGCAATGGGGATCATTCTCCACCTGCAGCAGTGGCCGACAGGGAAGGTGGCGAGGCCAACAGAGAGGAGGGAGCCAGGAGCCGTCAGCACCCTTTCAACTTTCTCCTCTGGCTCATGCCTGCTTCTAGGAGGCCCAGAGGCTCGTTTATAAAGTCCCCTGTTGCTCTCCAGGCTCACAGAATCTGGGTAACACACTCCTGCCCTGAGTCTTTGGAGGAAGGGGCTCAGCCTCTGGGTCTTATTTCTCAGGCCAGGGGGCATGATCTGCAGAGGTTATGCTGCCAAGAAAAATGTAAGCAGGGAAGGCGTCTGCTGTTTCAGGGGTGCAGGTTTTAATAAACCTGAGGGTTTGGAGGCCGACCGGGGGCCTGCGTCTCCAGATCTGCAGACCTTCCCTCCTGGGAGGTCCCGCGGGAAGTCTCCAGAGATGCCTCTGACATGCCATCAACACTGCTGAGCAAGTCCTCAAACTGCTGGTGGTTGCTGTTGCGCACGGCGGCCTCCAGGGCCTTCTGTCGCCGGTAGAAGTGGGAGAACTTGTTGAAGATGATAGTGATGGGGAGCGCCACCACCAGGATGCCCCCCAGGATGCAGCCCGAGGCTGCCAGCTTGCCAGCCACTGTCACCGGCACCACGTCCCCGTAACCCACGGTGGTCATGCTCACTGTGCCCCACCACCAGCAGGCGGGGATGGTGTCAAAGCCCACGTCCTCCTCCTTCTCGGCCGTGTAGGCCACGCCAGAGAACACTGACACACCCACGGCCAGGTACAGCAGCAAGATGCCCACCTCACGGTAGCTGTGCTGGAAGGAAAGACAGGAAACCAAGTCAGTGCTGGAGGCTCACAGACCTGGTCTTGGGCTTGCGGGGAAACTGATGCTCACAGAATAAATAGGACAGGTCCGAAGCCACAGAGCAGGGGAGGGCAGGTGCCGTGACCCAGGTCCCTGGCTCCATACTAAGCTCTTCCAACTGGAACTGGTAGAAAAACTCCCTGTACTGATCACAGGCCTAGTTTGTGTTGTTCAAGGTGTTTGCTAGGCCCCAGAGGTCTTCTAATGTGGGGGTCCTGATGGTACCAGCGAGATGATGAAAAGGCTCTGATGTTTACAGTTGCAGAATCCAGAGAGAGCCATGTTTTATAGGCCCCGATGAAAGAGTGGGTTTCGCATACCTTTGACTGGTCTATCACATTTCTTACAAGCACCAACTACTTTCTGCCTCTTGGGAGGCCAAGAGACAGGATCTCTACACCTAGGGGATGCACTTGCCTGAGGCTGCGCAGATCTCCTCTACCCCTGAGGCCAAGGCCTAAGGCAGCAGTCCTCACAGAGAGTGATTCTGCCCTGCAGGGGACACTGGTGATGTCTGGAGACATTTGTGGTTGTCACAAGTGGGACAGGTGTGCTCCTGGCATCTAGTGGGTAGAAGCCAAGGATGCTGGTTGTGGGACATTAACACCCTACAATACTCAGGACATCTACACACACACACACACACACACACACACACCCCAAACATCAGTGGTGCTGAGTTTGAGAACAGGGCCCCCCAAATTGCAATATGCAGAGAAGTCAAACAGGGATCTTGCTGAAAACACAGAACTGTTGAGTAAATGGGCGGTAGGGCCAGAGATCACCAGCAAGCTTCGAGGTCACAGGAAAGCTGCTGCTGGTCAGGGGCCTCGCTCTGAGTCGCTAGACTGTCCCCTGGACTCTGGCACCTGCATGTTAGACCTGGAAGCCCATCAGTAGTCTTCTCCCTCCCGTGGAAGGAGCTGGTAGCATTGGGTGTGAGGCTGTGTGGTGGCGGCAAGGCAGAGTATTGGGGTGGCGGGGTCTTCCCTGGGAAGAGGGTGAGTGTAGGGGGACTGGCTGTGCAATCACTTGTCCCTGCCATCTCCCTACCATGCTGCCCAGGTCACCCACCTGCATGCAGCTGACTCCCCTGCCACGAAGACATGCAAAAGTTTTACTAAGCCATAGGCAGGAGGCATCTTCTTGGACCTTCCAGAACTCCTTTGCAGGGCTGCAGGGAGCTATAGGAGGGAGAGCATGAGGCGCTGGAGCCAAGCACAGCTGGGTCCTTTCCTGGGTGCTGCTACTTATTGACTGAAGAAACTTTGAAAGTCCCCTCCCCTCTCAGAACCTCAATGTCCACATCTGCAAAGTGGTGACAATCGTACATGGTCCTGCTTTACCCCTCAAGGGCTCCCCTATTTCCTCAGGATAAAGTCCAAATGAGGGACCAAGATTTCAGACCTCTGGCACTTTCCCAATCACCTCTTTAACCTCAACAGTTGGCAGCCCCTTCCTTCCATGACCCCCCACCCCCAGCATTCACCCCATTCTTGCTCCAGGCATTTGGTCCAGTCTGTTCACATTTCCTCTCTCCCAAACCCCATCCTCTCACCCCTTCCAGGATAAGCTTGCCAGGGGGGAGATGCACCCGCCCAGCGCTGCCTGGTGCAAAGAGGGTATTGAATAAATTGCAACCAGGCTTAAAACAACCAGCCCTGAACCCTCAGGCTCTGCATCTCCGGGAAGGGAATAAACACAAGCAGCATCCTGAGGAAGTTGTCCTGGGGAGGAAATCGATAATGCATGTGAAATTGGCAGAGGACTAGCACTCAGTAAGTATTAGCTCTGGGGCTGTTGCTAGACTTTGCCTATAAAGGTTGACCTATGACTAACCGGGCCCCCCAGAGAATGCCAGAAGAAAGGCCGGCAGTGACTTTACTGCTCTGCATAATTTCGTGCAATGGATTATTTGACAATATTTTGACGTACATCAAAAGTGACCTTTGTCTTTTATTTATTTTTTGGAAAAGGAAGTCAAGCAGAGCCATGCCTCTGGTTTCTCCCCCCGAGAGAGAGGGCTCACATAATGCCTTTCTTTACTGAGCTGTCGGGGAGGTCCGGCCAGGTACGGGGCTCTGCGTCTGGCACAAAGGAAGACACCTGCGTTCCCTGGGCGCCAGGTCGAGCCCCTGGCTAGGCGGCCTCCACCCACCCCAGCCCCGGCCTCGGACACCCTACCTTGAGCGTGGCGCCCAGCGAGCGCAGCCCGGTGGAGTGGCGGGCCAGCTTGAGCACGCGGAAGATGCGCATGAGGCGGAACACCTGCACCACCTTGCCCAGGTCGCCCAGCCCGTCTCCGCCCGCGCCGCCCTGGCCGCCCAGCGCCACGCCGGCCAGCAGCGTGAGATAGAAGGGCAGCACCGACACGATGTCAATGAGGTTGAGGGGGTGGCAGAAGAAGTTGCGCGTGCTGGGCGCCAGCAGGAGGCGCGAGGACACCTCGAAGCTGAACCAGGCGATGCAGAAGTACTCGAGGCGGCGCAGCACCGGGTCGTCGCGCGCCTCCTCCACGCCGTGGCCCGCGGCCACGGCGGCCACGGCGGCCGCCGCCTCGCGGGCCTGGTACTCGGGCAGGCTGTGGATGCACATGGCGACGATGGAGGCGAGCACCACGCCGATGGACACGCAGCTGAAGAGCTTGCTGGGCAGCGAGTAGCCGGGGTTCTCCATGGTGAGCCAGAGGCGCCGGCGCAGGCGGCCGCAGCGCACGGCTCCGTAGCGCGCCAGCTCGCGCTGCACGTCGGAGATCTCGTCGGGGCACGGGTCCACGCTGCTCGGCGCGTCGCTGTCCTCGTCCCACGCGCGCGGCCGCACCACGCGCCGCTCCAGGTAGCGCGAGCGGCAGCAGGTGGCCAGCGCGCTGTCGCCCAGGCCCCAGTAGTCCGCCTCCTGCCCGAAGGCGAAGACGCACAGCTCGTCCAGCACGTGCAGGTGGCCGGTGCGGTAGAAGTGCAGCAGGCCCAGGAAGAAGCCCGGGTGCCGGTCGAAGTAGAACTCGCGCGCCGCCGCGTCGTAGTCGTCGCACAGGCGCCGGGCCTGCTCCTCCGACGCCGCGGCCTGCAGGCGGCCCAGCCGGGTGCCGGGGAAGCGCGCCAGGGCGTGCGCGCTCAGCAGCCGCCGCACGCCGCCCACGTTCACGCGCAGGGCCTCGTCGCGGCGCCGCCAGGGCACCCGGGCCCCCGGCCCCGGGGACTCGCTCACCATGGCTGTGCGCACCAGGCCTGTGGACCCGAGAGAGGTGCGTTGAGGGGGGACCCCAGGACCCTCATGCCAGGAAAATGGGTTTCCACCCCTTGCTCCAGCCACTGCCTGGGGGAGTTGGGGGGCCTACGTGAATGGCTCGGTAGATGCCAGGTGCCCTCTGGACTCGGGAGGCTGCCTTGGGCTTGCACATGCCCCCCATGCCCCACTGGGGGACTAACGCTAAATCACTGAGCCCCCTTTATTTGCATAAGCAAGGGCCGAGTTCCTCCTTAGAGGATCATGAAACAGTTGAGTGACAGGATATCCTGGCCACTGGTAGGGGTTTTTATTTATGTGTAGCAGAGACCTATGGGATCTTGGACACACCAGCACTCTGAAGCTCAGTTTTCGCCTCGGTAAAATGGGCACAGTGATGCTTACTAGTTGGGGTGGTTGGGGAGACCAATATAGTGCAGTAGTTCTCGAAATGTGGTCCCTGGACTAGCAGCATTGGCATCATCTGGGGCTTTCTCAAAGATGCAAATTTTCAGCCTGCTCCTAGCCTTGCTGAAACAGAAATCCAGAGGAGGGGGCTGCGGTCTTGTTTTAACAAGCTTCTAGGGTGATTCTGAAGCAGGATCAAGTCTGAGATCCATGGTGGAGACTATTTAAAGCATGTGTACAGTCAGACTTGACCTTGGCTCAGGCAAGTCTTGTCACCTCTTTGAGCTTCTGTCAAATGGAGGTAAAAATATCCACCTCTAAGTGTGGTTCAAGATTAAGTGGCCTAATATCTTTCTCAGACCTGGCACCCAGAGGGGTTTAGAATCTCACCCACCTGTTTCCTTATCTTCTGGAGTCAGGAGCACCTGGGTTTATCTCCACCCCAGATGCACCTGGGGCTTTGAGGACTGTGCTTTTCTCCAGTCTTGTTTCATGCACAGTGCAGGTAGTGGCAGCAAAGGAGGCTGGAGGAGAAAGGTGGTTTATGGAAAAAGTACTCAGCTCTAGTGGATACTCAGAAAATGTTAGCTTCTCCAAGCTCTGCCAGAACTGACAGCTAGTGACTCACCTCCTGACCCTCAGTAATTTCATTTGCACTGTGGTTCTGGAATGCCTGCTTCCCAGGGAGAGCAGGGATTGAATGTACATCAAGCAGCTGGCCCAGTGCCTGGCAGGGAGCGATTGGGGTGCCCTTCACCTACTGGCTTGGTGTTAAGTGGGTTGGGTTGCATCCTTAGCTTTGTCACTGGAGTGAACTCAAGCCTGTCTCTTCTTGCTCTGGGGTTTTAGTTCTTTTATCTATAGAATGGGGAAAATAGCACTTCCAGTGAAGAAGCGTTATTTTATGTGTGCAAAGCCTCTGGAACACAATAGGTGCTCAATAATTGTTCATCCCTTGCACTTTTCTCTGGTCAAATTCTGAGTTCAAGTTCTGAGTCTCTCACATATTAACTGTTGACCTTGAGCAGGTCTGTTGCCTTCTCTGAGCTTTGGTTTCCCACCTACTAAGGGGGTAGGGGTCAGAGCTGCGCTTTCCAGGGAGGTTATGAGGTATCAGCTGCACAGTCCCTGGCACATAATCCTTGCACCTGGTCTTGGCCTTGAAAGATGAGGTTTGTAATCCAGTTCCATCACCCGTTAGCTGTAGGAGTGTGGGGAGAGCCCTTTCTCTTCTGGAACTCACCTTCCTGCTCTACGAAATGGGATAATTCATTCAACAAACATTTCCAGACAAGATCTGTCATCAGTAAGAGAGATTGTGATTTGCTCAAAATTACCCAGATAGCTCACAGAATAGTTAAGGTTGGAAACTAGGCTTTTGATTCAAAACTCTCGCACACGTTTATTTTTCCACCCACTATGTGCTGGCCACTTCTGGGGCTCTGTCCACTTCCCTGGGTTAATGCCTAAGCCAGCCTCTCGGGGAGACTCTAATCCCATTTTACAGATGAGCGAGCAGGACCAGCCCCAGAGCAGGGGTTAGCACAGCCCCCCTCTTTAGAGTGTCTCCTAGAGCAGGGGCACCGGGCATGGGGCGGAGGGGGCAGTCCCTGCCTCCCACCCTTGCACCCCCCTCTCCCCTTCCCCGGCCACGCCCCTCCCCCCGAGGAGGGACAGCCCCTTACCTGTGCGCACGGCTGTCCCTGAAGTCGCAGAGGCCGGGGCGCCGCTGCCGGCTGCCTCTGCCCGGGCCGCCCCGCGGAGCCTCGCTGCAGCCCGAGGCCTCGCTGCCCCCTCCCTCCCTGTCTTCCTGGGCCCCCGCGGCTGAGGCCGCATCGATCGCTGCCGGGGGAGGGAGGGAGGCCGCGGGCGACCGGAGGCGTTGGTTTCTATTCCTGACTTGCTGGGGGTGGAGGTGGTGGTGGTGGTGGTGGTGCTGTCTGGAGACTGAGTCCTAAGCCGGCGTCCCCCCAAGTCAGGGGACTAGAGGTCATTTAGGTCACGGGGGTCCCCTGGAGAGGGATTTTGGCGGGGAGTTTCTCTGACAAAGGAACAAAAGTAGTAGTTCGCATAATTGAGTCTGTGATCTGTGCCTGGTCCTTGTCCTTAGGTGCTTCAGCTAAATTATTCCTAAATCTCCCCTTTCCTTTTCTGCAGAGGCCAAGGGCACCTGCCCAGAGCCCTTAGCCAGGAGCTGCAGACCTGGCAGGTCTACCACCTGGAAGGGGATCTGCGTAGGGAGTGGGAGAGGGTGGCCTCACCCCCTGAGCCCCAGGCCAGGCCCAAGGAACCGAACAATGGGGTCTTCCCCTGTGGGCTGAGAAGCCTGAAACATCTTTTTGCCCCCTGAAACTCAGTCTCCACCCCCTTCCTGCATTCCAAGTACCAGGGGAGGGGAGAACTGTGCCAGCAGCTCTGTCAGGGTTGCATCATCTGCAGTGTTTGCTGAGTGCCTACTGTGTGCCTGGTTGGAGAGAGGGTATTGGAGGCCACGGCCTGGGGTCCTGCTTTACAGATATTGTTATTAATAGTAATGATAACCAACACGTACTGAGCGCTGACGTTTCGCAGCTGGTGCAAATACATCTGTGGGCTCAGTGCTGTTACCTGAGAAAAGAAATGGAAGGCTTTGAGAGATGGAGTGACTCACCCAAGGTCACACGGCTGGCTCCTGAGTCCTGTAGGCCAGCACTGCCCAGTGGACATCATGCTGGCAGATATCGTTTTAAATTTCCTTACAATAGCACTTAAAAAGGTAAGAAGAAGCAGCTGAAATTGGGCTTAATAATACATTCTGTTTAATCCCATCTTTTTTTAAAAAGATTTTATTTATTTATGCATACAGGAGCTGGGGTACAGGCCAGTGATGTGGTTGGGGTGAGAGGAGTCACCAGAGGCAGAATGGGGAACAGAACAGGCAGACGGACTGAAATACACTGCTGAGGGGAGCAGCGGGCGAGACAGGAGAGTCTGCTGTGCCATGTGGGTTGCTCTCTGGCCAGCCAGGGATCGAACTTGTGCTGCAGAGGCTGCGGATTGCTTCATAGGGTTGTGCCTAACCCCTTGTGCCACCAGGGAGGCCCTGTTTAATCCCATCTATTTAAAATATTATCATTTCAACATGGCATCCATACGTTATTGAGATATTTTGCATTTTGGTTTTTGTACTAAGGCTTTGAAATCCTGTGTATTAATGTTTTATTGCTGTGTAACAAATTGCCACAAAGTTAACAATTTAAAACAAGACAAATTTGTTATTCCAGTTTCCACAAGTTGGAAATCCGGGTGCGGCATGGTTGGGTTCCCTCAGCAGGCTGAAGTCAGCCAAACTCAACTAGAGTTTGGGGTCCTCTTCCAAGGTCACAGACTGTTGGTAGAATTCATATCTTTGTGGTTGTAGGACTGAGGTCCCCACTTTCTTGCTTGCTTTCTCCTGGGAGTCACTCTCCATTTCTTGAGTTTGTCTACAGTCCCTGGCCATGCAGGTCCCAGCATGGATGTTTGCTTTCTTCCAGGCAAGCCCAAGTGCTGACTTCCTTTTCTGTGACCGGAGAGAAGAAAGTGCTCTGCTTTCTAAGGCTCACCTGCTTAGACCAGACCCACCCAGGATAAATCCTCCTTCCTCCCTATAATACTCACTCAGTCCACCTATCCTCAAAGAGGAGAAAATACAGGGTTGAGGGTCACTGGGAAGCATCTTAGTGTTCTGCCCACTACGTCTTCTTATAATTTGGACTAATCATATTTCATGTGCTCAGTAGCCACGTGTGGCTGGTGGCTACCACATTGGACAGCACAGCTTTAGGCTGTGACACTTCAGTTCTGCCTCCAAAGTAAGAAATGAGAGCAGAAAGAGGCTCATATCACTCAATTACCAATAGGGAAACTGAGGCAGATCTGCAAAGAGGCAGATCCCCCATTTGTAGGCCTACTACTCTCTCAGCAGCTTTCACTGACCCCCAGACTTAGAGAGTTTCGCTGGAATTGGAGAGATAATTTCCAAAAAGGAGAAAAGACAGACTATTTCCCAAGGGCAAAAGAGAATGGAATCAGGACCTGATTTGATCCCAGATCATGTTATGCGAGGTAAACAGAGTGTTGGGTGAATGATAAGAGCGGCAAAAGGGACATATGGGCCTCTGGGCCAAAGGGGTGTCTGTATTCTTTATGTGCCGTGACTGTGCTAGCCCCCAAATCCTTCTTCAGTCCCTGACCAGAAGTGGCCACCTGCACTCACAGGGTTTTACTGAAAAGAATGAGCTTTTTGTTACATAAAGGACAGAAATTTTTGTAATTAAATTGATTTGGGTGTAGCAGGAAGCTTCTAGAATGTCTCCCAGTGATATCTACATCCTGGTGTTCATGCTCTTGTGTAAGCCCTTCTACTTGCGTATGGGCAGCACTCATTGATTTACCCAGTGACGTGGCAAGGATGGAATGTGGCTTCCGGGATTAGGTTACATAAGATGGTTACTTCCTGCTGGTTTTGATGAAGCAAGTTGCCAAGCTGGAAATGCAAGGAGATGAGA
This sequence comes from Talpa europaea, assembly GCF_964194135.1. Classification (NCBI taxonomy): domain Eukaryota; kingdom Metazoa; phylum Chordata; class Mammalia; order Eulipotyphla; family Talpidae; genus Talpa; species Talpa europaea. Next base: position 10,182,995 of record NC_140078.1, on the reverse strand, counting down.
ACTATTTCTAGCCAACAACCAACTAGGAATCTAGGAACTCAGTCCACAAGCCCTCAAGGAACTGACATTCTACCAACAACCATGAACTTGAAAGTGGATCCTTCTCCACTCGAGGTTCGGATGAGACCCAAGTCCTGGCCGCCATCTTGATTTCAGCCTTGTGAGTTCTGAAATGGAGGACTCACCTAAGCCGTGCCTAGATTCTTGACCCACAGAACCCATAAAATAACCAAGCCAATGAGTGTTATTTTAAGCTGCTACCTGTGTGGTAATACGTTACCTAGAAACTAATTCTTACACTGAGTTTGAAACTTGACCTTTATTCCTTATTTGCTGTGTGCCCACGGTCACATGAGATCTCCTCTTGGATCCTTCCCTTCCTCATTTGATACTGGGAACATTGTCCATTTTTGGGGTTGTATATGCTGTTCCTTCTCCAGGAACTACTCTTCCTGCCCTTCCTTTACCCTATCTACCAGTTAATTTAGCTTTAAGAACAAAAACAGAGCCAGAGGGGCTTAATCAGAGAGGAGCTGACTTTTTCAGCCATCCAGGGCTGGTACAGTTGCCCATGAATGACGCTGAAGACCCAGGCTCCTGGGTACTTTCTCTCCACTGCTTCTTGTTCTTGTAGAGGCCAGTGCTTTTGCCAGCGCTTTTCCCATAGCCCTGCAAATCCCTTTACCACTTTGTGCACATTGGCTCTCAGTATGCTTGTCATTCCGACCCTGAGTATCTGCGTCTCTTTGTAAAAGGGCTCCATGAACCTGCTGTGTCTGCCCCTGGAAAGTGCCTGGGAGACGCCAAGTGCCTGAGAACCTGTGTTCTTAACAGGTGACTGTGGATACAGAAGCATAGACATTCTGGCTTCTTTGACCCACGCAGATAACTCTGAAATGTCACCTACACTGGGCTCTGGGACCCTCCTGTAGGACTTTACTTGATGTTACACCCTAGCTGTCCTCCTTCTCCTGCAGGTATACTTTTCCACCTCCATATCCATTTTTCCTGGGAGCCTCTCCAAACCATCACCATCATATGAATCTTCCCCTCGAGATTTGTTTCTGGTGAACCTATCTAGTGACAGTCCTCAAGGTCAGCATATGGCTGTTTCAGCTGCAGTAGCCTTATTCCAGGAAGGACAGAGGGCTAATGGAGGACAGACAAAAGACTGATTCTGTCTCCTTTGTTGGGGTAACAATAGTTCTCTGGAAAATCTTTTCCCTAACTTCTTTTTTTTAAAAAAGATTTTATTTATTTATACAAGAACTGGGGTACAGGCCAGATGCGCAGGAGGGTGAGAGGATTCACCAGAGACAGATGGGGAACAGAACAGGTAGATGGAATGAAGACACTGCTGAGGGGAGCAGTGGATGGGACAGGAGAGGTTTGCCACGCCGTGTGGGTATCTCCCTGGCCAGCCGGGAATCGAACCTGTGCTGCAGAGGCTGCAGACAGCTTCACAGCGTTGCACTCAACCCACTGTGCCACCAGGGAGGCCCTTTTCCCTAACTTCTAATTGTTCTGTCCTGGGTCATGTGATCAATTCTAGCTGCAAGGGAGCCTGGGGAAGGGAAACTTTTAAAAATTTAATTTACTTTGGGTTGTCAGAAAAGTCATGATGTATTTTTTCTGTTTTTCAACCCAACCACCCAATATAATGGTCTTATGTGGGCTACAAAGTTTAAATTACGCTCACTGAATTTTTAAAAAATTGTGCATCCACATGGCTGCAATACAGATTATCACCTGCACCTCAGTAGCCTGAAGGGTAGGCAAATACTTCTAACTGGGGACATGCCTGTTGGTAAGGAAGAGGGGAGAATGGATGACTAGTGGTATCAACTTGGCTAACTCCTCCTTAGACTCAAGGTCTTGGCATGACTGTCCCCTCCTTCAGGAAGTCTTCCCTGATCTCCAGGCTGAGTTACGACCCTGCTGACTAATTAGTCTCCTGGGTCTGTCCAGTCTAACGCATATCATTCTGTAGTGCTTGAGCTCTGGGATGACATTGCCTAGAGCCTGCACTATTTGCTTAACAAACTTTTATTGACTGCATCGGGGAGCAAAGCTAAATTGGAGACTGAGGACCCAGCCTCCTAGACCCAGTGGTGGGTGCAGACCCCACCTGTAAAGAATACCCTCCTGTTCCAGCATCTGGTCCCCAAGTGTGGGGCAACCTGAGTGATCCGAGGGTGTACCTAGATGCGCGTCATATGGCTTTGACTCTTGTGGGAAGTTACTCTCTTTTCATCCTTCTTGTTACACCAGGAGGTCTCAGTTAGGGACCCGTGTCTTTACTGTCTCTTGAACCCTGTTCGCTTCCTTTATCATGAGAGGGACAGAGCAGGCTTTGGGCTCACGGTCTTGGCAGGTGGCAGGATCTAGTCAGAATTTAACAACATCATTTACTTTAATGGGTCGGGACTGTTTTCATTGTATTTGCTTTGAGAGTTACGCTCTGCTTGTGGCCGGTGATCCTGCTTATCCCATTTAAAGCAGTGATATCAAGCTTTTCTTTCGAAATAAATTTACCTTTATACAAAAGTGAGTCCTTTGGAAGAAAAGAAGGACATTAGATAAATAGTACGGGCTGTGCACAAATTACCAAGATGCTCTTTGAGAGGCTTAGGGAAGATGTGAAAGGGGCATATGAATAGATAGAGGTTTGGAAAACTCTAGAACACCCGTGGGGGAGGGCCAGACTCCACAAGGAGGGACCTGTGCCTGAACAGGGCATTTAGGTGGAAGGAGCACAGGTGAAAGGCGTGGACGTGGCGTTAGGAAGGGCAAGAAGCTCGAGGCGCTCAGAGTTGTGGCAGAGGCACTGGGTGGTGGGGTGGGTCTCCTCTGAGGTCTGGCGGTGGCCCAGACTCCGGGCGGAGAAGCCAGGGCGGGTGGCAGGGGAAGTGGCTGCAGATCAGAGCATATCAGGAGACTGGAATGACCGCAGGTGGGGATGGTGCTGCCTGGATGCCCCCCACATGATCATGTCTTCCTGCCGGGACCCCCATCCTGAGCTTCAGCGCCATGGATGCTAAAGCCAAATTAGTCTGATAAGAGAAAAGGAAAGGGTTAACCCCTCCCATAACAGGGCTCAGGGTCCTGGCCTTTATCACCCGCCCAGGCCCCATCAGCCCAGCCTTGGGGGCTCTCAGGCAGGACTCCCCACCTCCTGCATGAGGACATACGGAAGCTCGGAGCAGTTTAGGGCTGTGGCCGGGGCGTGTCTTCCTAGCGGGACCCCCGTTCCCCCATCTGCTTGCCGAATGGCCACGGCGAGGCCCGGGCTTTTTGGGTGTTCTGTTAATGTTGCTGAACCGGAAGCCTGTCTCAGAGCCTCAGCGAGGGAGAGAACCCGCCCGGGCCCAGGAGCTGTACCTCGAAGGGGGCTGCGGCAGTCGCGGCCGCAGGCCGTGGGGCAGCACCGCTTACTGCCCGAGCAGTCGGAGTCCTGGCGGCACAGGTGCTGCGTGGGGCTGAGGCAGCGCAGGCGGTCCTGGGGGCAGCTGCCCGACTTCACTGCAACACAGGGACCGGGTGAGCCTGCTGGGCCGGGTGGGGCCGGGCCGGGGCCGGGTGGGGGGACTCACCTGAGACCTTGTGCACACACTGGCGGAAGCAGGCTCGGGAGCAGCACTTCATGCTGGAGGGGCACTGGCTGTCGTCCACGCACTGGTCAGGCACCGACAGGAGGCAGGGCTCTTCGTCTACGGGGCAGCCCCCGGGCTTCTCTGGAAGGGAGACCCCTGTTTTGTAGGTGGAGGTGGTTCATGCGTAATCCGTGCCCACCTCGAGTGGCAGGATCCGAATCCTTTTGGCCCGCCCTTTGGGAAGTTTTGAATTCAAGCCTCAGTTTTTTGCGACGTGGGAAGCTGGACGCCTTCCTTGCAGGCCTGGCTTGAGACTTGGATGACATAAAGGCTGGGAAAGAGTGAAGTTCAGGGTCTCCACCGGGACCAGCTAGGCCTTGCCAGCGCAGGCCCCTGCCCATCTCTCTGGCCTTGTCCGCTATGCCCTGCCCACTTTGTAACAGGTGTATGTGTACACACAGACACGTCCAGACAGTCACAAGAGAGCGATACACGTGTGTGAATGCCGCCATGTAGGTGCAGTGACAGGGACCTGTCCACATAGCCACTGTCACATGTGCACACACATCACTGCCACATGCCACATGCACAGAGCTGGTCACTGACACCACAGTGGCTGAGACACCTGTCAGGCACTGGCCATCATCAGTGACTGTGCCAGGCTCCTCATGTCAGACACCGTGACAATTGAGGGGGCAACGCAGGGCTTCCATGGACAAGAGACTTCCCTTCCCTGATCCTGTCCCTCCTCCGTTGTCTGGAATTCTGCCCAGGGCCAGGCAGGGGCCTGGTGGGAGAGGATCGGGGAGGGACAGAGAGGTGGTGGCCGTCCCCCGGACTCAGGTTCTGCAGGTGCAGCTCTCCCCTCCGAGCAGCAGGGCTCAGTGCTGGGCACTCACTCCGTAGTCCCGTGGAACCGCCCATGGAGGCTGCAGTCCTGAGACCCCACCCCGCTCCCGAGATGGAGGCACAAGGCCCCGTCTGACGAGGAATAAATCAGGAGGTGAGTCATCCTGATTCCAAGGACTGCGCTCAAATGCCCTCCTGGATGCTAACGCAGAGTCAGCCCCTGGACGTGGGCAAGGGTTTCCCCTGAGCCTCAGTTTCCTTATCAGCAAAATGGGGATAAAATTAGTCCTGAGCTCATGGACTTGGCTCATGGGCTTCCTGCAGCGAGGAAGAATGTGGGCATGGAGTGCGGTCACCGCCCGCGCGGGGTCTGGTGTGGGAACTCGTCGACATCCCTCCCGCTCAGCCTGGGGGGCTCTGAGCACCCTCCTTCCCAAACCAGCTTGTGTCCCAGGGAGACAGCCCTGCCTCCGAGGAAGGCGGGTTCCAGGACTGGAGTGGGGAGCAAGGATGCAGTGAGCTGCAGGGAAGAGGGCCTTGTCCCCATGACTGTTCCTGTCCCCAAGGCAGGGCCTGGCGCACAGGGCAATGTAGGTCGGAGTGTCCCAGCTCTGCAAGATGGAGGCAGAGGCCGCGCCCGGATCAGGAGGCACCTGTCTAGCTACTCCAGCAGCCCTGGCCTCCCTCACCTGTCAGCAGGTCAGTTGCGGCCCCAGATGGGCGAGTGCCTCCTCCCAACAGATCCCGGCCACCACACTCCTTCTCACACTAGCGTCCCTTGCACAGGTCGGGCTGGGAGATGGAGAGGGCCCAAGAAGGACGGAACCTGGAGAGCAAGGGCCAAGCAAGAAGACGGCAGAAAGGGCCATCTCCATGCCACGCAGACCCACAGATCTGGACACACCTCCACGGAGATGACCCCAGCAGAGCAGGAGCCGGCAGGTCCTGTCCCTCTCCGGAAGGTCCTGTTCCTCTCCGGAGGCGCAGAGAGACACGCACGTTCGTGAACGTATCAGAGGTTCCGAAAGCTCGCGCTCATAAGCAGTTCTTCCTTGCTAGCCACTGCAGACGGGCTCACACAGACAAACAGACACAAAGACACTCGTGTTCCCAGGGACACACTGGCACGCGTGTGCACACGCTGTCACATCCAGACCTGGAGGCAGGCACAGAATGGCCCCAGAAACTGGCAGGAAGATGTTTATGGACACACATGCAGGCAGGTGGACAGGCACAAAGACACACAAACAAAACACAAATGCTGGTAGCGCCAAGGAGCAGGTGTCTGCAGACTCACATGCAGAGACACACGCCCCTCATCCCTGCCTTCCTCCAGACTTCGCTCTGCCCAGAGAGGGAGAAACCACCTAATCAGGAGCAGAGGAACCTACCCACACTCACCTTTCTTCCTTCTGCCTGAGGCAGTAGGCAGCTGGCTCCCCAAAGCCAGGAGGCCCACCAGGAGGAGGAGGCTCCAGGCTTTCATGTTTCAGCAGCTGATACCTATCAAGGTCAGGGCCCAAGGGCCCCTAAATTAACACCTGCAACCCAAGGAGACTACAGCAGCTGAATCAGGGGAGGAAGGCGATGGGGTGGGTGGAGTGTCTGCCCCATCTTGGCCCCACCTCCTGCCCTAGAGTCTCCAAGCAAGGCTGCTTATGCAAGAACTGGCGATGGGTGGGGGCTGGTCCCCAATGTTGGGGGTGAGGATCCAGGCCTACCTGCCTTGGTCTTGTCCCTCTGCGGGTCACAGTTTTGCCCCTCTGTGTCCAGTGTGGAGGTTGTTGAGTCAGAGACACCACCACCCCCCCCATCCCCCCCCCCCCCCCCCCCCCCGCTTTCCTCGCTCTGTGAGATCGCTAAGCCTCCCCGCGGTGCTCAGCAGGGGAGAGAGTGAGCTTTGGGTGGCAAGGAAGGCTTGCTGACTGTCGGATGCCTAGGAGGCATCAGAGTTGGAGTCCGAGCTCCACGCTGGAGAAGGCTGGGCCAAGCTGGCACGGCAAGTGGGCCAACCCTGGCTTCTCCTCTTGGCCCCCTCACCTTCCCTCCCGCATGGGTGGAAGAGAGTCCCCTCCCCTCCTTCACTGAGATCACCTCCAGTGCTATCTGGTAGAACTGCCCTCTGCCTGGGCCGACTGTCCAGGGTGGATGAAGCCCACATTTTGGCTTGACTGTGGTTGCTGGTCACAGTGAATGTGGCCTCTGTGATCCCTTCCCTGACTCCCAGGGATCCTGAGCAAAACATCACCGCAACCAGGGACCCTGCATTAGTGTCACATCTGTGATATTGGCTCCCACATTTGGTAGAAGAGGTGGAGCTGGGGCTCAGGAGAATCCTCATGTGTCTGCTAAGCTCTCAGGAAAGAGGGGCCCCCACGTTCTATGATCTGATGTCACTTTTGGATTTCTGACACCCCCTGGGCAGTTTACTTGGAAGAGTTCGTGGGGCTCATTCTCACCCCCTCACCCCTCAACACCCTTCCCATTGCAACCTACAGACGTTCAAAGAAGAAACGTTTTTCAATTAAGATTTTGACTGGAATTAAGTTTTCAGTTGTAGAGTGTCGCCTGTGTCGTGAAGCATCATTTCTGGTGGCCACGTGGCCTACATAGGATTGATGTAGCAACACCAGGCACTCAGCTCCCTGTTGTGAGACATCCAGGTTTCCATTTTTTTACTCTCATAAATAAAACTGAGCTAACGATCTTCACACATACATTTTGGTTCCCATCTCTACTTTCTTAGGGCTATTAAGACTATTTTCTTACTTTCTGACTATTTTGAAATAAAAATGTGAGGTTAGTCAATGCAGTTATAAACTTCCAGTTATAAAATAAACCAATCCTGGGGCGGACATTACAGTAGAGAATATAGCTACTAACACGGAATCATATATTTGAAAGTTGCTGAGAGTAGGTCTTAAAAGTTCTCGCCACAGGGCCTCCCTGGTGGCTCAGCGGTTGAGCGCTGGGTTGCGAAGCTGCCCACAGTCTCTGCAGCGCCAGTTCGATACCTGGCTGCCGGCGAGGGTCCCACATGGTGCGCAGAACTCTCCTGCCACGCCCGCTGCTCCCCTCAGCAGTGTACTTCGGTCCTTCTGCCTGCTCTGCTCCCCGCTCTGGCTCTGGTGAATTCTCTCACCCTCCCGCGCTTCTGACTGTACCCAGTGCTTGTATAAATAAATAAATAAATCTTAAAAACAAAAAAGTTCTTGCCATACAAAAACACTGTAATTATGTATGGTGATAGACGTTCACTAGACTGACAGTGGCGAGTATCTTGCAATATATCTAAATATCGTGTCATATGTACACCCGAAAGTAAGGAGTTGTATTATACCTCAATTAACCTCTCCCCCTCCTCCAACAAAACAAAACAAATGCTGGGTCAAAGGGCATGGTTGTTTTTCAGGTTTTGGATATCCGGTCAAATTGCATTTCAGAAAAGACGTCACTGAGGATGTGAGAGCCTCCCTCTGCTATGCACAGGGCACAGCTCTTGTTGTTCACTGCCTGGCACCCCTTCCTTGGGTGGAGTCATCGCTCACGAACTCCTGTAATTCTGGTTGGCTGACATTCACCAGGTGCTTCCACTATCACAGGTGAGGGCACTTGACCGAAGTTAGAGCTACTTGTCTCCTCCCTGACCTGCCTACCCCTCTGTTCATACCCAAACAGAGCAAAACAGCCTGAACTTCAGGTGCTGATGCTTACAACCAAAGATTCTTTTTATTTTTGAACAGAAAAAGGTGGATTTATTGAAATACACTGCTAAGAGAAGCAGTGGGTGAGACAGGAGAGGTCTGCTGCCCACAACCTCAGTCAAGTGCCATCACCTGTGATAGTGGAAGCACTTGGTGAATGTCAGTCAACCGGAATAACAGGAGTTAGTGAGCAAAATACACACTCACCAAATATAGGATAGTAAAAAAGAAGCACAGAATCTTTGCAAGTGGAAAGCAACTTAATTTGCTTTCCTCTGAGTATTGGTAAGGGAGAGCATTTCTTCATATGTCTTTACTGACCAATTATATTTCTTCTTTTGTGAGTTACTTGTTTTTGTACATTGCCCATATTTATTTATTTATTTATTTATTTAAGATTTATTTATTTTATACAAGAACTGGGGTACATGCCAGATTCACCAGAGACAGAGCAGAGAGCAGAACAGGCAGATCAACCGAAATACACTGCTGAGGGGAGCAGCGGGCTAGGCAGGAGAGGTCTGCTGCAACATGTGGGACCCTCGCCGCCCGGCTGGGATTGAACTAGTGCTGCAGAGGCTGTGGACAGCTTCACCAGGCGGCACTCAACTGCCTGCACCAGCAGGGGAGGCCCGCCCACATTTATTGAGGGTACTTTTATTATTTAGCTTTGAGAGCTCTTTATATATTAAGGATACCATGAAAGACAGTTTGGGAAAGTGGTTAGTGCATGTAAACTGGAGTCTGGCAGATCTGGTTTTGAATTTTAGTGGCACTGAATTCTAGTTGTGTGATTGGACAAGCTGCACAGTTTTCCTAAGCTTCAGTTTACTCTTGTATATAATAGAGATAATATTAATTTTATAGGATGGTTCTGAGGATTGAATGAGATGAGCTTGAGAAATGATTCTTTTAAGCCTACACTGTAAATATAAATATTTGTTTCATTGTTTTTACTTTGTACCAAAACTTAAAATTTCGTGATAAATTTTAATTTTGAATCCATCTTTTCATCTGTTTTCTCCCTTTGTTTTTAAGCTAGAAAAAGTCTTTTTAACACTTAACACACAGTCAATACATACATTTGTTTATAATCCTTCAGTGATTTTTGGAGAAAAAAGTTAATTCTTTAATATATCTGAAAATTATTTTGGCATTGGCAAAGGGAAATATCTTTTTTTCTAAATTATTACACAGTTGTCATAGTATCCTTTAGTGAGTAACTCAAACTTTTGCCATTGATGGGACATCAGAAATTTATCAAGCACTCGAGTCTTATTTGTAGCCAGGGGTGTCTTGGGTTGTCTCCTTTTTTCTTTTGTTTATTCCTGTGCCAGCACCACTTCTAGAAAGTGGCTGCACAGTGTATTTTAGTGTATTCTTCCAGTTGATCCTAATAATTATTTTTTAAATTCCAAAAGTAAAGCTGTTGTTAAATGTTTATCATAAACATTTCCAAAACCACACAAAGGAAAAGTACATATTTTTATGAGGCCCCACATACCCATCACCCAGATTTAACAATTAAGATTTTTTTTCCCCAGCTCTACTGAGATGTAATTGACATGTGAGTAAATTGTGCAATTTGTGCAACGTGATGAGCTGTTACGCACATGCACGCAAGACACTTACCACAGCAAGAATAATGAACAGCTCCCTTACCCCACACAATTACCATGCTGTGGTGGTTAGGCTGTTCTATGCTTATCAGCTTCAAGGATAGTTAGAGATAGTGTGGCTCATCAGAGTGATGACGCTGTTCATGAGATCCCTAGAATACATTCATTTCCTAACTGCAATCTCCACAGTGACGGTTACACAGCACCTCCCTTCATATTGACATGAAGGTGCCACCCTCTCCTATTGGCTTACATATTTTGAGGTGACTCCAACAAATCTTACATTTTACCCAGAAGTACTTCGGTCTGCCTCTTGGAGAAATAAGAACATTTCCTCTATAACCACAATACTTTTGGTGTGCAGTTGTACTTTCTAAATTACATAGTTAGGTAAACAACAGACACGCTGAATAGAAAAAGTCACACTACTCTTGTCGTACTTAACAAAATTAACAGAATTTCTTAACAGCTTCTAATTTTTTTCCTAGTATTCTAATTTTCTGGTCATCTCACAAATGACTGTGCCGTTGGCTTGTTTGAATCAGTGCAAACATGCACAGATATCACATTGGTTGTAATACCTCGTTTCTTTTTGTCTAGAACATTCCCTCCAACTCCTACTTCTCTTGCTTTCCTCCTCCTTATTCATACTACTTATTTGTTGAACAAGATGGATGAATCGTCCTTTAGCCTACCCACCTGACTTCCCTACTGCTCTTCCAACTTCTCTAGCTTTTGTGTTCTCCGTAAATGAAGCTTAGCTCTAGAGGCTGGATGGCGTTCAAGTTCAACATTTTCAGAGACACTTCCATATTTAAGGCATAGGAATGTTAAAAAATATGAATTATGGTTATCACTTATGACACCTTTTAATTTTCTGGGCCGGAGTTTAGGCACCAGCTGCTTTGGAGTCCAGACTCTATCCCATCTCAGCCCATCCCCCTCCCTGTGACAGATAACATTAATTTCAGCGGGACAACATATTTATTTAAAATTTGTATATATTGTAAAATATTTACCACAATTAGTCTAGTTTACATAGTTGAGTTGCAGTTTTTTTCTTGTGATGAAACCTCTTAAGATTTATTCTCTTAGCAATTTTCAAATTTTTGATATGGAGTTTTATCTATAGGTACCATGCAGGACGTCACAGTCCCGTGACTAATTTATTTTATAACTGGATGGGAATTCTAATTTTTTTTCATTTTAAAATCAGTAGAAGTTCAGGGACCAGTTACTGAAAGGCATATCTAACTAGCGAGGGCGGGAGGAAAGTTAAAATAGGTTCCTTAAGTTTTTTAGCTCAAGGGCTCCCTCCTCTGTTGCTAACTTCTCTCCTGAGTATGGGTTCTCCTTTTCCCTGATGAATTTTCTGTTTCTTTTCTTTTTAGCTCCAGTACTTGTGTGTGCTGCCTTTCTTATTCTCAGACCTGCTCACCTGAAACTCCCGCTTAAGATGGGCACTTTTCCTTCAGGGAGGTAGATATTTGCCGATGTTTGGCAGAGTAAATGTAGGGTGTGAATATTGAAAGAAAAATGAGAGTAGATTGTGACATGTAATGTGCAATATCTGAATTAGCATGCATCTCAGCTGTTCTCACAATGTCTTCCTGCAGAGGATGGGAATCAAATGACTGTCTTCCCCAGATTCTTTCACATCCAGAATTTCTGACATGATTCAGGTTCTTATAATTCAATGCACTTATGTAATAGCTGAATTCCTATTTTGCTCCAGCAACCTAGAGTGATGATTTCTTTCACTGTATCTGAGTCATACCTGACACACACTATTATATGTTTGCATTATCACAACCCTTTTTAAGCAATGCTTTTCAATACTTGCATTAGTGGTTACATGCAGAAAGCCATTAATTTTAGATACAACTGTCAGTCACACTGTTTTCTTCACTCACATGATTCTTTCTGTGTTCTTTATTCCAATTTATTATTTTGATTTTATTTAACATTTGCAGATCGCTATAGTAATGACTTAGTGTGCCTAGTAAAAGATTTAGAACCCAGTTGTATAAATGAAAAGCTGTGCCACCCTGAGCTGTTTTGAACATGTCATAGAATTTGATTACCTTTTTATTTGTGATCATATCACAGAGAAAGGATCTTTTTCTGTGATATGTAAGAAACACTTAGACATTGAGAAGAAAAATACCAATGACTCAATAGCAAAATGGGAAAAGTTTTCTGGAAAATAATTATAAATGTCCTTTAAGGTCTGAAAAATATTTGAAATAATTTATGATTAGAGAAACGCCAACTAAAAACGTCAACAAAATGTAATTTCTCACCCATGGTGAGATAAAAATCTGTGTATGTTTCATATATTACTGGTGGAAATGCTAACATTATATATAGTCCCCATCAAGGCAAATATGACAATATTAGTAACAGGTCACACCCCAGTTCTTGTATGCATAAATAAATAAATCTTTTTTTTTTTTTATAGAGGCATGTTTTATTTATTTATTTGTTTGTTTGTTTGTTTTGTTTATACATGCACCGGGTACAGTCAGAAGCGCGGGAGGGTGAGAGAATTCACCAGAGCCAGAGTGGGTTGCAGAACAGGCAGAAGGACCGAAGCACACTGCTGAGGGGAGCAGCGGGCGGCAGGAGAGGTCTGCGCGCCATGCGGGACCCTCCTCCTGTGGCCGGGGAGCAGCCGGGGATCGAACCGGCGCCGCAGAGGCCGCGAACAGCTTCGCAACCCAGCGCTCAACCGCTGCGCCACCGGGGAGGCCCATAAATAAATAAATCTTTAAAAAAAAAAAAGAACTGAGAAAGTGGCAAGTGTGTGAGAAGATAAATAAGTTAGGTTGATTGTGGTCATTTTCTCACAATTTACACATCTTAAAACATCGTGGTACATGCCTTAAATATACGCAATTTTCCTGTTAATCACACCTGAACAAAGCTGGGGAAAACTTCAGATATATTTAACTCTTAGTTTAAATAAGCTGAGGCAAGCAAAAATCAAGTGAGTTTATTAAAGAATCAAGACCGAGCCCAGGTACAACCTCCAGATTATTCCCGGAGAGCTGTTCGAATTCTGAGTTTCACAATGGGTATTTTATATAGTCTGCAAGGAAAACATTTTACATTTTCAAGGATTTTTGTGGAGAAAATCCAGGGAGGTATCCGGGTAATGGACTTACTTGTCTGTGTATTGAGGGTTACAAGGAGGGTTATGAAATTCATTCTACTTATAGCTTCATTTTCTGAGAACTGAGGGAGTTTTAGCAATGCCATAAACCTGGAAGTCTGTCTTTTCTTGAAATTACAGATTTGCTCCAAGGTAACTTCTTACAGCTTCTTTGCAAGGTCAGCCTGGCTGTGCCTTGGTTCTCTTACTCCCACCTTTTAGTGGAGACCGGGGAGAGGAGCACATATTTAATTGTTGATTTTAGTTGACAGACCTTTGTACTAGCAAATCTTCTGGGAACCTAGCTTAAATATAATACAAAAAAAAAAAAAAAAAAGGCAAAGGGCCTCCCCCGTGGCACAGTGATTGAGTGCTGTGTTGCGAAGCTGCCTGCAGCCTCTGCAGCTCCAGTTCGATTCCCGGCCACCGGGTGAGGGTCCCACATGGCGCGCAGACCTGTCCTGCCGCCCGCTGCTCCCCTCAGCAGTGTACTTCGTCAGTCTGCCTGTTCTGTTCCCCGCTCTGGCTCTGGTGAATTCTCTCACCCTCCGGCGCTTCTGACTGTACCCAGTGCTTGTATAAATGTATAAATAAATAAATAAATAAATCTTTAAAAAAAAAAAAAAAAGCCACACAGGGTTAAGTTTGTAATACCAGAAGATTGGAAACAAACAAAGAGCAATAATGTGGGTGATAGAAAGTCATGGGAATCTGTAAGTGATTAATTTACTCTGTGGCCTAAAATCAGACAAACGCACACACACACACACAGAGTCACCAGTCACGCCTAATAACAACCATTATCAACATTATCAACAACTAATAACTTCCACCAGCCCAAGTCCTTCTCAATTGTTTTCCATCCAAAACAATTTCTTTCCTTACTTCCAGAAGGAACCATTATCTTGGACTTCATGTTTATAGTTTCCTTATCCCTTTTTGAGTTTTATTCCTTGTGTAAGTGTGCCGAGCCCATCTTTACTTATTTTCCCTTCGTTTCGAAACTTATAGAAAACATGTGGAGGCTAAACGGTGTGGTCAGGCTTTCCCCCACCTTCCCATAGCTGGCCTCTGCAGCCGCCACCGGCTGTCTATGCAAAAAGTGGCGGGGAGAGTGACACGGGGCACACACACCTGTAATTGTGGACACCAAGGCCCAGAGAGCACAGGCGTGTGTGTGTGTAAATGCTCACGCCTGTGCCTGGAGGAGAGCAGTAAAGGCAGCAGTGGCAGCACAGCGAGGACCACTCTGAGGGCGGGATACTGAGAATGGCAGCACGAGGCCAGGGAGAGGACAAAGATCCTTGGTTGCCCTCCAAGCCTCCTGGCGCCCCCTCGGCCTGCTTGCACGCTTGCCACTACAGCATGTGCTGCTAAATATTTTATTCTGGGGGCTGGTTTGTTTGCTTTTCCCCCTTCCAGGTAGCTTGTTTACAAAAGCACCAAACGTAACTGGGTGGGAAAACACAAGAAAACAGAAACCCAGGCTCCTTGGACTTGCCTGTAGACTTGCCAGTCTCCCTGCAGGCATCTGGAAGGCCATGATGGTCTGAGAGCCTGGGAGGCCATGAGCAGACAGTGTCAGCCCATCCTGCTGCACCCTCTGCTCACACACAGAGCTGAGTGGATCTAGGTATAGAGGAGGCTGTTGGCCCGTGTTGGGTCCCTCTCTTGGTCACTTTGCAGCCAGGGCAGCTGAGGGTCACAAACTGTTACTGAGCACAAAGTGTTTAGGGCTTGGCCTATGTCAGCTGATTGATGAGAACAAGTTGGAGATGGTGGCAAAGAGGTTTATTACTTGAGTTGAGTGAGGAGACAGAGGATGCTCAAAGCACTGTCCTTGCTTTCTAAAGGAAGTTAGGGCTTTTTAGGATTGCTGGTGTTTGGATAGGGTGGGGGCAGGGTGCAATGTCTGGAGTCTCAGCTGTGTAGGCACGTTGTTGCTTCATGACCGATCATACCTCTGCCTGCATCATATGTTCAAAAAATGGTGGCTAAGCACCCCCTTGGGGGGCAGAGGAGGGGGTGGTTAGTATGTAAATGGAGGCTGATGAACCAAAGACAATTTCAGATCCTGGGGGGTCATCTCTGTGCTTGTTGCTCTGTTGCTATAGCGTTTAACCAGTTTGGGCTAGAATGTGCACCTAACCCTTAACTAAACAGCTTAAATAGCTTGAAGGGTTTTCCTGACAATGCAATAGCTGCTGTCAGTCCTTTGTCTCCTGGGTAACAGAACTTTACCTCCACTTTGACCTGCTCTAGGGCGGGTTGGGTGGGGAGCTCCTTGGCAGCCAACTGGCCCCAGTTAGTTTGATCCTTTTCCCCTCGGGTGTGCACAAGGTAACACCCTCCTGGGGGCAGGGTCAGGCACAGCTGGTATCCCTCGCAACCCAGGTGATTTTTCTGAAATAAGGGTCTTGTTGACATCAGTGGTCAACATAACTGGCTGCTGGAGGGTCTCTGCAATGAGGCAGCTGCTCTCCATTACTCGTCCTGGTCTTGACCCTGCACTGGCAATGCTAGAAGTCCATGGTGAAGGGGAGGGCTTCAGGCCTTTACCTGACAGGTTGAGAAACCTGCACAGGGACCGGGATGTCATCACCTTTTCAGCTGCCACCCAGACTAGGTTCTCAGAGTTGCATTTTTTATTCAACATTATTTCAGAGTGACACAGTGACTATACTTATGTTTGTAAGGATTATCATATTCATAAACCATTGTAGTGGCTGTATTTCATTTACTTTCACAATTGTATAATATTTCATCGTATTAATATATTTATTATTTTATAGTTGATAACAAGATTCATTTCCAGGATTTTTGTTATGGCAAATGGTGTAGTTGTAAATATTTTTGTGCTCATCTCCTGGTAGACATGTAGGGACATTTGTCTAAGTAGGTTCTTAGGCATGTCAGTGTTGGGTCAGCAGTTATATGCATGTTCAATTTTATTAGCTGACGCCAAGCTGATTTTCAATAGGTCGTACCAATATAGACTCTCTCCTTTGAGAGTTTCTTACCTGGATGAGAGTTGTTTTCTCTCGAATAAACCGATTAGAAAAAGGCACAACAATTAAAGAAAGAAAAGATACTTGAATGGGCTAATGAGCAGATTACCCAGGAAAGTAGGAAGGACGGGAGGGAAGCAATGGATTATCAAGGCACGTATACAGGAAACATTCTCCTTCTTTACCTGGCAGGTGGATATTCTTTAAAAATATAGGTACGGCCCACATTTTTTGTTGTTTTTAAGTTTTGTAAGTAGCCACAAGATTATCCTGATATCTCATTGTACTGCCCCCTTAGTGCGCCTGTGGGTGTGTAGTCTGAATCCAGAGAGACAGAGGACAAAGGTTTAATCAGCTGGTTTACTGTGCTGTGGGGTGATGAACGTGCTTTCTCTCCTGGCTCACCCACCCATCCCTCGGTCATTTTACACTACAGTTTCTGTTCCTAGCAACACTCAGCTTCTTGGTATTAATTTCTATTGCTCAGAACTTTTAGCAGTTACAAAACACCGCTCAAACTAGCTTAGGCAGAATAGTAATTTATGGTTGTAACCCAGCTGTGGAGAGGGTGTGGGAAGAGCTGCCTGGGGGTAAAAGGGAATGGCGGGCAGGCTGGCGGCTTTCAGATTCTCTCCATTTATTAGATTCATTTTTCTCAAACAGTTGACTTCCTCCCACACTGGAACATGAGCATCTGGCGTCCTCAGGCTTGTATATACCATTCTTACCAAGAGGAGGGATTTACTGTTTCTCCTTTGTGTCCACTCAAATAAAAGCTTTCAGTAGACAGAATCTGTCTGCCTATTTGTCCTTCTGTCTCTCTCATGCACACATATACACACGGGGGTGGGGGGCAGGCTTTCATGCTTAGCAGTTCTCATTAGACCTGTAAGTTAATGATCCAAAGACAAAAGTGTTCTTCAGAAGCAGCAAGGTGCTACCTAAAGAGGAGGTAGGCACCACCTTGTAGAGGATTTCTGTTTTCTCCTTTTACTTCTCTGGGTGTTTGCTCTCTGCTTAGTGTGACTTTGTGAGTGTCACCTCTTCTGCAAGTAGAATTCACACCTTTCCCCTGTTCCTCTCCTTAAAAAAAAAAAAAATTATTTATTTATGCATACAGGCCAGAGGTGGTGGTGGTGGTGAGAGAATTCACCAGAGACAGAAATGGGGAGTAGAACAGGTGGACCTACTGAAATACACTGCTGAGGGGAGCAGTGGGGAAACAGGAGAGGTCTGCTGTGCCATGTGGGTCACCTCCCTGGCTGGGGATTGAACTCATGCTGCAGTAGTTGTGGATTGCTTCATAGTGCTGACGCTTAACCCCTTGTGCCACCAGAGAGTCCCTCCCTGTTCCTTTCTTAATGCATCTCAAAGATCACATCTGTGATGTGCAAAATACAATGATTAGCCATTAAAATTTCTTTTTTTTAATGATTTATTTATTTATACAAGAACTGGGGTACAGGCCAGATGCGCGGGAGGGTGAGAGGATTCACCAGAGACAGAGTGGGGAACAGAACAGGCAGATTGATGAAATACACTGCTGAGGGGAGCAGCGGGTGAGACAGGAGAGGTCTCCTTCGCCATGCGGGATTCTCACCGGCCAGCCAGGATTGAACCCGCGCTGCAGAGGCTGCAGACAGCTTCACAGTGCGGTGCTCAACCTCCTGCGCCACCAGGGGGTCCTGCCATTAAAATTTCAAGGCAAATTTGCTTTAAAATTTTCTTGGCCAGATTGATGCATGGAGGTATAATATATTAGCCCAGGCTTGAGTAGAGCCAGTGGGAACACGGAGTAATGGTGTAGCCCCTAGGTTTTGAAATCAGACCATGACCTACCACTCGCTTAAGTAGCCTGGGTGACTCCTTTCTCTGGCCTTTGTAGTCTCTGTAACTATGACGAGTTTAGTCTTGATATTCCACAAGGCCAGTCAGCACTGTTTCCCCATGAGAAAGTGGGGCAGCTCTTGGGATTCTCAGAGGTGATGTAATTTCTGTCATTTCTTTTGTGAATGATCATTGGGGAAAGCCCCAAGGTCCCTCCCAAGTTGGGAGTGGCTGTTTCCTGGTAGAGCTAAGGAAATGTTGCTCTTGTCCCTTGTAAAACCACAGACCCGCCTCCTGGTGCCAGGCCAAGCTGGGCTGTATAAAACTGGGATAGACTGCAGCTCTTCACACAACTTCTTGACAACATGAGGTCCAGTAGCTTCTTGGTCCTGGCGGTCTTCCTCATCCTTGGGATGCTGGCTGTACAGGCCGTCATGGCTGGTGAGTGGACAAGTGGCTTGGTTAGGGCTGGGCTGGGTTGAGGAGATGCTGGTGGGACACCCGGGTGCTGACAGGGAGGCAGCAGGCAGCAATGGCACCCACACGGCAGACTGTGCCAGAAGCTCCCACCTGCTTCAGAGAATGTAGGAGGTTGTACGGCGGCTCCACCGGCTTTGTACCAGGACTGAGGTATCAGAACTGTAGCCTCAGGTGTGAATATGTGTGTGGAACATGAAATGAAGTGAGGAGCCCCAGGAATCTGGACCCTGGGGTTGGGTCTGTCTACCCCATAAAAGTCCCTGGGTCATCAGTGCTCCAAGAGGAGGTGAGGAACCAACAGGGCATCTCGATCTTCGTGACCCCCATTTCACTAAGGAGACTGAGATCCAGAGAGCAGGGAGGGATTGGTGGGACAATCACCTGAACACAGGTCTCTGGACAATGGCTCAGGGCTCTGTTCCCATCGCTAAGTTTCCTCAGAGATAAAAATGTATTTTTCTCACCTTCGGGAATCATCCAGCCTTCCCCACGTCAGTCATGGTTTCCCTCACTTAAAGGCACCCCTTGATAGTTGAAGCAGGGAAACTGCATCTAAAGGTGGGTACTTTTCTTCTTTTATCAGGCAAAGATCATGTTCCAGTAAGAGGACAAGGTCCATTCAGGGGTCAAGATCCAGTCAAAGGTCAAGATCCATTCAGAGGTCAAGATCCATTCAGAGGTCAAGGTCCAGTCAAAGGTCAAGATCCAGTCAAAGGTCAAGATCCAGTCAAAGGCCAAGATTCTGGCTCCGTGAAGCCTGGCTCCTGCCCCACAGTCATGATCCGCTGCGCCATGTACAACCCCCCTGCCAAATGCCACAGTGACACTGAGTGCCCTGGCGCCAAGAAGTGCTGTGAGGGCTCCTGTGGGATGGACTGTTTGGATCCACAGTAAGGTGAGAATGGGACAGGGAAGAGATGGCCCTGAGCAGTGGGGAGTGATCCCGGCTTGGCAGGAGAGAGGGTGGGAGGTGCTGGAGAGGCTTACCTGGGTCTTGAGAGTGACGCGTGCACCCAGTGCTTCCACCTGCTCAGTCACAACTCTGGTTCTCTTCCCTCCCACCAGGTAGACTTGTCCTTACAGCACCTGTGAAGTCTCCGGGGCCTCAGACCCTGCTTCCTGTGTCATTGCCTCTCCCACATTGCCTGTTCTTCCTCCCCAGCATGCCCAACCCCTGGCTGCCTCTCTAGTCCACTTTCCAATAAAAACCATGTTGCGCTTCACTTGTTTGTGACTCTATGACTTGGGATTCTGGAAGCTCCAGGAGAGTGTGTGGAGCTGGACTGTCTCTGCAGTGGAGAGGGGTTGGGATCCATGGGAACTGATTCTGGTGTGTGAAGGAAGCAGGGGCAGAAACAAGGACCCCCTTCCTAGGACTTAATATTAGACTCCAGTGATCAACCCTCCCGGAAATGGGTCTAGAAGTTTGCATTCACCCTGGATGGAGTGTGATGGTGGAAGGGGGAGATATTACAGAAATTGCAGGCAGTTTCTTTCCTTTCTAATTGACCCCCAGTCCTGACCTGGCTGTTGTCAATCTCGCCAGCGTGACCCACCAAGCCTTGTGACCAAACCTATAGCTCCCACCTCCCTTTCCTTGAATGTTTCCCATGCGTTTCTATACTGCCAGAAGACACAGAGAGACAACTGCAGGAAATCACTACCCATGAAGAATTTCACCTGTTCTTGACTGCGGTGCCTCCATTAACAAACCCACCAGGTTAAGTTATATATTTTCTGCCAAATTTCTATTTTAAGATGTGAGTGAGGAGGTAAGACACACTCCAATCCTTTATCCTTTAGTGTGAGTGCAGAGTACGAATAGTGTTCTTGGAGACATACAAGTCGGAGGCAGGGAGACTCCGGGAGTGAAGACAGCAGAGGACATGTTCCTGGCTACCACCATTCTACTCTGTTTAATTTTTTTTTAAGATTTATTTATTTATACAAGAACCGGGGCACAGGCCAGATGTGCAGGAGGGTGAGAGGACCCACCAGAGACAGAGTGGGGAACAGAACAGGCAGACTGACTGAAAAACACTGCTGAGGGGAGCAGCGGGTGAGACAGGAGAGGTCTGCCCTGCCATGTGGGCTGCTCCACGGCCAATGGGGATCGAACCCACACTGCAGAGGTTGCGGACAGCTTCACAGTGCAGTGCTTAACCGCCTGCGCCACCAGGGAGGCCCATCTACTCTGCTTCCATGAGTCTGATGTTTTCCGATTCCACCAATGAGATTGTGTCATATTTATCTTGCCCTGTCTGACTGATTTCATTGAGCAGATTGCCTCCAAGTTCTTTCCATGTCTTCAAAAGGGGCTGGATCTCTTTATGTGGCTGAATAATATATTTAATTGCGTATAAGAACTACACTCCCCCTTGGGATTGAGGTCATATGCCTTATGATGCTGTATGGGCTTCAGCACCGATGTTTTTGTTTTGGGGGTTTTGATTTAAAATTTGGGGGTTTTGCCCCAACGATTGGGAGAAAATTTTTGCACACAACACTAATGATAAAGGACTGATCACAAAAATCTACAGAGAACTGATGAGACTCAACAAAAACAAAGAAAATAATCCAGTCAAAAAATGGGCAGAAGAGCTCCAAAGAGGAAATGCAAATGGCCAACAGGCATATGAAAAAATGTTCAACATCACTTGTAATCAGGGAAATGCAAATCAAAACTACCATGAGATACCATCTTACACCAGTGAGAATGGCACATACTAAAAAAATTAGCAACAACAAATGTTGGCGAGGTTATGGAGAAAAAGGAACTCTTCTGCACTGCTGGTGGGAGTGCAAACTGGTCCAACCACTGTGGAGAGCTGTGTGGAGATTTCTGGACCTACTAAACATAGAGCTTCCACAGGATCCAGCAATTCCACTCCTAGGTATTTACCCAAAGGACACAGAAACATTAATTCCAAAGGGCACCTGCACCCCTATGTTTATAGCAGCACTGTTCACAATAGCTAAGCTTTGGAAACAACCCAAATGCCCAAAAATAGATGACTGGATCAAGAAGATGTGGTACATATACACCATGGAATATTACTCAGCATTCAAAAAAGATAAACACATGCAGTTTGCAGCAACATGGATGGAGCTAGAAGGGATCATGCTCAGCGAAATAAGTCAGAAAAAAAACGAAAAATACCGATGGTCTCACTCATAGCAGGAATCTAGAAAACTTAAATAAAAAAAAGACTAATTAATACAAAGTAAACATCAAAATCAACAAGCAACTATAAACCAGAGACACACAACAGGGGCGCGGGGGGAGAGAGGAAGGATTAGGGTCCAAATAAGGGGGGGTGCAATTGTATGGCGAATATAACCAAAATGAAAATGCATACACTTGTGCAAAAATGAAAAATGATGTAAGAATTATATAAAATAAAATATTAAAAAAATAAAATTTGGGGGTTTTGATTTAAAGTTCATACCTATCTTCAAATACTTGTTTAGTACATTTAATTCTGTTTGGAGTATAGACTTTTTCAGGGCCAATTTTCTGAGTTGATTTTGGGGAGACTTCTTCATAAACATGTGTGAAATATCGCTTGATTATCTCCTGCAATGCTTCTCCATAGGTTTTGCTTCCCTTTCTTTTTTATACATTGAGATTTCTTGAACATTTGTATAGCGCCATTCTTAATTTAACAAGTTTCGTTGTTTTGGCATTACTGGAGGATGAGGGTGCTGTGACATTGATGCTCTTTTTTGACATGTCGGATATTTTTAATTTTGGGAGGTGATTATTCCAACTTTCAAGTCACTACCTGAAAAGTAGTGTCTTTGCAGTAATATTTGGGGTAATATTTGCAGTAAGATTCACTGTGTGTAACACCATTGCTTTTGCATTTTGCTGGTTTTGATTTTTTTCACAGGTTGTGTTCTCTGTTCAAGTAATGTGGAGGGTGTGGATTTACTTGGTATTAGAGTTGTGGCGTATGGCACACCACCTGGGAAGGAGGTTTTGAGACATTTCTCATGCTCCTCTGTCACTCTCTTCACCTACCACATATTCACTGGCAGGCATTACTGCAGTGCCTTGGGAAATTCTTAATGCGCTCAAAAGAGATCGAAAAGGAAAGAATAAGGACAGTAGAAAAGTGTGTGTAATGTCTCAACAAACTGGAAGAGAAGCGAGCAGCTCTTTCCTATGCTGCATATGGCTTCCCTTGCAGTTGCTCTGAATGGCTTGATGCCACAGACACTGTCCTCCAGGCACAAACCTGGTTTCGGTGACCATAGAGGTCTCAGTTTTCCTCACTTCCCGAGAAATGGCAGATGTATTACTAAGGCAATAGCTTGTCTGAGGAATATGTGCGGGGGCGTCTGCCACCACAGCAGAATGACTGCCCCACACCGTGGGGCCGAAGAAACTGCCTCACACCGTGGGGCCGAAGAACACCCTGTGCCTCACACCATGGGGCTGAAGATTCCTGGCGCCTCACACTGTGGGGCTGAAGATCTTGTCATAACCTGCATACATTCTCTACCTTTTGTTCTTGGCCACATGAGCAAATAACCTATTTGTGTAGTTTAAGTTCTGGTTAAACATTGATTTGGGCTAAGGCACACTGGAGGAGACTAGGTGGGTGAGCATGCGCAACAAAAGACACTGAGATTTTGTTTTAAGCTCCTGGCCCTTATACCTTTAAGGAGTTTAGTTGAAACTTGATGATTTAAGAGAATGAGAGTCTGGCCAACAGGAGACACTACTGATTGATAACACTGCTGACTCCATGCTGCTGACCCCCAACTGGAGGCTATAAAGATATAGCTAGTCTTTGATGTCACAACATTAGCGAAAGGATGCGCACTGATGATTATCCCCTGTTTTAAATGATTGACTAACCTAGTAATGAAATTAAGTATAATTCCTTTATCTATTAACCCTAAAGGGCAACCTTTTCCTTAGAATACACGTAGGCACCAGATGTCCATGGGAAAGGAATGTACTGATTGTCTCTGCTTTGCTTCAATGCATATACTGATGTTGTCTTATGCATGCCTTAATGTATAAATAAAGACCCCCTGAGACCCTCAGCAGGAGATACTTGGACAAGCACTTGTGTGTGTGTGTCTGCGTCACTTTCTCTGATTGCACTGATGCCATACCATCCTTCAGGAACCCCTGACACCCAGTCTGCTGCAGTTGGCACGTGGCAAATATGGGGGCAGAGCAAGAACTTAGGGACCCAGGTTTTTTTTTTTAAATAATAAATTTTATTTTTATATTCCCCCATACAACTGCACATGCCCCATTCTGACCCCAATCCCTCCCCTCCTGGCCCCCACCCCCCAAAAAGTGTCTCTGGTTCATAGTTTTTTGTTGATTTTGATTTTCACTTTCTTATAGTTATTCATTTTCCTGGTCCCTTATTTAAGTTTTCTAGATTCCTGCTATGAGTGAGACCATCCGGTATTTTTCTTTTTCTTTTTGGCTTATTTCGCTGAGCATGATCCCTTCCAGCGCCATCCATGTTGCTGCAAATTGCATGTGTTTATCTTTTTTGAATGCTGAGTAATATTCCATGGTACATATGTACCACATCTTCTTGATCCAGTCATCTATTTTTGGGCATTTGGGCTGTTTCCAAAGCTTAGCTATTGTAAATAGTGCTGCTATAAACATAGGAGTGCAGGTGTTCTTTGGAATTGATGTTTCTGTGAGGGACCCAGTTTTCATAAAGAGTGGCACCCACCAGGTTTTACTTTGCTGCCCCTGTAAACCTCAGGGTGATACTGGCACCCATTTAATAAAACAATACCTGCAGTGGATAAGGGACAACTTAAAGACTAGGGGTAAATGTAGTTTCCTCGCTTTTGATTTTTTCCAGGTTGTACAGACACTTGGTACAAACACGTTTCCCAATCTCACTCAGCAAGGTGGGCCCATCCAGCTGTGGCCCCTGTCCAAGATCAGTGTCATTCTACCCTTAGTGGAACTGCCAGCTTTATCAAACAACTGCGAATGACAATTTCTCTGACACCAATTGATGTGTGATCATTTGTCTCCTGGAAATTGGAAACTGCTCAGAATTTCTAATCTTTTATTGTTTCAAATCAAGGTATTAATTACAGAAGTCATGGACTCACAGCATGATGAAGTAGTGGAGCTGGCAGCCACCAGCCCCATGTCCACCTTCTGACTTGGTCAGCTTTGCCCACCTGGGAGGCGTGTACTTGGGCAAGTGTTTCCATTCCATTTAGATTTCCAGACTTGCATTTTTTACGTGACCCAGGATTTCTTGGGCTCCCTTCTGAATTCGGGAAGCACCATATATTATGCTCTCACTCAGACCTAACTGCTACTCCTAATTATGCGAAGACTCCAGCATTCGCGAGCCTCAGTAACACCATCCATAAAATAGGTGAAACTCCAAAGCATAGAGCTTTATTCATTTTTATGGGCATCTCTAACAACAGAGTACCTCCAGGAAGCTATCAGAAGTAGCACATTTGTAGCTTTCTTGGTACTCTATAAAAATGCCACTTGAGTTACAGTGGCTTGGTGGGGATGACAGATATGAGCGTTCAGTCACTGTGGAGCACCATATTCCTCCACCTACCTCACTGGCTGGATCCAGTGTTCACTAACCCTGCTCACTTCTCTGAGCTTGAGAGTCCTTGTTCTTCTCAGAAGATTTATGGCCATCTGTGAGGCAGAACAATAGAGCCGTCACTGCTAACGTTAAGAGAAATGCGAAGCTGTTCTGATGCCCCACCTAGAGCAGGAATAGGAGGCTCCCTTCCAGTTGGCCATCTGTACCACCCCCTAGGTTGAGCAGGTACAGTTCTGGGAGGCAGAAGCATGACCCAGTGTTTATCAGCTTCTGGTTGACCACTCTTATCGATCAATAGCCTACCATCTTGTTGAGAACACACTGTGCACTTTGAGATCATCTTGAACTAACTGCTCACATTAAACATGAAAACCTGAGGTCCTAACACACAATGTGCCACAGCAAAGTTGGGCTTCAAACCAAATACAGAGCCTCTTCCTTGATAAGGTCATGTTGGCGTCACTTGGTCAGGACCATGAAGTGAGGTCCAGAGGGTGAGTCCCCATTCCTGAGCACGTAATGGACAATAGAAAAGCACAGTAAGTCTGAAAGATGGTGCAGATGGGCCAAGATGACCTTCTACAGATCTGCCCTGTCTTAGTACCCACTCATTCTTCCATTTCAATTCCTTCAGCTTCTACTTTGATCTCAGAACAGTGCCTATGATAAACTTCCAGTCTCTTTCACTGTGGGAGGGACTCATGGAGTCCTTAGAAATAATCTCTCCAGCTCATCCATTTTTGCTGTTTATAAACGGAGGCCCAGAACAAGAACATAGTTTTCTTGGTGAGTCAAAGATGTTATCTGAAAGGTAAACAAAATGATTTTTGCTCTTCTGTTTTTTTCCTTTCTTCTATGGGAAGAAGGTTTCCTTTAATCTGTGGGAAGCAGGTTTATAACATTTAACTGGGTTGGGGGTGGGCTGCAAGGGAGAAGGGATGTCAAGGAGGACTCCTGGGTTTTGGCATGACCCCCCAAGCCCCTGTGTCCTCAAGAGCGGCTAGGTCATGCAATGGTAACCACAGCCTCAACATCTCAGATCAACAGAATAGTTTTCGGTCCTGCAATGCCAGTTATAGGTCCGAGTGACCTGTAGGACTGATGTCCTTCAAACTCAGTGATTCAGAGTGCCACATTTTCTATACTGGTCCAGATGAAGGGGAACCGCTAAGTAAATAAACCTTCCAGCTCCCTGCTAGAGGGTCTTAGGCCCGGGGCAGTTAAAAATCCAATGCAGTTGTAATCAGCAAGTTTGCTCACTAAACAAATCTTTCCTTAGCAGACTAACAAAGTTAGAAGGTCAGGTGGCTGGCTAAGTTGGTCTATCATTTCAAGGCCATCCCAGGATATCTGTGTTCTTGCTTTTTCCCAGCCCCTTGTTTAGGAACTTTGCAGCAAATGATGTTATCAATGTAAGGATAATTATGTATAAAAGAACTTCTTTGTTTGTAAACAGGTGCTCAGACCTTATGGGGCTACGCAGGTCTGGGACCTCATGCAGTAATAAAGCTTTTCCTGACCTTACCATTCCCGAAGTATC
This sequence comes from Talpa europaea, assembly GCF_964194135.1. Taxonomy (NCBI): domain Eukaryota; kingdom Metazoa; phylum Chordata; class Mammalia; order Eulipotyphla; family Talpidae; genus Talpa; species Talpa europaea. Next base: position 10,156,643 of record NC_140078.1, on the reverse strand, counting down.
ACTCGTTTTTCCTCTGCCTGGGTAAAAAGTAGAATTTATTTCTACACCACCACCAGTTACTGGCGTGAGTGAGGAGAGAAATTGACTTTCGGCTTCCTCGCTTCCATTCATAGTCATTGGCCACAATGTGTCATATATATATATATATATATATATATTTATTTATTTATTTATATAAGCACTGGGTACAGTCAGAAGCACAGGAGGATGAGATAATTCACCAGAGCCAGAGCGGGGAACAGAACAGGCAGACCGACGAAATACACTGCTGAGGGGAGCAGCGGGCACGGCAGGAGAGGTCTGCGCACCATCTGGGACCCTTGCTGGCAGCGTGCTGCAGAGGCTGCGAGCAGCTTTGCAGCCCAGTGCTCAACCCCTGTGCCACAGGGGAGGCCCAATGTGTCATATATTTGAGTGGGGCCTTTTATTTCACAGGGCTGGAAGTATAACCCTCTAGTGCTCAGAAGAAGAGGAGAGACAGCAAAGCTGGTATAACAGTCTATAAAAGTCTATCACAAATCTGTTTATACATATGGGGAACTCTGAAGGGAAACCTACTTTGGAGGAAATTGTTCACTTTCAGATAGGCTAAATTTGAGGTGCTTGTGAAGTAGCTATGTCATGTGGACATTAAATATTTGAGGAGGAATGGAGGAGAGAGAGGGAAAGACAAGGAGGGAATGAGTAATAGAGGGCAGGAACCAAGAAGTCAGAGATGAAGATTTGGGTTTGGGACCTACATCTGAAGTTACCTGTGGGATTTTACGAGATTGACTAGAAACTGTGTTTAGAGAAAGACTAAGACTCAGAAATGAACCCTGTGTTAGCTGGTTAGGCTAAGCTCCATGGGTCCAGAGTGGGTCAACGTGAGAGATTTCATAGCTCCACCACCTGGGCAAAAGCTTGATCTTTTTTGTTTGATATCATATTCCCAGCATCTAGAAGAATACCTGGCAGGAGAGGGGACCTGGTAATACCCAGCATGTAACATCGTTGTTATGTTACATGCTCTATATTACATATATATGGGTTTTTATTTTTTGCTTAGCTTTGGTAATGTACAATGAAATGAACCATTTTTCATTGCATGTTGACCAATGTAGACAATGAAGTGATGGTCACCACCATCAAACTGCAGATCATTTTCATCACTTCAAAAGTTCCATTGTGCCTCCTGCAATCAATTCTCCTCCCCCACCTCACCCCCATGCACTACCACTGGTTCCTGGTCCCCACTGATTATAATTCTATCAATATCATTTTGATTTTTCTAGCATTTCATATAAGTAGAATCACACAGTATGTGGTCTTTTAGATCTCATGTGTTTAACAGAGTGACTGGCAAACCCATTATGTCTAGATTCAGATGTTCTAGGTCTGACACAGCCCACAGTGTCTCCCAGCTGTGTGTGTAGATACAGAGCACTCAGCCCAGGACCTTGCATGTGGAAAGTGCTGACGACACGTGGGAGGTTGGAACTAAAGGGCCAGCTGACTCCCCACCACCGCCCCCTTTTACAAAAAGCCTCAAGGAGGGAGTTCCTTGGTCAGTGGCACAACTGAGCCTTGCACTCTTTCCTTTCTACTTCGTAGAGCCCAGGAGAAAACCCGACCCCACCTCTGACCTGGTCCAGAAAGCAGAGAGCTAGGTCTGGAGGAGGAGGGTTGCCCAGGAGCCAGAGGAGGATGGTGCTGCGCTGGGCTCGCTGCCTACACTGGCGGGCCCAGCCTGAGTGCAGGAGACGGGCAGGTGTGCTCTGCTCTGCAAATACTGTTCTAAGGGTCACGTTCCGTGATCTGTTTTAGTAGAATCGCAGCTCAACAATAGAATCCACTCCACTTAACTGCATGGAAGCGCGAATTTATTTAACTACAGAGTGTTGGAAGCCACAGACAGGAGGCCGAGCATCACCCCTCAGGGCAGGATCCCTGACCTTCAGGCCAAAGGTCAGAAAGTCCACCACTGCCACCCCCCAAGCAGCCAGGGAGGGTGGGGTGAGGACGAGGGTCAGGACTGGTCCTGGCCTCAAGCCTCGAGCTCTCAAGTCAGTCCAGGGGAGACAGACGTGCTCGTGTGTCCGGCATCCTCATTCCACAAGCATCTGCCAGCGTCTCCTCTGGCCAGCAGCCGTGCTCAGCGCAGGAGGTACAGTGGGAAGCAAACCAGGGCACTTGACTCTTGCTCTGGTGGAGCTGAGAGTCTGCCAGGATGGACAGAGCAGAGACAGCAGGACCTGGGGGGAAGCAGGAGGCAGGCTGCTGCTGAGGGCAGGGCCGGGAGGGGAGCAGGAGGCCGAAGTTTCAGAGGCAGCCACAGCGGGTCTTGTGTGGGACCATCAGCCCTCAGCGTCTTGGGGCAGCCCAGAAGCCACGGCTCTGCAAGGAGAAAAGGAAATGTTGCTTGTCACCACCAAGGCCCTGACCTGGACACTGCTCTGAGCTCCCAGACCGTCCAGGACCCTCTCACAGGCCAGGACGACAGGAGGGAGGGAGGGAGTCCAGCCTGCGTGGCAGACTCGGAGCGCGCGGACGTGCTCTTAGGACGGCTGCCTCCGTGGGCGCCTCTGCAGAAGGGCAGCTGAGAGGCTAGAGCTCATTGCCACAAACACCCTGGCACGGCTTTCTGCCAGGTTGGCCTGGGGGGGTCTGCTGGAGTGTGGCTTGTGGGAGGTGCTGTGCATTTTCCCTAGAAGGTAGCAAGGAGGACATGGCAGGTGTGAAGGTGGGAAGCCCCTGAGCTCCACCTACTTCCTGGGCCCTTCTCCTCCCTGTCTGTTCCCACCTGGTTACTCCTCGGGTGCCGCTTCCTCAAAGGACTCTTGTTCTTCCTGGAGTTCTAGTGCTTTGGGTGCTGGTTCCTCTCCCTCAGGTGCTCGCTCTTCTTTCGCAGTTGCCAGCTCTTCTGCCACAGGTGGTAGCTCTCCCTCCCCTGGTCCTGCGTCTTCTCCCGTGACTTCTCGTTTCACTGGGCCTACTAGTTTTTTCCCCATACAGGTGCTCTTACACTCCTCCTCTGTCAGGAAGTGATTCATCTTACGTCTGCACCCCCCGTACACAAATTGTTCACAGAAACCTGAGTTGATGTTAAAGAACCACCTGGTGAAACTGGCCTTGCAGGGACCCGGGTAGGGAGACTCCAGGCAGAAGGCAGGAATCACTGCAGGGAAGCAGAGGACGGGCAGTTAGGAGGATGCTGTCCCTTCCCCCTCCCTCTCCCCCTCCCCTCCCTACCTTCCTCTCCTTTCTCCCCCCTCCCTTCCCCTCCCCCCTCTCCCCCTAAATTCTTTAGAGTTTAGGGGAGAGGTAACATTTCTCCCCTGCTGTGTTTTCCTTGCCTTCAGGTCATAATAACCTGCATATCAAAGGGGCCTATTTGGGCACAGCCTATTCTGAATCTCTTAAGTATAATCAGGAACTGTCAAAAGGAGGAGATACTTAGAGTTGGTGTTAAGGGTGGGGACATAGAGATTCCACACCTATCTGGTCAAACCACTGTCACAAAACCTCAACATAGCCACAAAAATGGACTCTTTCTGAATTCCCCCTGTACAGAGTTTTTTTCTCGAGGCTTTGTTACAAAGGCATGTGGGATTAAACCAGGGCTACTGGTGACTGAACTTAATCTCCACTCTCTGCCTCCTTCCTGAGGTGGGAATTTGAGTTTTAATTCTCTGATCACCTGATGCTCTCCTGAAGCTATCCAAAGCCACTAGCTTCAGAGATCATGTATTGTGCAAAAAAGCAATAAATTCCAAGAGTTTTGGGAGGCCAGGTTCAGGACCTGAGCAAAGATAAAGTATCTGTTCATTACATCACAATGAAGTCCAGGGGAGAGGTCAGGACTGGGAATCAAGTCTCAGAATTGGGATCCAGGAATGGTAGAACATTCTGGTGACTGTTAGAGAAATTAACTTTGTGAAGCTGAAAACACAATAATTTATATTTTAGGTCATAAAAAACCCCAGGAGCTAAAATTTCAACTTCCCAGGAGAAATTCATAGAGAGATATTTGGTATCCCCATACTCCCATGCCTGCTCTCCAGATAGCCCCATTTACTGCCCTGACCTGTAAAGGAGGAGCAAGCACTTACTATCATCAGGGTTGCTGGTTGCATCACACTGGGTGGTAGTCAGCATTGCGGTCAGGAGGACGAGAAGTGCTGTGGACATTTTGAAGGGACTCATCTTCAGGGTCTGGAGGACTGCTCCTGAGGAGACCTGGGGAGGGAGAGCTTTTCAAGAGCCCAGCTGGGGGTTGGAACAGAGGCCATGAGGAGGGCCTGAGGAAGGGGCGGAGCTGAGGTCCCTCCTTGGCATTGCTTTATGTCTCACCTCCCTCTGTATCTGCTCAGGGGCCAAAAGGCCCAACAATAGAATTTTCAAGCAGTTTTTTCCTGCAGTTACTGGGGACCTTGTTGAAATGTAGATTCTGTGTTGAAGGATCTGGGGTGAGGACTGAGGATCTCTATTTCTAATGGGCTCACTCTTACAATTGCTTCCCCAGCCCAGACATTTTATTTCTAATCTGACTATTCAGTATATTGGGTCTTTTAAAAATTAGAATGATAACTTACATAAAACAACCAAGTTGGGGGCCTCCCTGATGTTGCAGGAGGTTAAGCGCTGCACTGTGAAGCTGTTCGCAGCCTCTGCAGCACGGGTTCGATCCTGGCTGGCCGGTGAGAATCCCACATGGCGCAGCTGACCTCTCCTGTCGTGCCTGCTGCTCCCCTCAGCAGTGTATTTCTGTCGTCTGCCTGTTCTGCTCCCTGCTCTGTCTCTGGTGAATCCTCTCATCCTCCCGCGCATCTGGCCTATACCCCGGTCTTGTATAAATAAATAAAAATCTTAAAAACAAACAAACAAACAACCAAGTCACATTCTAAAAGTAAATAATGATGCTATGGATACAGTGCTGGGTGTGCTGTCCTGGGTGTGGCGACACCAGTTGGGGGAGTCTGGATGGAATAGGAGAATGACATGGAGGAAGCTGTGTGGGGTCCAACGGCCGGGTTGCCAGTCCTGATTTCACAGACAGGGAAACTGAGTTACCAAAATCACTTAACCAATCCAAGGTCACACAGTCTGCAGTAGCTGAGGCTGGAACTGGTGTTCCAGATGTTGTTGCAGACTGTCACTCCGATGTTGCTCAAGTACTGACTTAGCCCTCTTTCCATTCCAAGGCCAGTGGTAAGGAGTCCAGTTCCTCTGGAGCCACGGCCCTTCCCATCTTCAGTGAATGATAAGCAGGTTACTCCCCAAACACCTCTTCTTGGGCTTCAGGTGTAGGATCAACTCCTAGCTCCTGCGCAGAGTAGGCAGCTCTGGCACCTAGAACCACTGCCACTCCCTTGCCTGTGCCTGGTGAGTATGGCCTGCTCTGAAAAGGCTTCAGGTAGGTCCAACAGGCCCCTTGATCACATCTCCCTCAAGAGGAAACTGGGGCCTAGATGTGCATCGGGGCGCATTTGGGGACACCACCTAGTCTGGAAAAAGTCTTGGCCAAATCCCCAGATGCCAATATGATTTAATGAAATCTTCAGCAAAGTTTTGTTTTTATTACAAGAGCAATTGTTCTCTAAAAGATACTCTGGAAAAGTATGCAATTCAAGGTTGGGTCTCCTGTCACAAATAGCAAGACCCTGCACTTCTGAACTCCATCCTAAGGATCGAGATCCCCTGTGCTGACAGGAGGTGACATAGATCACATAAAATCCCAGTGGGAAGAGTGTGCTGAGTATCCACACTTAAGAGCAGAGTGAGGATGCAAAATTGAATATACCTCAGATCTCTGGCTTTATTCAGACTCAAAGTGCTTATGATAAAGAAATGATTATTTATTTCTTTATTCAATTATAATTTATTTATTTAAGAAACATTAGCCCCTTTTTTTTTTTTTCACCAGAAGTCCAGCCACATGTACAGAAGCAAGGAAATAAATGCAGATCAGATCTCATCATTTCTTAGTTTCCCATCCTATATAGAACAAACCTAGAATCCTTGTCTAGGAAGACTTGTTTTCCTGTCTCTGCCAACTTTCCAAACATTCCAGTAAGTTCCCATCATCCTGCCTGGTGGCAAGACTTTAGACAATACAGAACCAGAAAGCCAATACCCTAAAACCTTCATTTCTGCCTCAAGACCTTCATAGCAACTGGGAAGGGAAGCCATTTTGTTAATTCACAGAAATAAAGCCTGATCACTAAACATAATGAAGACGCAGAGGAATTCACTCAATGGATCAAGACAAAGCCTATTGTTTGGAGGTGGAGATCCCAGGACTGATTAATGACCTGAGTGGGGGTAGATTCTATTCATCTGTCCATTCAGTGATAATTCACTAATGATTCATTCAGTGCTTGCTGGTCCAGGCTCACTCTGTGTTAAGACGTTATAATGGATGATGGCTGCCCCGCTCATGGTCCTCAGGAAGAGACAGGAGCACACACACCTCGCACGCAGGGGGTAGAGCTGTGATCCAGTGACCTCAGAGAAGAGGAACTACATTTCTGGGAGATAAAACTGAATGGCAAGTTAGGACTAATGTAGGTGGACACACAGCAGGTGTTTAGATCTTGTCACATATCTTAAATTGATCTGATTTGCTGATGAAATCTTTAGGTGCAGCTGTGTGTGAACATTTTACTTTAAAACAAAAATTGCTAGGAGTCATATTTTGAAAACTCTGTAAACTCAGATCATAGAAACTATTTCCAGCACTTGTCAAAGTTTATCCTCCCTAATCGTCCAGAGCTCCACTCTGGGTAACAATTAAGAATGTGAAAGAGTGTGGCAATTAGGGGAAAACATGCCTTTGCACAAATATAGAACTTATCATTTAATAAATAGTCATTTTTATTTTATATGAGCATTTCAAGTCTGAATGATGCCTGGGTTGTCGTTTGTATTTACCTTTGTATCCCCCTTAGTTTCTGTACTCAGCTTGTTCTTCTTGCTGTGATTCCATACCATCTGCTCCCCTCCTGTTCACTAAAGGGATATCAGGATGTGTGAAAAATGTGGGGGTGTCTGATCAATCCCTTGGTTGAGAGAAGTACCTTGTTTGTCATTATGTGGTAAAGAAAACAACTATGGCAGGGGTGGAGACCCAGAGGAAATGGGCTTCTTACAACTCTCCTTGGAGGCAGGAGGTGGGCTAATGACGTGAGACTTCTGCAACATCTAGAATGTCAGATCTGCCTCATCTACTGCAGATGTGCCCTGCCCTGGCACGTGGTCCCTACTTACCCAGTTTCCTTGTCTGTGAAATCAGGACTGGACAACCTGGTCCTCAGGCCCCACACAGCGTCCTCCATGTCATTCTCCTGTTCATCCAGAACAGTCTGTTCCATCTAGACTCCCCCAGCTGGTCTCCACACCCCAGGACAGCACGCCTAGCACTGTGTCCACGGCATCATAATTTGCTTTTAGAATGTGACTTGGTTGTTCTAAGTAAGTTATCATTCTAATTTTAAGAAGATCAAAAAACTCGATAGTCAAATAAAATGTCTGGGCTGGTGAAGCAGTTGTAATGGCGAGCCCATTAGAAATGCAGCATCTCAGCCCTCACTCTAGACCCTCTAATACAGAATGTATATTTCACAAGGTCCCCAGGATATTGCAGGAATAAGACAGTTTGAAAATTTTGTTGCTGGACCGTGTGGCCCCCGGTGTAGTGACACAGAAGGCCCTAGAGGTAGGAGATGAAGCAATACCCAGGAGGAACCTCAGCTCCGCCCCTTCCTCAGGCCCTCCTCACGGCCTCTGCTCCCACCCCAGCTAGGTTCTTGAAAAACTGTTCCTCTCCAGGTCTCCTCAGGCGCCATCCTCCAGACCCTGAAGATGAGTCCCTTCAAACTGTCCACAGTGCTTCTCGTCCTCCTGACCGCACTGCTGACCACCACCCAGTGCGATGAAACTAGCACCCCAGGCCTTGGTAAGTGCTGGCTCCCCTACCCTCTGCAGCTGGGGCTGAAAATGAGGAGAGTCTGGTCAGTTGGCTACAGATAAGGGGCTCCTGAGAAACTCTACCCACAGCAGGATTGATTGATATGCAAGAGGGGATCACAGAGCTCAGAGAAATGTGGTTTGTTCGTTATTGGTCAATTATAAAGTGATATAACTCAGAACAGCTCACTGGAAGAGACGCCCAGAGAACTTATAGGGGAAATGAGGAGCTGCCAGATCCTCTGCAGGAGCTAGGAATCACCAAATTTCCATTCCCCAACCTGGAAGCTCTTCGTTCCTGCCCTTTTGGGTCTTTCTGGAGGCTTCGCTGTGTAAGTACAGCTGATTAACTCACTGGCCAGGCCCCTGAGCTTGCTGCTGTCTCCTACAGGGGCAGAGACTGATGTCCAAACCCTCTAACCACAGCATTGGTTCATCCAGCTTGGACAGTTACCACCAGAGAGTGATCTTTACCTGTGTCCTCTATTGCTTCTGCATTTTTTTTTTAAATTAACTTCAGTCCAGGGTTATGCTAGTCAATCCATTAACAGTAACTATTTTTTATTATCACTGTGTCATTGTCACACCTAACAAATTGAATGATAATGCACAATGATGCCCCAGAAAACTTGCCATTAAATGAGCCCACTGCATGTCCCCTTTAAAACCACAGCCTGTTTTCCCGGCATGCTGCTTGTAATTGGATCAGCGTGCATGCCAGGCTGGCACAGCATCTTCCTAACTGACCATCCTCTGCTTTCCTGCAGCCCCTCCTGCCTTCTGCCTGGAGCCTCCCTACACGGGACCCTGCAAGGCACGGCGGATCCGGTGGTTCTTTAACGCCAGCTCAGGTTTCTGTGAACAATTTGTGTACGGGGGGTGCAGACGTAAGATGAATAACTTCCTGTCAGAGGAGGAGTGTAAGAGCACCTGTATTGAGAAAAAACTAGAAAGCCCAGTGAAACGAGAAGTCACGGGAGAAGACGCAGGACCAGGGGAGGGAGAGCTACCACCTGTGGCAGAAGAGCTGGCAACTGCGAAAGAAGAGCGAGCACCTGAGGGAGAGGAACCAGCACCCAAAGCACTAGAACTCCAGGAAGAACAAGAGTCCTTTGAGGAAGCGGCACCCGAGGAGTAACCAGGTGGGAACAGACAGGGAGGGGAAGGGCCCAGGAGGTAGGTGGAGCTCAGGGGCTTCCCACCTTCACACCTGCCAGTGTCCTCCTTGCTACCTTCTAGGGAAAATGCACAGCACCTCCCACAAGCCACACTCCAGCAGACCCCCCCAGGCCAACCTGGCAGAAAGCCGTGCCAGGGTGTTTGTGGCAATGAGCTCTAGCCTCTCAGCTGCCCTTCTGCAGAGGCGCCCACGGAGGCAGCCGTCCTAAGAGCACGTCCGCGCGCTCCGAGTCTGCCACGCAGGCTGGACTCCCTCCCTCCCTCCTGTCGTCCTGGCCTGTGAGAGGGTCCTGGACGGTCTGGGAGCTCAGAGCAGTGTCCAGGTCAGGGCCTTGGTGGTGACAAGCAACATTTCCTTTTCTCCTTGCAGAGCCGTGGCTTCTGGGCTGCCCCAAGATGCTGAGGGCTGATGGTCCCACACAAGACCCGCTGTGGCTGCCTCTGAAACTTCGGCCTCCTGCTCCCCTCCCGGCCCTGCCCTCAGCAGCAGCCTGCCTGCCCCTTCCTCCCAGGTCCTGCTTGTCTCTGCTCTGTCCATCCTGGCAGACTCTCAGCTCCACCAGAGCAAGAGTCAAGTGCCCTGGTTTGCTTCCCACTGTACCTCCTGCGCTGAGCACGGCTGCTGGCCAGAGGAGACGCTGGCAGATGCTTGTGGAATGAGGATGCCGGACACACGAGCACGTCTGTCTCCCCTGGACTGACTTGAGAGCTCGAGGCTTGAGGCCAGGATCAGTCCTGACCCTCGTCCTCACCCCACCCTCCCTGGCTGCTTGGGGGGTGGCAGTGGTGGACTTTCTGACCTTTGGCCTGAAGGTCAGGGATCCTGCCCTGAGGGGTGATGCTCGGCCTCCTGTCTGTGGCTTCCAACACTCTGTAGTTAAATAAATTCGCGCTTCCATGCAGTTAAGTGGAGTGGATTCTATTGTTGAGCTGCGATTCTACTAAAACAGATCACGGAACGTGACCCTTAGAACAGTATTTGCAGAGCAGAGCACACCTGCCCGTCTCCTGCACTCAGGCTGGGCCCGCCAGTGTAGGCAGCGAGCCCAGCGCAGCACCATCCACCTCTGGCTCCTGGGCAACCCTCCTCCTCCAGACCAAGCTCTCTGCTTTCTGGACCAGGTCAGAGGCGGGGTCAGGTTTTCTCCTGGGCTCTAGGAAGTAGAAAGGAAAGAGTGCAAGGCTCAGTTGTGCCACTGACCAAGGAACTCCCTCCTTGAGGCTTTTTGTAAAAGGGGGCGGTGGTGGGGAGTCAGCTGGCCCTTTAGTTCCAACCTCCCACGTGTCGTCAGCACTTTCCACATGCAAGGTCCTGGGCTGAGTGCTCTGTATCTACACACACAGCTGGGACACACTGTGGCTGTGTCAGACCACAGCAATGAGAGGAATATTGTAATAAATAAAATCACACAATTTTTTGGTTATAAAATGTATGTATGTGCTTTAATACAAAGGCTCTAATAAGTGTGTTAGAGCATTCATCTAAAAATAATATGCATCTTGGGCCTCCCTGGTGGCGCAGAGGTTGAGAGCTGGGTTGCGAAGCTGCCCGCAGTCTCTGCAAGCGCTGGTTAGATCCCTGGTGGCCAGGCGAGGGTCCCACCTGGCGCGCAGACCTCTCCTGCCGCTTGCTGCTCCCCTCAGCAGTCTTCGTCAGTCTGCCTGCTCTGCTCTCCGCTCTGACTCTGGTGAATTCTCTCACCCTCCCGCGCTTCTGACTGTACCCAGTGCTTGTATAAATAAATAAATAAATCTTTAAAATAAAAAAAAAAACAACAAAAATAAAAATAATATGCATCTTAGTTAAAAATCGTGTGAGCCTTCAGCCAGCTTTGCTGTATTTGCTGGGTCTTGCCTTGGCACCTGCGGTTCTTCTGCGGGTTACCATCCACTCTGGGGAAGGTCTGGGTCAAGCCACCCAGATGTCTATTTGATATAATTAAATCTTCAGCAACATTTAACTTTCATTACAAGCAATATATATTCTGCTTGAAAAAAATCATATGTATATAGTTAAAATGTGATTATTTTACCCTAACCCCAACAAGTTGACAGTTCAGATTTCTATACCTTAAAATTCTTAGTAGAGAATTTCCAGGTTGATTAGAAAAGAAGACCAGGTTATCCACTTGGCTGGAGACTTCAGTGTCTCAAACTCCAGATTCTGATTCAATTGGTTGGGGGAAGCCTGGGTAATGGCGTTTTCTAAATGTTCCTCAAGGTTTTGTAACATTTCACCAGCACTGAGAGCTGTTCTCTGTCAGGTCCTTGAATTCCCTTCCTAGAATGATCTCCCCCCACTGCTGGGATCAGGGTCTCTTAGGTGTCCACCAGGCCATGGCTGCACATGTTGGCTACACTACATGGTAGACGGGGCTGAGCTGCCCTGGGTGCTGGTGAGTCTGTCCTCACCACAGAGATGTCCACAGTCCTCAATATGGTGTGGTGCTGGCAAAGGTGGCAGCAAGGCACTTTCAGAGTGGATGACAATGATGGTGAAAGATGGTGACCGGGAGGTGGCAGTGATCACGGGGGAGTTGCTGAGACCAGGGGGCCCCGCATGCAGGAGGTGGGAGGGATTGGGGAAGGAACCCACCTAGCTCTGGCTCAGGCCCCAGCAGACCAGCCAAGAAGGAGCTGACTTTCTCCCCCATTCCAGACCAGTGTGCAGAGCAGCAGAAATGATACCCGCACAGCCCTGGGCCTGGGATGAAGCTGGTGCTGCTGTGGTTCCTGCCCTGAGGCCTTGTGGGTGGAGGGCACTGTGCCTGCTTCCTCCTGGGAGCTCGGGGACCAGGCATCTCTGCCTTGGGCTGCCTGTTGCTCTCCCACCTGCTGCACTGTGGCTTCGGGACATTCTTCCTTCCCAGCAGCAACCTGACCCAGAGGCTTGTGGCAAGGGAGGGAGGGAGATTCCTTACAGAAGTCTTGGGAGATAGCTAGACTATTTCAGGAGTAAAGTATTTATAATGAAGATATGGTTATTTTTAGATACATGCTATAATATACATAATAGACTGCATGAACAGTGTACACATAAATTTTATATGCATTTGGATCACACACAAAAAAACTGTAATTTGCTTTTTGCTTTGTTGCAATAGTCCCTTTACAGTAGTGATCTGAAGCTGAGCCCAGAACGCCCCACTTGTGCTTGTGCGTGCAAAATGCTGAGCCTGGCATTTGGGTTGTTTCCAAAGCTTAGCTATTGTAAACAGTGCTGCTATAAACATAGGGGTGCAGGTGCTCTTTGGAATTGATGTTTCTGTGTCCTTTGGGTAGATACCTAGGAGTGGAATTGCTGGATCATATGGAAGCTCTATGTTTAGTAGGTCCAGAAATCTCCACACAGCTCTCCACAGTGGTTGGACCAGTTTGCACTCCCACCAACAGTACAGGAGAGTTCCTTTTTCTCCACACCCTCGCCAACATTTGTTGTTGCTAGTTTTCTTAATATGTGCCATTCTCACTGGTGTGAGATGGTATCTCATGGTAGTTTTGATTTGCATTTCCCTGATTACAAGTGATGTTGAACATTTTTTCATACGCCTGTTGGCCATTTGCATTTCCTCTTCAGAGAAGTGTCTTTTTAGCTCTTCTGCCCATTTTTTGACTGGATTATTTTCTTTGTTGTTGTTGAGTCTCATCAGCTCTTTGCAGATTTTTGTGATCAGTCCTTTATCATTAGTGTTGTGTGCAAAAATGTTCTCCCAGTCGGTGGGGTTTCTCTTTGTTTTTGTTATTGTCTCTTGTGCTGCAAGCACTACATTCTTATGAATGGGTCCTTCTGTTGTGTGTGAACCTATTATTCAAACCTCAGCTGCAAACAACAGAATCCGCTTTGTTTAGCTTAATTTGAACATAATTTGTTTAAATATAAAGCAATAGAGTTTGAAGCCACAGACAGGGAAATGTGAAACATCACTGTGGGGAAAGCATGTCTCGTGAAAACACCCCTGATACCAGAAACTTCACTGCGCTGCCCCCCAAGAACACAGGGGTGGTGGGGTGGGATGAAGGTGAGGATGGGGTCAGGATTGGAGTCCTGGCTTCAAACTTCTAGCCTTAGATTCAGGCCAGTGGAGAGATGTGCTCATTCATTCATTCGTTCATTCACTCATTCATCCCACAAATATCGATGTGTGCATCGAACTTGGGCAAAGTAAATACAAAGTGTGCTTTGTATTTAAACAAAGCACATGGTTCTTGCTTTGGTGGGGCATAGAGTCAACTGGGACAGACAGAGTGAAAACAAGCAGATCCTGGGGAGGAAGAAAGAGGCAGGCTGCTGCTGAGGGCGGGGCTGGGAGGTGAGTAGTCAGAGGGTCTCGTGGGGGACCTGCCAGAAGCCAGCACCTCAGGCCAATGTGGATGCCAAGCTCTCCGCGATGAGAAGGGAAATAGTTAGAAAGGAAATTGCTGGCTGTCATCATCGAGCCCCTGAGCTGGACGCTCTTAGACCACCCCGTGGTCTCAGACCACCCCGTAGTCTCAGACCACCCCATGGTCCTCTCCATGACCAGTGTGACAACGAGAAGGCCGTGACTTGACCAGTCTGGGTAGTGGTGGCTCAGGGGCAGGCAGAAGACCCAGCAGGGCCACAGCCTCAATGCACCTGTCTGCAAAAGGGAAGTAGGTGGGATGGTTCAGATGACCTTGAGGTCACATCTAGCCATGACCTTCTGTCTAGAGGGCCTAGTGAGGATGTGCTCAGTCTGGGGTCCCCAGGACTCTGCTGCCAGCTCCTCCTGGGAAAGCAGGAGGTGGAGAGACATTGTGTGGGGGTGTGGGGACCTCTGAGTCTGACTGCTGTCCCCAGCCCTTCCCCTCCCTGCCTGTTCGGACCTGGTTCCATCCCGGCCTCCAGGGATTCTCTCTCCGGCTCGGGTTCTATGACGCTGCAGGTGTTGAGACACTTGTCCTTCTTCAGGAAGTGACTCCTCTTTGCTTTGCAGCCTCCATAAACAAAGAGTTCGCAGAGCCCAGACGCGGAATTGAAGAACCACCTCAACTTCCAGTCCTTGCAGGGGCCCTTGTAGGGAGGATCCCAGCAGAAGGCCGGAGCGGCTATCAGGACACAGAAGTTTCTGGTCAGCTATAGCATGATCCTCAACAGCTGTTCTATGAGCAAAAACTGAAACAAGCAGCGTGTCTGGCATTGGGGTCATGGCGAAGAGGGGGTCGCGGTGTGAGACCTCAGCTTGACATCTGGCCTGCTGGGGTGCTGTTGCTAATTATATTAGATGTGACAATAATGTGGTGATAACGTAAGAAAGAGCATATCTTTAAAGCAGTGTTTATGGGTTGGCTAATATGATGCCTTTGATTGATTTCAAATAAGTCCAGGAAAAAATAGAGAACACACATAAAGTTTTTTCTGTCTATGCTGATAACTGTAGGAGCTGGGTACAGGGTTGAGACGTTCAGCCCAATCTCCCGGGAGGAGAGAGGAGCCAACTTGATCACTCCTGGCCAGTTATTTAATCAGTTTACCTGTGGTTTTTCTTACCCCAAATGTTGGGACCACACCCCAACCTGACCACGTCCGCGGTGGTCAGCATGGATATTGGGGGATTTCCAGCACTGAGAGGGGTATAGGTGTTTCCCCACCTCTCCACATAAGTTGCCCTGTGCAACTTGTTCCTGAGTTATATCCTTTTATAGTAAAAGAATATTTCTCTGAGCTCAATGCACTGCTCTAGCAAAGTAATCGAACCCAGGGAGGGGGACCTGGGGTGACAGGGTCAGTGTCTGCAGAGAACTGGAGAAAGGCTTGGTGGTTCTAGAAGAAACAGATGTCCTGCAGGGAAAGCCCTAAAATGCATCTTTCTATGTTTTCAGTAGTTAAAATAAGTGTGTACCTTTAGTCATTGAAGAATAAAGGATAACGTATGGGAAGAAAAATGAACTTCCCTCTACTTTTCTAGGGTCTTGGTTGAGATACCTCTTGTAGTAAAGGACCGATTGACAGGAGAAAAACAAATTTAGTTTTGTATCTACAGGAGCCACAGAGCAGATGTTGGTGAGGGGTGATGTTTGGCAGGGCTTGCTCAGCCGTGGAGATAGGTCATTCCCATAAAAGTGGTCTCTCTTATGCACATGCTTTTCAAACCAGTGGGAAGTCACCCTGTCTTCCCCACAGGTAGGAAGCTGGCTGTGCTAGGCAGGTAACGCTGAGATCTCGCCTCCTGTAAGAGTTGGTGGAGGACCTAGCAAGAGAGTACACAGAGCCTAGCTGTGCGGGTTACCCTGGAAACTGGGTGTGGAGGTGACAGTGGGTGGTAGAGTCATCAGCCCACCCACATATTTGGGGGAGCAGAACCAGTGGAGAAAGCTTTCCCTGCTCCAGCTGTGTTGGCAGGAAGGGCTGCTTAGCTCGATGCCTGCACTTCTCAACAAGACACAGTCTCTTAACTGTTTCCCCCTCATTTTTCATTCTTGTTTGACTATATATCATAAATATATGCCACTGCAAGGGAAAATTACAGGCATTTTTTTTTCTTTTATGTTCATGTCATATCCTGAGATTATATTCCTTTTGCTTATTAAAAGCTATGTTATCTATTGATACCTTAACAGTCTGGCTCCAGGTCAGACCCTCTGTCTAAATTCTTTAGGTCATGGGGAGAGGTAACATTTTTCTTTGAGTTGCTTTGGTCTCCAGGTCATAATAATCTGCATAACAAAGGGCATAACTGGGGGCACCTGTTCTGCATCTCTCTTTTTTTTTTTTAATAGAGGCATGTTTTATTTATTTATTTGTTTGTTTGTTTTGTTTATACATGCATTGGGTACAGTCAGAAGCGCGGGAGGGTGAGAGAATTCACCAGAGCCAGAGCGGGGAGCAGAGCAGGCAGAAGGACCGAAGTACACTGCTGAGGGGAACAGCGGGTGGCAGGAGAGGTCTGCGCGCCATGTGGGACCCTCCTCCGGTGGCCGGGAGCAGCCAGGGATCGAACCGTCGCGGCAGAGGCCGCGGGCAGCTTCGCAACCCAGCGCTCAACCGCTGCGCCACCGGGGAGGCCCTGTTCTGCATCTCTTGAGGCAAAAACTCAGGAACATCCAAATGGAGATATTTGGTGTAAGGAGGGGTAGGGGGCCACACCCTTTCTGGGCACACCAACCTCACCGTACCTCTTGTATTCTCTCTGAAGCCCTACTTAGGGGTTTTATTGAGGGTTCCTTACTCATGCATAATTGATGAACTCATTGGCCATTTGTATTGAACTCAATCTCAGTTTCCCTGCCCCCTGACCCAGGCAGCAGGAGGCTTGCAAGTTCTAACTCTAGCCACCTGGTGCCTCTGCTGACACCATCTAGCAGCCCCTGCCTTGAGTGATCTTGTCAGACAAGGAAGAAGTAGATTCCAGAAGTTTTAGGAGGCCTAGTCCAGGAACCTGTACAAAGACCAAACATTTGTCTTTTATTACATTGGAGTGAGGTTCAGGAAAGAGGCAGAGACTAGGAGTAGAGCCCCAGAAGTAGGGTCCGTGACCTGCTAGAGTTGCCTGAAAACTGTTAGAATAATTTTTTTTTAAAGCTGGACATAGTGATTGAACTTTTAGAGTCATGAAAACGACCAGATTAAGGTTCTGACTTCCCAGGAGCAATGCACAGAGAGAGACTGGGTTCCCCAACACTGCTGTTTCCCCAGCCCTTCCCACACACTCGCCTTGGTTCCGCCCTGGCCTGCAGAGGAGAGCCCCACCAGGACTTACCCAGAGGAGAGCCATCGATTCTTTCACACTGAGTGACAGTCACCAGGCAGGTCAGAAGGACAATGTAGGGACAGGAAGGAGCAGGACACAGTGCAGTTTTTCTGATCCTGCAGACCGGGTAAAGGAGGAGTCAGAGTCCTCAGTAGTTTTTACAGGTCTTTTATTTAGATTTTCCAGGCACATAGCAGGCAGGGATGCTGGGGGGCCGGGAGGCCGGCAGTTCTCCCAGCCCCCAGCAAATCCTCACTCTATCTGGGCTCTCTGGCGTTCTCTCTGCTTCTCTTTTCTTCTCTCGGCTTCTGTTCATTCCTGGCTTCTTCTCGCTTCTCTTTTGGCTTCTACTGGCGTCCCCATGATGCTGCCCTTAAAAGCCCAGTCTCAGCCTAGGTGAATCCCATCTACCTCTGCCCACACCCTATTCCAGGTGCCCGCCATCAGGCATGCATTCAGGACCGCAGGATCCATCATCTATCCTGATGGTGGGAGGGCAGAAAAGCCTGACATTTTTTCCTTACCCTACAGACAAAAGCACTGAGGTGAGACAGAGCTCATCTTGGTGGCTTGGGGAGGGACAGCTTTTCATGAGCCCAGCTGGGGGTGAAACTGAGGTGATAAGGAGGGCGTGAGGAAGGGGAGCGGCTGAGGTTCATCCTGGGCATTGCTTCATCTGCCACCTCCTGGGCCTTCTGTGTCTGCAGCCACAGCATTTCTCAAAGTTTATTATTCCTGTGAATTTCCTGGGAATCTTGTTGACTGTAGGTTCTGATCAGCGGGTGGGACCTGAGAAACTGCATTTCTAACTGCTCACAGCTACGTCTTTTTCCCCAGCCCGGAGAGCTTGCTCCTTGTCTGACTGTTTGGTGTATTTGATCTTTTAAATATTGATATAATTTATATAAATAAGCTCAAACCCCCAAATCAAACAGTAAACTAGTGAACAAACCCATCTCCTGGGATGTGGAGACACCAGCTGGGAGACTCCGGATGCAACCATAACAGTGACATGGAGGAAGCTGTGTGGGGCCTGAGGGGCCTGTTGTCCAGTCCATTTGTCCACTTGTTTTATAGACAGAGAAACTGAAAAAAAAAGAGGCCATTTATCACAGGGTCCAATATCACAGGGTCTTTGGTAGATGAAACTGGGGGCTGACATTCCGGATGTGGCTGAAGTGCTGCCTTAGAGGACTGGCTCAATAGCCCCCAAATCCTCTCCAAGGTGAGTGGCACTGCCTCCAGGCAAGAAGTCCAGTTCCTCTGGTGCCACAGCCCTTGTCAAGGGTGAGTCTCCTTCCGAGTATTACAAAGAAATTTACTTCCCTCAACCAGAAGGACGAGGGCCCCATCTTCATGGGCTGCATGTTCCAGCCCCCCAGCTCCTGCCCAGACACCCAACCACTGACCGCGAAGTCAGCCACTTTCTCGCCCTCTGCCTGGTGCGCTTGGCCAGGTAAGTGGCGCATTTAGGAAAAGATCCTTAAGACCCATACGCTATTGGCCAGGGGTGAGGTGGGGGCTGGTGGCTGACTCTTGCTGGCCACTGGTGTGTCCACCTCAGGAGGCAACCAGGGCATAGAGATGGGAGGGGCTCTCACTTGTCACCATGTATATTTTACATCTGAAGGACCATACCGGCTCTCCTATTTTGTGATTTGATTTTTTATTTAACATGACTTCTGGACCTCTCTCCATGTGGGTGTTTAAATAACTCCATAGTAACCCATCCATCCCGTTTGTGAACACGTGACCTGTTTTCCCAGTTCCAATGTTTTGCAGTTATAATCAAGGCAACAGCAAACACCTTGATGTTAGGTGGTAGGATGCAGAGCTCGGGGGCTGAGTTGTAGTGGAGGCTAAACACCAGACCCCAGGTTTTATGATTTGTGTTTAATCACCCAACCTCTCTGAGCCTCAGCTTTTTATTTATGAAGTGAGACATATCCTGGAATATACCCCACTTGGTTTCAATGTTTTATCCATTTAATATGTGTTGGGTTCAATTGGTGAATATTTCGTTAAAGATTTTTGTGCCTCTGTTTATGATGGATATTAAACTTTAATATTTTTGGTACTATCTTTCCCAGATTTTAATATCAGCATTATCCCAGTCTCATAAAACAAGTTGGGAAGTTTTCTCTCTGTTTCCTTAAAAGGTGTGTGTTAAATATATAGTATCTATACATTTGATGACAGAATGTGCCTGCAAAGTTGAGAGACTAGTAATTTTCTTCTTGCATAAGTTTCAAATTACAGATTTGATTGCTCTAACCTGGGAGCCAATCGCTTTTATGTAAAGAGGTAGACAGTAAATATTTTTTGGTTTTATGGGCCTTGAGATCTTAATCACAATTCCTTGTCTCTACTACCGTAGAACAAAAGCAACCATAGACAACACTTAAACAAAGGGGTGTGCTTATAGTCTAATAAACTTTATTTACATAATCAAAAGTGGGAACTTAAGTTTCATAGGTCAGGAATCAAAGTGATTGTTTTTAATTTGCATCTAATTATGCATTAACTATTTTTTAGAGCTATAATTCACATGCCCTAATACTTACCTTTTAAAGTGTACATTGTTCTGATTTTTAGTATTTTGGCAAGAGCGTGCAACCATCACTACTATTTAACTCCAGGACATTTCCATTACTCTATAAAGTAACCCAATACTCGATGATGTAACATCTGCATCTCCACCTCTCCCCAGCCCCAGGCAATAGATTTTGTAGAGAAGTTTTTTTCTGAAAGTGGGTCCCTCTGTGGTAGGGTTTTTATAGGGATTTGTTATCAGACCAAATAAATGAACTCCTAACCCTGTATCTTTAGTCTCTTGATGTGTTTTTTCACATACTGTACTGCTGGGAAGATGATCATGTGATTTTTCTCCTTTCTCTAGCATTCCATTGATCGCTTTTGAATGTTAGACCAACAACACGCTTTTTGAAATGACTTCACGTGTTCATGATATAGCACCACTTTTATATATGACAAAAATTCATTGGCTAATATTTTGTTTAGGAGTTTTGCCTTTTTTTTAAAGCAAGATTGTCCTATTCTTATTGTTTTTCTGCATATACTATCCTTACCATATTTTGGTGTCATGAAATTTCAGTGAGTATCAAAGTTCTTTGAAAACAGAAAGACCACAAGTGGATTGTGGAACTGCAAATAGATATCCGAAGAATAAAAGTGCAGAAAAGTTATATGATGGGCCTGTAAAACCAACTGAAAATTTGTTCTCCTAAGTTTGGGCTGGAACTCACAGAGGAAAAGCCAAGCTAGTGCTAGTAGAAAGTGGCACAGGTGCAGTGGAAAAATAAAAACAAAAACAAAAGCCACTAGGAGGGGCTACAAGGACCAGAAACCAAGGACAGGGAGGGTGATCCCAGGAGCTCCTTTCTCAGCATCTCTCCCTCCAGCTCTGGGGCCAGTTCTCCCGCCCGCATCCAGGAACCTGTTTCTAACCTTTGCGTAAAACCGTTATGTTCTGGGCCACTGAGCAAGCAGGAGCAACACATACTTTACAGGAGCACAGACAGAGCTCAAGTCAGACTTCTGAGCTCCTCACCCAGTGCAGTTCCTATAAAGTCCCGGACACATTGAAGACAGGAGTTAGGGCCTCCTTGGTGGCATAAGGGGTTAAGACACAACCTATGAAGCTCTCTGCAGCACGAGTTTGATCCCTGGCCAGCCAGGGAGCTACCCACATGGCGCAGCAGACCTCTCCTGTCTCGCCCGCTGCTCCCCTCAGCAGTGTACTTCGTCAGTCTGCCTGTTCTGTTCCCCGCTCTGGCTCTGGTGAATCCTCTCACCCTCCCGCGCTTCTGACTGTACCCAGTGCTTGCATAAATAAATAAATAAATCTTTAAAAAAATTTATATATGTAAAAAAAAGTAAATTCATCAAATGCACGCATGTCTGAAATCCGCCAGGAGCCGCGGGGTGTAAATGGCTCTGAACACTCAGACCCGCCCGGGAAGACAATAATCCCCTGCACTGCCTCGAGACCCACCGGAATTATTAACGCCAGGCCAGCCCTGACCCCCCGTGGAAAAGGAGGGGGCCTCTGTGGGCTCTCAGAGGCGCTGGTGCAGAGGCTGTGACAGCACCTCCAGCCCGGCGGGGTGACCGTGGAGGTCGGGGGGGTGACCGCGGAGCGAGGGCCGGGCACCTGCCACCTGGCGCTGGGAGCCGCGGCGCCCCCTGCTGGCGGCCCCGCCGGAGGCGCTTTCCGTGTGAACAGGTGGCGCCTCCACGTTCACCTGGCGCGTGTCCGGAGGGATGGAGCGGAGCGGCCTCTCTGTTCTGGCGACGATCTTCCTCGTCCTCTGCCCCCACGAGGCGCAGGCTGGATTCCCATGGAAGAAGTGTAGGGTGCGGCGGTCCCGGGGCGTGGGGGTGCTTTCCTCGGAGCGGTCCAGGGGCCCAGCCTGCCCTGACGCCCCCAAGGACGCGCTGGGTCCGGCTCACCCGGAGGCGTCTCTCCGCAGCGTTAGAGAAACCTGGATTCTGCCCCGAGTTCACGCTGGCCTGTCCCTTCATCCGCTTACCTTCCTGCTGGCGAGACCAAAGTTGCAAGGACACCAAGAAGTGCTGCTTCTTCAACTGTAAACAGCAGTGCGTGGACCCCTGGGACACTTTGAATTGAGGTGAGACGCCCCAGACTCGGTTCCGGAGCCCACGGGCCGAGACGGTTGAGAGCAGTTGGTGCTCTCGGAGGGCCTTGAGATCGGAGCTCTTCCGTTGAGATCGCCCCGAAATTCGCCTCGAGGGCGTGAAGAGGGTCCAGCAGGCCCCCTAGCTCGGAATATGTTCTTCTTTGCGGTCGTAGGGGTCCCCTTCCCCTTGCAATGACCCGGCCTTTGAGGCTTACACTCTTGAGACTGAATTTTTGTTATGACCGTTTTCTGTTTTGTCTGTTTTGCCTCACAGTCTGTGATCACAGATCACACTTCTCTCTACATTTAGATTAGGAGGTAAGGGATGATAAGATTGTAAATCTTCAGGATGGCTTGGCTGGTTCCTTGGCAGAAGGCCTGGTGCTCTTGGGAGGAGAGCCCCTGGCAGGACTCAGGCAAGGTGGTCTTGGGGCCCAGTCCCCGCAAAGTTGTGCACCTCCCCAGGCCTCTGATTCTCTCTTCTCTCTCCAGGTAGAATCGCCGTCTTCTCCAAGCCGGAGAAGACACTGGTGCTACAGGCTTAGACTTGAATAACTGCCCTCCAGTGTTTCCATGTGTTCTTCACCCAAAGACTTCCTTTTCCCTGGAGTTCAATGCTTATTAATATGAAAACAACACAAAGAAATAAAGTGTTAGACCTTTAAAAGTGAGTCGAAGTCTGATTGTTGAATCTCTCTCTCTCTCTCTCTCTCTCTCTCTCTGTTTTCTGGCTTTTGGGTCATTCTTTAGATTCTGTGAAAAGGTTGAAATTACCTGCTCACTTTCAGTTCTGACCCATTCCTGTGCTTTTTTTTTCTTTTGATGTGTCTTGATTTCAACATCTCCTGACGCACAGATTCTCTTGCTCAGATTTCAGGGGCTTGCTGGGATCCTCGGAAAGGCGCACACAGTGTCCTGGGATGGGAGAGCAAGGGTTTTTGCTATGTTCTCTGCACTGGTGCTGGTGGGTTTTCCACCGAGGTTGTACCGTCTGCGACTTGTTTGGGATTTTGGTTGGAGTAGGGTGGGCACAGAGTAAAGCTAGTTTCTGATCTAATGTTGAGTTCATCCTGGGTCAGGAAAAGGCAGTCCTGTCTGCCACTCAGTTTAGCCATCCTGAATTTTAGCTGGGGTAGGGGCTTAATCGATCAGATAATTCATAATAATTTAGCCTCGAATTTTCTCACTTTGCTTTGTGATTCTGTCTTGATTAGGGAACACACAGGAATTTTTCCTAGACATGTACATCTTAAACACATTTTTGAAAACTGTTTATTCCCTGGAATGTTTTATGTTGATGTAGGGTAAAGAAAATATCAGGCTTTTCTGCCCTTCCGCCATCAGGATAGATGATGGATCCTTGTCCTGAATGCATGCCTGATGGCGGGCACCTGGAATAGGGTGTGGGCAGAGGTAGATGGGATTCAGCTGAGCTAAGACTGTGCTTTTTTTAAGGGCGGCGTCACGGGGACGCCAGCAGCACAAGTAGAAGCCGAAAAAAGCAGCAGCAGAAGCGGAGAAGGCCAGAGAGCCCAGATAGAGTGAGGATTTGCTGGGGGCTGGGAGGACTGCCAGCCTCCCGGCCCCCCAGCACCCCTGCCTGCCATATGCCTGGTGAACCCCAATAAAAGACCTACAAAACCACTGAGGACTCTGACTCCTCCTTTACCCGGTCTGCATGGGATCAGAGAACCTGCACTGTGTCCAGTCCTGCCTTTACAGTTGACATAAAATATTTTTCACCATAACTTACATTGTTCAAGGGATAAACTTTTAGGTACATGGTGATGTTATCACTGACATAAAGAGGGGACCTCCCTCTTTTTTTCCCCAAAGATTTATTTATACAAGAGCTGGGGTACAGGCCAGATGCACGGGAGGGTGAGAGGACTCACCAGAGACAGAGTGGGGAGCAGAACAGGCAGACTGATGAAATTCACTGCTGAGGGGAGCAGCGGACAAGACAGGAAAGGTCTGCCGCGCCATGTGGGATTCTCACCAGCTGGCTGGGATCAAACCCGCACTGCAGAGGCTGCGAACAGCTTTACAGCGCAGCCCTCAATCGCCTGAGCCACCAGGGAGGCCCGACCTCCCTATTTTTAATGTGTCTACTGGCGTCTAGTTACCACCTTCATTGGATGGTAATCTCTATTAGGGAAGCAGCATTTCCCCCACCCCATATGCTCTCCCCAACCCCTTCCTTTCCCTTCATTGCCTGAATAATTCAAACCAAAACAAATAGGTGGGTGGGTTAGTTTGGATGCTCTGAAAAGTAGCTGTCAAGAAATAATCCAGGATGGAGCTGGAAGGGATTATGCTAAGCAACGTAAGTCAGAAGGAAAAAAATAAGCATCGAATGATTTCACTTCTGTGTGGCATACAGAGGAACAGAACAAAAGCTCAAAAAAAAAAAAAAAGCCATTACTTGCAAGCTCGCCCTAGACCTGGGGCATATAGAAGGGGAGGTGGGGGGGGGGCTGTGGTGGTGGGAGCACTACAGGGACCACACCAGAGTGGAGAAATCAAATAGTGTCCAAAAATGAAGAAAAGTGTAAGAAAATAAGGAAATAAATAAATTTTGGGGGGAAAAGAAATAAATAATCAAAAGTTTATGAGGTGCAGGTGGGAGGGAACCAGCAGGAAGGGGGCGGTGGAGACTCTACAACACAATGGTGAGAACATCATCCAGATTGGAAGAGGGCGCCTGAGTTAAGGTCACTTATCATGTCTAGCATCCCTCAGAATGGATCTTTTCTGAGAGAGGGACTCCTGGCTCGCCCATCCAGGTGAAGCCCTCTCTCCGTCCTAGGGCAGGCGCTTCAACTGGGCAGCCCAGGAAGGGAACGCTGGTGAATAGGGACCCAGTTCCTGTGAGGCCTTGGATTGGGGGTGTGCCTGGACCACCTGAGATTCTTTGCTGAACAGTTCCGTGTGCTCCCTTCCTCCTGTCTCCCTGTTTTTCTCTCACTCTCTACCTCTCCACTGTTCTCTCACACCTCATCTCATTCCCCACTACATCTATCTCGGTCCCTTTTGATTTGTTTCATTTCATCTTTTTATTTCTGTGTGTCTCTCTCACCTGGTCTGCCTGTCTCCTGACTCTGTCATGATATTTTCATGTCTGTCTCTGTTTTCCCCTGCCTGTTTCCATCACTCTTTGCTGAGTGTGTCTTGTCTTCCCCTAACCAGGAACACTTGAGCATGAACTGACACTTTTCTCAGGAGGCTCCCCTGTCAGGCTCAGCAACCCCTCATCCACCTCTGGGGCACCCCTGCACCCCCACAGCCTCCCTTTAGGTTTCTGGAGACTCCTTCCACCTCCCAGGAAAATGACCTCCTGCTTGCTTGTCAAGTCCAGTTTCTTCCTTGTCCATGTTGTCTCTCTTTAAAGAAAACTGGGTGTGTCCAACTATGACCACTCATTGGTGCCACGTCCATCAGCCTCGCTGAGGAGAAATGTGTCATCGTGGCATCTTGATTATTTTGAATTAAAGTCACTTAAGAAGCACCTGTGCAAGTAAATAACATTACGGCTGCTCTGCCCTCGCAAGAAAGAGACAATTTCCCCAGGTAAAAGGTACCCTCCTGTCACGGAAGGGAGGAAGGCCTCCCAGGTGCCAGAGAGAGGGAAGTTAAAAGCAAACAGAAGATGTAAATAGACACTGTTACTTCTTCACTAATGTACACACTTTCTTTTCCCCCCATTTTCTTCTTTGTCGAAAATGGATATAAAAGCAAGATGCTCTGGGGGTTTCTCCAGGTCTGGACCTCTGGGCAGGCAAAATTAAGCTATTTTTTTCCTCCTGTTAGTCTGACTTATGTCATTGTGATTATGAGAGCAGCCCAAAGCACTGAGTGGAAAAGAGGGAAAATTTCCCCTTTCCAGCACTTTCTTCTTTATAGGTGTTTGAATGTCTCTCTAATCCCTGGGCTATCCTGAGATTCTACTGTCAGTGATTGTTTCCAGGAGGTGTGGAGGGGGGTGTGTGAGAGAAGTGGGGGACACTTGTTTAAAATTCAGATTTAGCTGAGTGTCCTGGATTTTATCTGGCAACAGTATTTGTTTTTTTTTTTTTAAATAATAAATTTTATATTCCCCCATACAATTGCACATGCCCCATTCTGACCCCAATCCCTCCCCTCCCGGCCCCCACCCCCCAAAAAGTGTCTCTGGTTCATAGTTTTTTGTTGATTTTGATTTTCACTTTCTTATAGTTATTCATTTTCCTGATCCCTTATTTAAGTTTTCTAGATTCCTGCTATGAGTGAGACCATCCGGTATTTTTCTTTTTCTTTCTGGCTTATTTCGCTGAGCATGATCCCTTCCAGCGCCATCCATGTTGGCAACAGTATTTGAATGACTCCACAGGAGCGATTCAGCTTCAGGGTGGTTGGCTGGGATTGAAGACAAGGTCAGCACTATTAGTGCCTCCCTCAGCCTCCCTCACTACTAGTGCCTCCCTCCTCCTTAAGTCACAACAACCAGGAGGCCCAGACAAATCCAGTAGGACCACATGTCCCAGTGGAAGTACAAACGGCAAGGCCTCTCAGTGACCCTTAGCGCCATGTAGGGTAAGTGAAGGTTGCTCAGACTTTTGAGTCATTGGCCTCTATGGCTATCACCTGCGGCCTTGAATGCAGAGGTGCTTGGGAAACATAGGCCTCGGGGTATGCATGCCTGATGGTGGACACCTGGAGCATGTGTGGGCATGTGTGAGTGGGCACACCTGAGCCTGGAGGATGGGCATATAAGGGCAGAATTACAGAGAGCAGCGAAGAGACCACGAGAAAGTAAAGATTTGCCAGGTCTAGGAGACCTGCCAGCCTCCCGGCCCCGGGGCCCCCTGCCTGCCCTGCAGCTGGTTGCCATACTACAAAGGGTATAGAAAGATCATTAAAAGCCTGAGAAAGGGCCTCCCTGGTGGTGCAAGGGGTTAAGATACAACCTATGAAGCTGTCCACAGCCACTGCAGCACGAGTTCAATCCCCCTGCCAGGGAGCAACCCACATGGCGGAGCAGACCTCTCCTGTCCCGCCCGCTGCTCCCCTCAGCAGTGTACTTCAGTCAGTCTGCCTGTTCTGCTCCCCACTCTGTCTCTGGTGAATCCTCTCATCCCCCGCACCTCTGGCCTGTACCCCAGTTCCTGTATGTATAAATAAAGAAATCTTTTTTAAAAAATCCTGAAAAAGCCACTGAGCGCTCCAGGACTCTCCTTTACCTGTCTGCCCAGATCTGTAAAGAAACTTCCCAGTGCTTGCTGGCACTTCAGCCACATGGATTTAACCACAAAACCCCGTGACTTCTTCATGATGCGCTATTCATCCTTGGAACTCAGCTGTCCCGGTTCTGGGCTAAGGAAGCTCATTTTCCCTGGTGACTTTTAGTCACTAGTCTTAAGCCCCAGGTCTGGGATGGGAGCAGATTCCTTCCCAGACCAGGATATCCTATTCCTCCTGCCCAGGGCTCACAGCTTTCCTCCCAGTGGGCATCCCAGGTATTGGCGGCAGGGTCTGAGCTCTGTGAGGGCTCTGCCTGGAGGGCTGGGCCAGAATGGCTTTTTCTGAGCCACTCTCTCTCCATCTCTTTTTCTCACTCTGTCCTCTGTGCTACTTTTACCCTCTTACTCTCCACTTCACCCCCCCCCTATTTCTGTCTGGATTCTGTTGAATTTGGCTCATTATCTGTCTCCTACTTTCTGTGTGTCCCTCCGTCTCCCTTTCCGTCTGTCCCAGCAGCCCCTCATCTCCCTGACTCCATCATTCAGTCTCCAAGGTGATATTTCCACCCGTTTGTCTTTCACTCCTGCACCAGCCCCTTTGCTGTCACCCTTCCTCATCTATGTGTGGATTTACTGTTCCCTGAGCAGAAGTGCTTGATCATGGCACTAGGTGTTTGTAGGGTAAGGGAAAAATTACCAGGCTTTTCCACCCTCTCACCATTAGCATTAATGATGGACCCCTGAGGTCCTACATGCTTGCCTGATGGCGGGCACCTGGAGCAGGGTGTGGGCGTGCATAGGTGGGCACACCTGGGCTGAGACTGGGCTTATAAGAGTGGTTTCACAGGAATGCCAGCAGAACGAATGGGAGAGCAAGAGCAGGAGAACAAGAGCAGAACCAGCAGAGAAGCAGAGACCACAAGAGAATGCCAGAAAGAGTGAAGATTTGGGGTAGGGGGGTGCTGAGTGGCCTGCCAGCCTCCCGGCACCCTGGCACCTCTTCCTTCTAAAAAGCTCAATAGAAGCCTGAAAAAGCCACCAAGGGCTCCAGGACTCTCCTTTACCCAAGTCTTCCCGGACCATAGAGAAACTGCCCTGTGCCTTGCGGGCACTTACAGTGCTCCCTCAGAGTCAGTGACTTATGGATGGGATGATGGGCTGATGTGACAACTACCTCCACCCCAACTCTGGCCATGGCCACCCTGCTGCAGTCACCTCCATAGGTGTGGCTTCTCAGAACACCCGGGAAACCTCCTGCACATGAGCTCTATCCCGAGACTGTTTGCCGGGGAACCGAACCTAAAGAAACTTATAAAAAGGGATCATTGGGGCCTCCCCTGGTGGCACAGCGGTTGAGCGCTGGGCTGCGAGGCTGCCTGCAGTCTCTGCAGTGCCGGTTTGTTCCCCGGCCGCCGGCGAGGGTCCCACAAAAAAAAAAAAAAAAGGGATCATTGCTCCAAAAAGTCAAATATTAAAAACTGCTCTGAGGAAGACAGTGTCAAGAGAATGAGAAAACATGCCACAGATTGAGAAAAAATATTTGCAAAAGACACACCTGACCTGGGACTATGATCCAAAGTAGACAAAGAACTCTTAAAATTCAGCTTTAAGGAAACAAACATCCCTAATAAAAAATGGGTCAGAGACCTTAGCAGACACCTCATCAAAGAAGATCAATAGAGGGTGACTATGAAAATGTTCCACATCGCGCGTCATCAGGGAAATGCAAATCAAACACCACGAGATGCCACCTCAGGCCTACCATTCATTGATAGATTGCCAGAGCCCAGGACACTGGGACCCCAAGTCCTGTGAAGATGTGGAGCTTGGGGCTCTCGTCCATGCTGGCAGAAACAGAACATGGCACGGCCACTTTGCAAGACAATTTGACAGTTTCTTACAAAACTAAATATACTCTCTCCATACAATCCAGCAGTCACACTCTTTGGTATTTCCCTAAAGAAGTGCACATCAAAAATTGCTCATAGATGTTTACAGCAGCTTTATTCAGAATTGTCAAAACTTGGAAGCAACCAAGATATCCTTCAATAGGTGAGTGGACACACAAACTGTGGTCCATCTGGACAGTGAAATATTATTTAGCTCTGAAAAGAAAATAGCTATCAAGGTATGAAAGACATGAATGTACCTTTAATGCATAAGCTAAATGAAAGAAGTCCATCTGAAAAGGCTCTATGACTTCAGCTAAATGACTTTCTAGAAAAGGCAAATGGTGCAGATAGTAAAATGTTTAGTGACTGCCGGTGATTGAGGACGGGGGACTAGATCAGCAGAGCACAGAGGATTTTTAGGGCAGTGAGCTATAATGATGGCTATTGGTCGTTATACATTGGTCCAGACCCATAGAATGTACAACACAGAGAGTGAACCCTACGTAAATTTTGAATTTCGGGGGATAATGATGTGTCAATGTAGGTTCACTGCGCCATTTGGTAGGGGATATTGATCATAGGAGAGGCATATGTGGGGCCAGGGGTTGTAGGGGAAATTTCTGTGCTTTCTTTTTAATTGTTCTGTGATCTAAAACCCATTCTAAAAAAATTAAATCTTTCAAGACAAGAATTGGGGGAATCATATGTAACTTCTGGGCTCTTTAAGTATTTTTTAATTTATTGGAAAGAATTTCATGTTTTAAAAAAGGTGATGCTCATTAACAAATTGAAGTAGAAGAAAAAAAACCCTGCCACCACCTTTCCAGCATGTGTCTTGTGTATAACACAGAAGTAATCCCCTTGTAGGGCAATCCATGGGCACATTCCTGCAGGGTGCTTCCCTCAGCCTGGGGCCCTGAGCTTGGAACAACCCTGGAGGTGAGGTGGGGGACAACAAAATGGTCTTTGGCATTCCCAGTTTCCCAGAATAATCCAGAGTGGGCATTGACGTAACATAAACACTCCGTCTGCAAAGAATTGCAGATACTGTGTTTTTCCTAGTGTCTAATAAGAATTGGCTGCATGAGACAATGAGACACAATTCTCAGATAATGCACAGTCCAAATCTACACAAGGAAACCTTTTCCTAAGCTGCCCATAATTTGCAAGACTATCCTCCCCAGGAGCTAGCATTGATGCTATTTCACAAGCTTCCCTTTTGTTCCTTTCAAACTGTGACTCTTAGTCTATGGGAAATAAAAAACAGTTTATATAGAAAATAAGCCAAGGCTTTTATAGGACTACGTGTGCAGGCTTGCCTGAGTCCTCAAGTCTGGGGCTTGCCTCTTCCCCCTCGCTGTCTGGAGGCAAGGTTTGAATTGCTTTTCCTGGTTCAAATGCATCTCTTCGGCTGTGATTAGTATGTGTACTTTCATATCCTCTGCCCTGACTTACATTATAACACAATCTCCCAATGTGATACAAACTTTACAAAGATCTTTTTTTTTTAATTATTCATGCATACAAGAACCAGGGTACAGGCCAGATGTGCGGGAGGGTGAGAGGATTCACCAGAGACAGAGCAGAGAGCAGAACAGGCAGATCGACCGAAATACACTGCTGAGGGGAGCAGCGGGCGAGACAGGAGAGGTCTGCTGTGCTATGTGGGATTCTTGCCGGCAGGCCGGGATCAAACCCACGCTGCAGAAGCTGCAGACAGCTTCATAGCATGGTGCTCAACCACCTGCACCACAGGGGAGGCCCTATAAAGATCTTGGTTTTCCTAGGATCAGGGGCCATGTGAACCGGCTCTGTGACCTTGGGTACAGCACAACCTTGGCAGGGACAGGCCCCTCAACCACTGTCCAGCTGAACTCAGCTAATGGCCACATCTTTGTCCACTTCAAGGCTATATTGTATTCTCTCAGGATTAGGAGCTTGTCAGTCATTTCCAATTCATGGTTTCTACCATACATTATGTGTACCTATAAATCTTGGTGTCTGAATCATTTTTTCATTTCAGATTTTCCTGCTAGGTAAGATGCCTGGAAGTAGAATGTACTAAGTCAAAGGGTTTGGTTATTTTTAATGCTTTCAAGACAAATCACCCCCACCCTTTGCTGCCCCCAAGGCCTTCCCCCAAGGCAGTGAATATAAGTGATCATATTAAGAACAAGGTGACTGGTAGGTGGCTGGCCCTCCAGAAATGCTCCCCCATTTGGGGGGGGGGGAGGTGGCACAGCACAGTCATGTGTGGAGACTCATGCACGTGTGCCTGTAGACACACAGACCAGCAGCACAAAGGTCCTACATTAGAGTCTAAAATTTTTATGATTTTGTTTTTCCATCAAGTCTCCAACCCTAGTAGGAAGTGATTTTGAGTGTGGTGAGAGGGAGAGGAAGCAAGCATTTCTCTTCTTTTTAAACAAACTGTAGATATGTGCATGGATATTTGTCCCAGAGTCATATTGAAAGGATTCTTCACCCTACTGCTTTGCAAAACAACCTGTGACATGAATCAAACCCCTGTACGTGTAGGGAACTGTTTGGGGTACTCTAGTCTATTTGATTCTACTCTATTCGATTAGGTGTGATAAGATTCATGCTAGTTATCAGTTTATTAGCTCTCAGCTTCAAATCCAGCCTTCCTGCTGGGATGATGTTCGTCTTTGTCAGTAGCAGGATGGACACTGGAGGAGAAAAGGGCTTCTCTTTTTGGTTCTGGCACGGCCAGTGGAGTTCACCTGACAGGCAGCTCGCAGAGAGTTCCAGCCGTCCTCCAGAGTGTGAGACCAGAGACCCGGACTTCCTGCTCAGGACTCCAGATTAGCTCAACAGCAGTTTCCCAGAGCACCTGTTCAAACCTGAACTAAACTCTTTTTTTTTTTATTTATTTTTATAGTCCCCATACAATTGCAACCCCCTTATTTTGACCCCTTCCCCGCCGTCCCCCATAGTGTGTCTCTGGTTCATAGTTGTTTGTTGATTTTGATTTTTTCTTTCTTATAGTTAGTCTTTTTCCTGGTCCCTTATGTAAGTTTTCTAGATTCCTGCTATGAGTGAGACCATCCGGTATTTTTCTTTTTCTTTCTGGCTTATTTCGCTGAGCATGATCCCTTCCAGCGCCATCCATGTTGCTGCAAATTGCATGTGTTTATCTTTTTTGAATGCTGAGTAATATTCCATGGTGTAGATGTATCACATCTTCTTGATCCAGTCATCTATTTTTGGGCATTTGGGTTGTTTCCATAGCTTAGGTTTTATAAACAGTGCTGCTATAAACATAGGGGTGCAGGTGCCCTTTGGAATTAATGTTTCTATGTCGTTTGGGTAAATAACTAGGAGTGGAATTGCTGGATCCTATGGAAGCTCTATCTTTAGTAGGTTGAGGAATCTCCACACAGCTTTCCATAGTGGTTGGATCAGTTTGCACTCCCACCAGCAGTGCAGGAGATAAACTAAACTCTTAACCAACAAAAGACCCTTGAAACATTTCTTAGCCGTGGCAATGAACATGCCTTTAGGAGACTACTGTTTGCTTTGGCAGTCTTCAGCTGTTTGAGCTAGGCACTATAAAATCTTTCATTTCATCCAAATTTCTGAATTTATTACCATGGTGTTATTCCTATTGACTTGCGTGTTTCATGACTAGCATATGAAGTGATATCTGGTTTTTATTTCTATCAATAATTATATTACCTTTTCTACTATTTAATCTGAATGGTTTTCAAGAGATGAATTGATTAGGAAAAACTTTTCAAAGAACCAACTTTTGGCTCAGGTTATCTCTCATTGATCTAGCTGATTTGCATTCTTGATCAGTCATTCATTTTTATTGTGGCAAAATATCGATAATATGAAATTTATCATTTTAACCATCTTAAATGGAAAAGACAACAGAAATTACTCCTAGGAAATGATGCAATCAGCAAAGACAACACTGCCTCTCTCTCCACCCTTCCACTCCTTCTTTATCTCACTGCATCATTTTGCATATCTCAACATGTTGAAAAATAGAAGTGACCCTTATTCTTTCTTCCTTAGTGACAACACCTCTGAAAACCTAACTTAGGTTTGTTACAGATTCAAGTGGGTTTTCTTCCTTTTTCTTATTAACTTTTCTGTCTTTTCCTATTTCAACTGAGAATGGAAATTTTAGGAAATCTTTTTAAACTGCTGTGAATACTAACTCATAACATTTAGTTAGGATGTGACCAGCTTTTTCACATAAGAAAATGTGGCCTCAGAATTATCACTTCTACTGTCCATATTTGATTATATTTTCAACAATTTTGCTAATCTCATATGTCATTATATAATGCACATTAAAAAATTGTCCCATGGTTAGCATCTAAACACCATGAATATTACCTCATAGTTGAGGGTCACTTTCTAGGTTGGTGTAGTTGGGTGATATTAGCGCAGGGCCTCTCCCCAGACTATAATCCAGCCGTCTGCTGGGAACACCTTCACAAGACAGGGAGGAACTTGATGGACAGCTTGGCACTGCACTGTGGGGTGTGTGATCTCTCTGATGACCTGCTCAGCAGATCTCAGCTGCCTCGTCATGCTCCACGGTGAGGTAGAGACAGCTGTGCTCTGAGGGGGCTTAAGTCCTTCTATCACAGAATGAAAAAGAACCTGACATGGAAGCAAATTGCATGGCACCATTGTGGGAACAGACCCACTGGTCCTGGGGGTGCCCCCCAAAAGGCCACTGACCTTTCTTGTTTCCCGAGAGGACATAGAGCCCTATTCCTCCCAGAACATGACTTCACTGTGCTCTTTTGACCATGCTGATGCCAAGACACCATGGAGCGGGTTTTGGGTCCTCCCTGGGCTGATCAGCAGCACACATTGTTCCTCTCAGCTCATTTTATGCAAAAGAAATAATGTCTTAGAAAGTAGAAGAAATGAAAGAGGCTCAAATGCCAACAGTGGGCATGTGTCACGTATTTCAGAGAGCCTGGTGTGCCCCAGTGACTTTGTACTCATTTCACACGCACTGCATACCCAGTGCCCCACAGACTGGCAGAGAGTGGTTCGATTCCACTCTGCAGTTACAGAAATTAAGGTAAAGGAGAACAATGCACCTGAATGAAATCAGAGCCAGCATTGTCAGACCCATGATGCAAAGTCAGGCCTGTGGGGGCCCTAAGCCTCCTCCTTCCACACACGAAAAGGAGGGGCCTCCACTCCAGACACCCCCTGTACCCCAACCGGTATGAACTCCACAATGAAGCATGGACAGGATGTGCAGAGGGAAACAATCATTTATTCATTCAACAAACAACAGGCATTTCCTGAAAGCAACTGTGTGTCAAGTCTTTCTCCAAAGGAGACACCAGTGGCAGAACCTAGTCTTCACCTTGGAATGTGTCATGATGGGGTCTGGGTGGGGAGAGGGAAACCCAGAACACACAGGGCATAACACAAAGTTACTTTCAGTGGCAACATCAGATGTGAGGGGAAATCATGTTGGAGATTCAACGTAAACCAACTTCATGGCTCAATTTTTCCTCTGTAAGAATTGGCTGAAATAGAAAAAAAGAGCAAAGTGATGATGTAGGTGACAGAGATGTGACACAGGAGAATGAGGTCATGTACCAATTTCACAGTCAAACTCTGGACTCAACACTTAGAAAGTTTAATTTTCCACCCGCTGCACAGCGGACAGGAACCTAACGATGGAGCTGAAAACAACCCCAGTACCGAGTCCTTCCCTGCAGGGCCGTTCCAGCACTTTCCCTTTCATTCTGTCCACACCAGACCCGGGAAAGAACTCACAGGGTCCCTTGCCAGGGCCCCAGCCACGGAGACAGCAGCAGAACCAGAGCTCTGAGGGACCCTGTGGCTCATCGACCCAAGGCCGGTGGAGGCTGAGGGAAGCATGTGCACATATGGAGGTGTGAGACTGTACCCCAAACTTACAGAGATATGCAAACAACTGGCAGATGCATAAAATTTGAGAGGGAGAAAAAACACAAGAGGGTCAAACAGTGAATTTCATTGGGGGAGAATCAGAAATCCCCCTACTCTTACACCTAAGTCATGGGGGTTGAGACTGAGGGGTGGTGTGAAGGATCAGAGGCCCCACCAGACTTACCCTACACAGGGGCAATGCAGACTTTCCCACACCTGCCCTCACAGCACTTTAAGTTGCCCGGACACTCGCCATCTGTCTCACAGTCGTTGGGAGGGTTCTCAATCCTGCAGCGTCCAATTATTGTTTCACACTGGCCAGGCTTCGTCCCTGGTGCGAGGAGAGCACAGGTGAAGGCCCTGCACGTCCCCATGGCGCTGCTTCTGGACCCAGCCTGCTGCACCCTCCACAGACAAAATGATCTCCCCAGCCCCATGACGCCCACTTCCTCCAGAGAGGCCTGCACGTCCCTTGAAGGCAGAGCCTGCTCCGTTCTAACCCCAGACCCCATCACTGCAGGGGACAGGCGTCAGCGCTGACTGGGTGGCTGCTGCCCACTGCCCAGAGTTCTGAATTTAGAACCAGATGATATGACCTGCAAACAGACCTGCAGGCAGGTGCTTGTGTCCACTGCCAGGTGGTCACTTCCTGTATGGCCAGTGACACCCCCTGAGCAGCAAAAACACGAGTCCCAGCACCACCCAACCCTGCCCCCTGAGGCTGTGTCCTCTACTCACACCTTTCACCAGTTCTGCCACCTGCTCACCAGGTTACTAGAGTTTCACAGGGTCCAGGCATTTCATTTTGCACTTATCAATGCAGCATCTCTTCTCTAGAGGGCACTGCCAGTCTCGCTGGCATTCAGATTTGTCAAGTTTAGTGCACCTGGCTGGTGAACTCCTAGGGCATTCTCCACCCTTCACAGCTCGGGGACAGAGCCAAGAACTCAGCCGGGCCTGGGGATCACGGTCATGGTGACACCTGAGCCAAGCCCCTCCTAGTAGAGAGTTCCTCCTACAGGGGACTGTGCACAGGTGCAAGGGAGATGCCTGCCTGACCCACATGAAGAAGGACGGGCTGGAGGAGCCACACGCGCTGACTCGGGTCACAGAACCTGGAAACCCCCGATTATCAGCCAAGGGTGCCTATGCCAGGGATAAGCAGGCTGTGCCAAGGCAGAGAGACAACCGGGAGCGGTGGGTGGGGGGAGAGATTTAAAAGTTATGAAAACAGGACCTCCCCGGTGGCGCAGCGGTTGAGCGCTGGGTTGTGAAGCTGCCCGCAGCCTCTGCAGCGCCGGTTCGATCCCCGGCTGCTCCCCGGTCACCGGAGGAGGGTCCCACATGGCGCGCAGACCTCTCCTGCCGCCCGCTGCTCCCCTCAGCAGTGTACTTCGGTCCTTCTGCCTGCTCTGCTCCCCGCTCTGGCTCTGGTGAATTCTCTCACCCTCCCGCGCTTCTGACTGTACCCAGTGCTTGTAAAAATAAATAAATAAATAGATGAATCTTTAAAAATAAAAAATAAATAAAAGTTATGAAACCAAATTACAAGTTGACGGCCAGACACAGAGGCTAAAGGACGAAGCAGAGAGGGGCAGGCAGAGAAGAGAAAAGGCCCAAAGGATGTGAGACCCGGGCTGAGGACAGCGGAGTCAGGAGCATTTCCTCAGGCTCAGACCCTCACGAGACCTGGGAGCCCAGCTGGGCAGGACCCACCTCGGGAGGTTCTCAGACTACGGGGCTGCATCAGCTAGAGAAGGGGCCTCCCCACACCACCAAGAACTCCCGCCTCTGCCCCACATCAAGATTGTACCAGGGCGAGTCCCACTCACCATCTCCAGCAGCTTCCACGGCCCACGGTGCCAGGGTTCCCAGGACAAGAAGCGCCAGAAGGAGGAGGCCACTGGGCTTCATGGTGGGGACAGGGCAGGCTCTGAGGGCAGGTGCCTGGCCTCGCTCTTTATACAGGAGTCAGCTCCACCCAAATGCAGCCCTGCCCTGAGGTGATTCCAAGGCCAGGAAGTTCAGCAAGAAATCAGTAGTCTTGACACCAGGAGGCAGTAACTCCTTTGTTCCAGGTAAGACAGAGAAGCCAAAACAGCACCAGCCAGGGGAAGAAAAGAAGAAGCTGACCTGACAATGACCCTGGAGCATCCATATGACGCCAACATGCCCTGGAGGGCTGGCCACTGGCCTCCTAGGAGCAGAGGGGAGGCACGTCCATGGGAAGATGCTACTGGAGCTGCAGCTGAACCCAGAGGTGTGGTCGCTCAAGTGTGACCACGGCCGCCCCTCCAGCTCTCCCCGTCCAGGACTCTCAGGGATGATGAAATAATTTGCTGATCCCTCAATGCAATGTCCTTCTCAAATTCAGGTGGCAGATCACTCAACCAACACATATTTGTGATCTCTGAAATGTTGCTGCCTCCCACCCCCGTCCTCTTTCATGCCTGCGACATGGAAAGTGTGAAGTAAACAATCGTCAAAGCAGAGGTGCAGAAGGAGGGGGGTTCTGCCCTTAGCAAGTCTCTTGAGCTCAGTTTTCCCAACAAATCAGCTCTTCTGAGCCAGCTGAGCGACAAACACAAGGAACGTCAATAAAGGATCATTTCCCAATGGGGAAAAGTGCAGGGAGAGAATCCCTGAATAATGAGTGACGTAGAGAGGAGACCAGAGAGAAGGCCCAGTGGCCTCTGACCCTCTCCCCTGCTTCATGGTTTTCCTTTCTGAGGTGAAGCGCCCCCAAGGCCAGAAGCCCCAGAAGACAGACCAGATGCAGGTGTGGCGCTGGGATTGGCGAGTTAGGGGTGCAGCACTTGCAGAGAGGGGCCAAGGAGGGGCTGGGAACGGAGGAGAGTCTGGGATGTTGCCCTAGTTCTGGGGCCAGAGACCCAGAGCTCAGCTCTCTCCCTCTGATGCTTCCCTTGGCTCCAACTTCCGCTGCACGTCCAGCTGGATTCTCCTCTGCAACTCCAGGGACATGGGAAAGGGGGTTCCCCTCAGAGAACCCGGATGAGGAGGAAGGGTCAGGGGTCCATGGAGCAAATGTCTGACTCTGCAGAGAATGCAGGAATCATCTCCAGAGGAAGCTGAGGAGCCACAGGCCCCCTGTGTGCAAAGTGGAGTGAGAGTGGGAACCGGCAGATGTCGCCATGCTGGCAGGACTGAAGCACCTGCTGTGCAAGAGGGTTGGAGCTCCAGACACAGAGTTTTGGGTCCTCCCTGGGCTGATCGTCAGCACACGGTGTTCCTCTCAGCTCATTTTATGCAAAAGAAATAATGTCTTAGAAAGGAGAAGAAATGAAGGAGACTCAAATGCCAACAGTGGGCATGTGTCAAGTATTTCAGAGAGACTGGTGTGCCCCGGGGGACTTTGTACTCATTTCACACCCACTGCATACCCAGTGCCCCACAGACTGGCAGAGAGTGGTTCGATTCCACTCTGCAGTTACAGAAATTAAGGTAAAGGAGAACAATGCACCTGAATGAAATCAGAGCCAGCATTGTCAGACCCATGATGCAAACTCATGCCTGTGGGGGCCCTAAGCCTCCTCCTTCCACACACGAAAAGGAGGGGCCTCCACTCCAGACACCCCCTGAACCCCAACCCGTATGGACTTCATAATGCAGCATGGACAGGATGCTCAGAGGGAAACATTTGTTCATTCAACAAACAACAGGCATTTCCTGAAAGCAACTGTGTGTCAAGCCTTTCTCCAAAGGAGACACCGGT
Source organism: Talpa europaea (assembly GCF_964194135.1). Classification (NCBI taxonomy): domain Eukaryota; kingdom Metazoa; phylum Chordata; class Mammalia; order Eulipotyphla; family Talpidae; genus Talpa; species Talpa europaea. The sequence goes on along the minus strand of NC_140078.1, from coordinate 10,118,381 downwards.
GGCAGAACCTGGTCTTCACCTTGGAATGAGTCATGATGGGGTCTGGGTGGGGAGAGGGAATTCCCAGAACACACAGGGCATGACACAAAGTTACTTTCAGTGGCAGCATCCGATGTGAGGGGAAATCATGTTGGAGATTCAACGTAAACCAACTTCATGGCTCAATTTTTCCTTTGTAAGAATTGGCTGAAATAGAAAAAAACAGCAAAGTGATGATGCAGGTGACAGAGATGTGACACAGGAGAATGAGTTCATGTACCAATTTCATAGTCAAACTCTAGACTCAACACTTAGAAAGTTTAATTTTCCACCCGCTGCACAGCGGACAGGAACCTAACGATGGAGCCGGAAACAACCCCAGTACCGAGTCCTTCCCCGCAGGGGCGTTCCAGCACTTTCCCTTTCATTCTGTCCACTTCCGGACCCGGGAAAGGACTCACAGAGTCCCTTGCCAGGGCCCCAGCCACGGAGACAGCAGCAGAACCAGAGCTCTGAGGGACCCTGTGGATGCTCGCCCCAAGGCCGGTGGAGGCTGAGGGAAGCATGTGACATATGGAGGTGCGAGACTGTACCCCAAAGTTACAGAGACATGCAAACAACTGGCAGATGCATAAAATTTGAGAGGGAAAAAAGACACAAGAGGGTCAAACGGTGAATTTCGTTGGGGGAAAATCAGAAATCCCCCTACCCTTACACCTAAGTCATGGGGGTTGAGACTGAGGGGCGGTGTGAGGGATCAGAGGCCCCACCAGACTTACCCTATCAGGGGCACGGCAGACTTTGCCACACCTGCGCTTGCAGCACTTTAAGTTGCCCAGACAATCGCCATCTGTCTCACAGTCGTTGAGAGGGTTCCACATATACAGGGTCCATGTATTGTTTCACACTGGCCAGGCTTCGTCCCTGGTGCAAGGTGAGCACAGGTGAAGGCCCTGCACGTCCCCACGGTGCTGCTTCTGGACCCAGCCTGCTCCACCTCCACAGACAAAAAGATCTCCCCAGCCCCATGACCCCCACTTCCTCCAGAGAGGCCTGCATGTCCCTTGAAGGCAGAGCCTGCTCCGCTCTAACCCCAGACCACATCACTGCAGGGGACAGGCGTCAGCGCTGACTGGGTGGCTGCTGCTCACTGCCCAGAGTTCTGAATTTAGCACCAGATGATTTGACCTGGAAATGGACCTGCTGGCAGGTGCTTGTGTCTACTGCCAGGTGGCCACATCCTGTCTGGCCAGTGTGACCCCCTGAGGAGCAGAAACAGGAGTCCCAGCACCACCCAATCCTGCCCCCTGAGGCTGTGTCCTTTGCTTCACACCTTTCACCAGTTCTGCCACCTGTTCACCAGGTTACTAGAGTTTCACAGGGTCCAGGCATTTCTCTGCACTTGTCTATGCAGCATCTCTTCTCTAGTGGGCCCTGCCAGTCTCGCTGGTATTCAAATTTGTCAAGTTTAGTGCACCTGGCTGGTGAACTCCTAGGGCATTCGCCAGCCTTCACAGCTGCAAGGACAGAGCCAAGAACTCAGCCGCACCTGGGGATCAGGGTCATGGTGACACCTGAGCCAAACCCCACTAGTAGAGAGACCCTCCCACAGGGACTGTGCACAGGTGCGAGGGGAGATGCTTGCCTGACCCACATGAAGAAGGACGATGAGCCACACACACTGACACAGCAGCTGGAAACCCCCGATTATCATCCAAGAGTCCTTATGCCAGGGGTAAGCCAGGCTGTGCCAAGGCAGAGAGACAACCGGGAGCGGCGGGGCAGGAGAGATTTAAAAGTTATGAAACCAACATGACATGAGACGGCCACACACAGAAGCTAAAGGACGAAGCAAAGAGGCCAGTAGACAACAGAAAAGGCACAGAGGATGTGAGACCCGAGCTGAGGACAGCAGAGTCAGGAGCATTTCCTCAGGCTCAGAACCTCACGAGACCTGGGAGCCCAGGTGGGCAGGACCCACCTCAGGGAGGTTCTCAGACTACAGGGCTGCATCAGCTAGAGAAGGGGCCTCCCCACACCACCAAGAACTTCCACCTCTGCCCCACATCAAGATTGTACCAGGGCGAGTCCCACTCACCATCTCCAGCAGCTTCCACGGCCCACGGTGCCAGGGTTCCCAGGACAAGAAGCGCCAGAAGGAGGAGGCCACTGGACTTCATGGTGGGGACAGGGCAGGCTCTGAGGGCAGGTGCCTGGCCTTGCTCTTTATACAGGAGGCAGCTCTACCCCAAATGATGCCCTGCCCTGAGGTGATTCCATGGGCAGGAATTTCAGCAAGAAATCAGCAGTCCTGATACCAGGAGGCAGTAAGTCCTTTGTTCCAGGCAAGACAGAGAAGCCAAAGAGCAACAGCCAGGGGAGGAAAAGGAGAAGCTGACCTGAAGATGATCCTGGAGGGTCCATGTGACACCTCCATGCCCTGGAGTGCTGACCACTGGCCTCCTAGGTGCAGAGGGGAGGCACCTCCATGGGAAGATGCTGCTGAAGCTGCAGCTGAACCCAGAGGTGTGGTCGCTCAACTGTGACCAGGGCCTTGTCCCTCCAGCTCTCCCCGTCCTGGACTCTCAGGGATGACGAAACGATCTGCTGATTCCTCAATGCAATGTCCTTCTCAAATTCAGGTGGCAGATCACTCAACCAACACATATTTGTGATCTCTGAAAAGATGCTGCGTCACACCCCGTCCTCTTTCATGCCTGCGACATGGAAAGTGTGAAGTAAACAATCGTCAAAGCAGGGGTGCAGAAAGAGGGGGGTTCTGCCCTTAGCAAGTCTCTGGAGCTCAGTTTTCCCAACACATCAGCTCTTCTGAGCCAGCTGAGCAACAGCCAGGAAGGGAACGTCAATAAAGGATCATTTCCCAATGGGGAAAGTGCAGGGAGTGAATCCCTGAATAATGAGTGACATAGTGAGGAGACCAGAGAGAAGCCGCTGTGGCCTCTGACCCTCTCCCCTGCTCATGGTTGTCCTTTCCCTGAGGTGAAGCGCCCCCAAGGCCAGAAGCCCCAGAAGACTGACCAGATGCAGTTGTGGCCCTGGGAGTGGCGAGTTAGGGGAGCAGCACTTGCAGAGAGGGGGCAAGGAGGGGCTGGGAACAGAGGAGAGTCTGGGAAGTTCCCCTTGTCCTGGGGCCAGAGACCCAGAGCTCAGCTCTCTCCCTCTTACACTTCCCTTGGCTCCAACTTCTGCTGACATCCAGTCGGATTCTTCTCTGCATTTCTGCGGACATGAGAAAGGGGTTCCCCTCAGAGAAGAAATCAGTAAAAGGGGTCAGAGAACCCAGCATGAGGAGGAAGGTTCTGGGATCCTTGGCGCAAGTGTCTGACTCTGCAGAGGATGCCGGGAAGTCAATACCAGGGGAAGCTGAGCAGGGAATTCTGATGAGGTCAGATTTCAGACCAGGATCTTGTCGCTTCTCTTCCTTCCAAAAGGAAGACATCCGCATTCTTTGACTAGAGAAATACGACTAAACTGTTTTCTCTTGACCTTTCAATAAGGAAGTTGCTTGAGAAGGTGATAAAATCTATGGCAGTATGAATGTGGTCTCGGTGGCAGTTGGGATGTGTTTGCATTGCACTGATTCCTTCCTCGCCTGACTCACCTGCTTTGCCAAGTGTGTTTTCTTTAGCATGTGCGTGAAATATGTCTGCTTTCCAAATGTTCCTGAGTGCACATTTCATTAAACTTCTGGGGAGAAGACCCACTGGCGCACTAGGTGATGGTCAGCAGGACCCGAAAGAAAAGAGATGGTCCAAACTCCTTCATCTGGGAACACACCCCGAGATGGGCAGTTTCTATGCTTTTTGCCTGATTTCAGTGACTTTCATGGGAAGATACAGACTTTGGAATTGGAACAACCCGTTTTCAAATCCTGCCCCTCTACACAGGCTCCACTAGATCATGACACTGAATAAGGACCGAGCACCTGCTAGGACCAAGCACTGAAAGCAGCGCACACACAAGTCATCTCCTGGATGCGTCTGAGTACAGGAAGCAGGTGTTACACTCGCTCGGTTTTACAAGTGGCAGACGCAATGCTTACAGTTGGCCCCAACAAGGTGCCAGGAGGAGGGGGTGCTGGGTGAGCCTGACAGGGACCTCCCTGAGGCTGAAGCTGCATCCAGGCCTAGAGTCAGTCATGGGCTCCCTGTGTGGGAAGGTGGAGTGAGAAGAGGAAGCGGGAGACGTCTCTGCGCGTGCAGGACTGAAGCACCTGCTCTGCAAGAAGGTCAGAGCCCCAGAGAGAAGCATCAATATCCAAAATGTGTTTTTGTGGCCTCTCTCAAAAAGATTGGAATTTCGTTGGATGTACTCGATGTTATCACGCTCTTGCTTCATGGATACACTTTCTATGTCAATTTTGGGTACAGAGTCCTTCAGAAGATCACCTTATATCTTCTTCAAACAGTTTAAAACTGATTTTCATACCAAGCAAGAATCCATTTGAAATTTACTTTTTTGAAAAGTTTGAAGTATGGGTCTCCCTGGTGGTGCAAGGGGTTAAGTACAGCACTGTAAAGCCACTGGAGACAAATTGCTCTGCAGCCACTGCAGCACAAGTTCGATCCCCAGGGAGGGAGCTGACCCACATGGGGAAGCAGACCTCTCCTGTCTTGCCCACGGCTCCCCTCAGCAGTGTATTTCAGTCAGTCTGCCCGTTCGATTACCCCCACTCTGTTTCTGGTGAATCTTCTGACCCCCCCACACCTCGGCCTGTGCACCAGGTTCTTAAATAAATCTTTAAGAAACAGAGAGAGAGAGACGTTTGAGGTATAGACATTGCTTCATTTTTTTCTGTCTGAAATGCCAGTTTCTCACTCCCACCACTGATTCTATTAAGTTATAGAATCAAATTATTTGATAATAAGTTTTCCTGTGTAGGTAAATGTATTTCAAGTCTATTAGGTTTTCCTGCTGAATTTGTCATGTCACATGTGCCAGCAAGACTTCTTACGGGAAATTTCAAATGGATGATACTTGCATATCAGCCTCCAAGGAGACACTCGGCATCATTAGGCACCAGGTTATGATCAAGCTGTCTGCTGGGACTGCATCACGGGACCAGGCGGGTGAGCAGCCCGCTTCCAAGCTCTCTCAGTGATCGTCGTGGCCTCAGTTCCACACAGGTTACGGCCAGAGCCCTGGGCTCACCGCCCTGCAGACCACCTCCCTGTGTTGGGTCCCCATGATGAGGCAGCTGAGATCTGCAGAGCAGGTGACCGGGGGAGCACACGCTCCACAGTGCCATGCCAAGCTAATCTAATCTCATCAGGACATGACTCCTGTCACTCTACAGCATTCTGTTGTCACACAGACCTTCTGTGTGGAAAACACGGGGGAGAGACTCCACCAGAGTGTGCATAACCAGGGTGAGGCTCCCTGGGAGCCAGGGTGAGGTGATTACTACACTCATGATGAACAGAACAGCTCCCCTCTTCAGGTCTTTCTCACACATTCGTCTGTCCATCCACTGGTAACAAATGGAACAGTGGTTCAAAGCAGCACAAAGTGTATTCTCACAGTGGTTTGTTCGGGAAACACAATTGTGGTAAGTGTTTTTATTTTAATCATTATCTAATCCAAGTCTGCTTCCTCACATCATAGAATTCTGGTCCTTGCTGGCCCTGCTCTGGAATCCTGCTCATGTTACTCATCTGCTGCGTGGACTCAAGACCATCACCGCCAATGGGTCATCCTGGCCAATAGCAGGTCACGGGAGCACCCACCACATGAGTATCCTGGCATAGAGAAAGGCCGCCTGAAAGGCCTCCCCACTCAACTACATGAGAAAGGCCTGGAATACTACTCCCAAGACATTCAGAGACAGGGTCATCATGAGTCAGGAAATACCTATCCCTTCTCTCACTCCGAGGAGCTCCTGTCTGAGCACCACATGGCTAGCTACTCCCTGCCCCATGCCATAGCTGTGCACTGGGGGCAAAGCTTGAGTCCTTCTACTGCAGCATGAAAAGGGACCAGGCATGGAGACAAATTGTTCTGCAGCTACTATGGGAACAGACCCACCGGTCATGGGGCACAGGCCAAGAGGCCACTGACCTTCATGTTTCCCTAGAGGTCGTAGAGCTCTGTTCCACACAGCACATGACTTCATTGTGCTTCTCTTAGCCATGCTGATGCCAAGACACCATGAACAGAGTGCTTGGTGTCCCCCTTGGAGCTGATTGTCAGTGCACGTTGTTCCTCTCAGCTCATTTTACGCAAAAGAAATAATATCTTAGAAAGAGAAGAAATGACAGAGGCTCAAATGCCAACAGTGGGCATGTGTCACGTATATCAGAGAGCCTGGTGTGCCCCGGGGACTTTGTACTCATTTCGCACGCACTGCATACCCAGTGCCCCACAGACTGGCAGAGAGTGGTTCGATTCCACTCTGCAGTTACAGAAATTAAGGTAAAGGAGACCAATTTCACTTGAATGAAATCAGAGCCAGCATTGTTAGACCCATGATGCAAACTCAGGCCTGTGTGGTCCCTAAGTCTCCTCCTTCCACACCCGAAAAGGAGGGGCCTCCACTCCAGACAGCCTCTGAACCCCACCCAGTATGGGCTCCACAATGAAGCATGGACAGGATGTGCAGAGGGAAACAATCATTTATTCATTCAACAAACAACAGGCATTTCCTGAAAGCAACTGTATGTCAAGCCTTTCTCCAAAGGAGACACCGGTGGCAGAACCTGGTCTTCACCTTGGAGTGTGTCATCATGGGAGTCTGGGTGGGGAGAGCAAATTCCCAGAACACAGAGGGCGTAACCCAAAGTCACGTTCAGTGTCAACATTAGATGTGAGGGGAAATCATGTTGGAGCTTCAACGTAAATGAAGTTCATGGCTAAATTTATCCTTTGTAAGAATTCTGAAATAGAAAAAAAAAAACAGCAAAATGATGATGTAGGTGACAGAGATGTGACACAGGAGAATGAGTTCATGTGCCCTTTTTACAGTCAAACTCTGGACTCAATACTTGGAGTGGTTCATCTTCACACCCGCTGCACAGCGGACAGGGACTTAAGGATGGAGCCGAAAACAACCCCAGTACCGAGTCCTTCCCCGCAGGGGCGTTCCAGCACTTTCCCTTTCATTCTGTCCACTTCCGGACCCGGGAAAGGACTCGCAGGGTCCCTTGCCAGGGCCCCAGCCACGGAGGCAGCAGCAGAACCAGAGCTCTGAGGGATCCTGTGGATCCTCGCCCCAAGGCCGGTGGAGGCTGAGTGATGCATATGACATACGGAGGTGGGAGACTGTACCCCAAAGTTACAGAGATATGCAAACAACTGGCAGATGCATAAAATTTGAGAGCGAGAAAAAACACAAGAGGTTCAAACAGTGAATTTCGTTGGGGGAGAATCAAAAATCCCCCTACTCTTACACCTAAGTCATGGGGTGGTGCGAGGGATCAGAGGCCCCACCAGACGTACCCTACACAGGGGCTAAGCAGGCTTTCCCACACGTGCCCTCGCAGCACTTGAAGTGGTCCGTACAATTGCCATCTGTCTCACAGTGGTTGGGAGGGTTCAGCATCTTGCAGCGTGCCATTATTTTTGGACACCGACCAGGCTTCGTCCCTGGTGCGAGGAGAGCACAGGTGAAGCCCTGCATGTCCCCACGGCGCTTCTTCCTGACACAGCCTGTTCCACCTACACAGACAAAATGATCTCCCCAGCACCATGACCCCCACTTCCTCCAGAGAGGCCTGCATGACCCTGGAAGGCAGAGCCTGCTCCGCTCTAACCCCAGACCCCATCACTGCAGGGGACAGGCGTCAGCGCTGACTGGGTGGCTGCTGCCCACTGCCCAGAGTTCTGAATTTAGAACCAGATGATATGACCTGAAAACGGACCTGCTGGCAGGTGCTTGTGTCCAGTGCCAAGTGGTCACTTCCTGTCTGGCCATTGAGACTCCCTGAGCAGCAGCAACACGGGTCC